>NW_004524609.1:14170725-14188048 GCF_000260255.1 Octodon degus | reverse complement strand
CTTGCACTCCTCCTCCTTCTCCTCCTCCTCCTCTTCCTCCTTCTTCTTCTTTTTCTCCTCTTCCTCCTCCTCCTCCTCCTCTTTCTTCTTCTTCTTTTCTTTCTTTTTTTTTTTGTCTTTTTGAGGAGGGGGTTTTCCTATACAGTTCAGGCTGGCCTTGGGTTCACTTTGTAGTCCAGGCTGACCTCCAGCACATGGATCCTCCTGCCTCAGCCTCCTGTGTGTTAGGAATATCGGCAGGTACTGCCCACCACACACAGCCGATTTATGGCTCTTTAGAAGTCTGATTCAGAGCCAGGGAGACGGCTCAGTAGAATAAGCGCTTCCCTGGCAAGTGCAAGGGCCCCAGTTCCACCAAAAAAAAAAAAAAAGTCTAATTCAAAAAATACTTTCTAGATTTAAAAACATTACAATATATACATATCTACTTATGGTGAAGTAAAATAATAACTAATGTTATGTGTAAATCTCAGAATTCTGTGGTGAGTTTTTAATAACTACAAAATACTTTACTAGAGATTGTCTTATTGTCTACCTAATTTTTTTTGGTTGAAAACAGTGCCCTATTCTTTTTTTATTGAGAAACAAATATCAATGAGACAGTTTCAAAGCTGATTAATAGGACAGTTTCAATAATTAACACATTGCACATTGTTATCTTCTTAGTGGTTATCCACAGTATAAGAAGCAGACAGGATATTCTGTGCTGCTACAATGCTGTATGTGGTTAGATTTCTAAATTTCTGGGTAAAAATATGTAAGAGTTTATTTCTATTTTTTAAATTATTTTCTTCTTCATATTCTGTAAGGACTTAAAGTTCAACATATCAATCAATACTTGATGGAAAATACCTGTTCCACGTTATGCCTATGATGTTTGATATTTAGACAGATAGTTAGGGTAAACTGAACTGCATATGTTGCAGGGTAATAATAAGCTTCTCTTCTGGAGGGTTAACCACCTAAGTTTGCAGATCAAAACATGGAGAAAAGGAAGGGCTGCAAGGTCAGCCGACATTTTGGCCCAAGCCTTTCAAGGTCAGTGAAGACTCAGGACATAGGAGAACCTGTACTGTAACATCATGTAACTCAGTTGTGCCCCAAATTTTCTGATCAAGGAGATTATGTGGCCACAGAGGAATGTGGTCGAGAATGTAGAGTGTGCCTAATGGAGAGTCACATGGAGAGAAAACATTCTCTCAGGCTTTCACAGAGAGCAAATTGGTCAAGTAATGGCCGTGACTCATCCGCATGGCTGACACTGACAAAGGATCTACAAAGTGCAGTACAGGGTTACAGGGTAAATCCTGAGGGGACTTGACTGACCTTATTGGATACAAAAGTTACATTTCTTGTTATATAGGTCTTGCTTTATCTTGGTCTTAACCATCCAGCAGAAAATGAGGTATATAAAGTAAAGCCATATTAATATGCTGAGCTGTAAAAGGCTCAAGTGAATAACTTCTGAGGATAACCCACTACTATTATGAACTGCTGGACAGTGCTGGATTGTTTTTCTGAATTCATGCACCTATAGTATTTAGATGCCAATAGAATACCCACCTCTGACAGGACTGAACAAAAAAGGGGATAAAAAGGGAAGGACCATTTTGTATCTGTATATACAGAATAGTTAGGATAGGTATACAGCTACTTTCACTTAATTCAATGAGAAGAAAGATTTGTACTAATAGTGATTCACTTTAGAAACAGGGAGAAATGTCAGAACCATTGCAAAGAGGAACAGGTCTGGGAGTGGATTCCTGCCACACCCTTCCTCCTCCCCCAACCTAACCACAAACCCAAAGAAAGATGAAAAAAAAAGAGAGAGAGAGAGAGAGAGAGAGAGAGAGAGAGAGAGAGAGAGAGAGAGGTTGAATGACCACATGGCATCAGAGAATTAGGGAAGTGGCACTTTCCCACAACTCTCTAAAGCCCATCCCTGGACTTGATGTCGGGCACTGAAGATGACCCTGAGAGCTGCAAGCACGAGCCCCCACTCCACGGCTTGGGGTGGGGGTGGGGCGTCCTGCAGCAGCCTGACCCAGTTGGATCCTCTATCCTGCGTGGACACTGATGTGACAGGCCAGTGGGGGAGCGTTTAGGGGTCGCGGAGGGGGCCATTGAGTCCTGCTGGGGAGAAGGCTGAGGGGTCTCAGGCAGGACCTTGACCTTGTGGGTGCTGTGGCACTGAGGAGGCTGTGATCACGGCCTCATGGAGCAAGAAGAGCCTCACAGCCGAATGAACGGGTGAGAAAAGCGGAGTGGAACTGACCACCCCTGAGCACCCACTGAGGCCACATGCTTTTGCTGGGGCCGAATACACACAACTGGGTCGATAACTCGAGTCCCAGAGGCATCTGCAAGACAAGCCGCCAGGGGAAAGCCATCGGGGTGAGAGTGGAGGTTCTGGATTTCCTTTCCAGGGAAGAAGGATGAGATCAGCAGCCTTGTGCTCTGGCTTGCTCACCCCCAATTCCAAGCCAGTCTCGGGAATCAACCCCAGCCTGGGGGGTTCTGGAGGGGGCCCAGGCCCACAAAGCTGTGTTCCTCACTCCCCAGGCCACAGGCCACACCAGCTGCTCGCCATGGCCATCGTGGTTCCCCTCCCGGTGCTGGGGGGCTGCAGTCAGGTGCACAGAGAAAGAGGAAGGTGCAGGTTAGCAAGTGGCTGGTGGTCACAGCCCCCAGCCTCGAGGTAGGCGTGATGGAGACACCACCACAGGCACAGAGGACAAACAACTCCTGGGTAACAGGTTTAATGAGTAATCTGTTACTCATCAAAAGCATGATTGTGTTTTCTTTCCCGGAAAGAGTCAGGAACTTGGGGGTGCAGTTACCCTAACTTTTCCCTTAGAATAGATAACTACAAGCGGAACAAAGCTTAACCTCCATTTGGTAACCTTAATTATTACCTTAAGCTTGGATACAGGCATGTATTAATCATGTAGGGACAGTTTACAGATAAGGCCCTCTAGCCCTCAATTGATCACGTCCATCTCGGGCCCCCTTCAAGCCTGGGCCACCCTACACACAAGTGGCAGGAGTCAGTCTCAGGATGCTCAGGGGTGTCCAGTGCCAGCTTTCCCAAAGTCCAGTTCCCGACCCCTTCCTGGGGCATCCTGAGAACTCCGCAGCCATTGTCTAAATGGGTGGGTGCTGGGCCTTAGGAAGAGCAGAGCCTTACGAGGCTGAGGCTGCTACAAACCAAGACAAATGTCTCATGAAAACCTCGCCGCACCTCAAGCCACCCCGAGCCACAATACTCCTCCAGGCCTGAGATAATGACCCACCAGAGCCCAGCCTGCACAACACCCCGACTGGTGTCTGTTCTTTTGTCAGCGGGCTGTCTCCTCCTCTTCCTCTTCAGACCTCTGCCCCTTTGCTTTCTCAAACTGAAGCCTTTTCCTATTTTCTTTCTTTCTTTCTTTCTTTCTTTCTTTCTTTCTTTCTTTCTTTCTTTCTTTCTTTCTTTCTTTCTTTCTTTCTTTCTTTTTTCCTTTCTGGGGATTGAACTCAGGCCCTTGCGCTTGCCAGGGAAGTGCTTGTTCTACTGAGCCATCTGCCATCTCCCTATTTTCTTCTACATTCCTTTCTTAAGAGCCTGGCTTCACCTTTGGCAGAGCTGTGCGCCCCCCTTTATTTTTCTAAGGAAAACCTTCGTTTTTCACTCCCACTGCTGCTTTAGTTTTAACTTTCAGTCTCACTAAAGCAGCCTGACATCAGCCTGAAAACCCTTTCTGTCCCCAGCTTCCCGCCCGTGGGGTCCTAGCTCAACTCTTCTTGCCCATCTCCTGCTTGGCAGAGAGCAGCCAGGATGACAAGCTGGCCCCATAGGCAGCGTGTGGTGTGGAGCAGGGCCCCGAGGGGGCTCAGGACGGGGCCACTCACATGGTGCCTGGTCCTGGCTCCTCTAAAGTGCCCTGGGGCTTTCCTGTGTCACAGCCACAGAGATGACCGAGACACACACAGTGGATTCTTGCCAGGAAGAACCGAATGGTTCTCCGCCATCGTGCCTTCATCTTCAATTCCCTGGGCCCCTACTGAGTCCCTCAAGCTTCAGGAAGCCACCTAAAAGATGCCCTGCATTCTTTAGGTCCCTCTGAGTCCCTTTCCATGTCCCCCACAGCACCTGATCGCCCACAGCTAGGTGCCACAGCATACCCTCCTGCTGAGGACAGCAGGGATAACGTGGTCCCCACAGCCTCAGGCCCCTGGATATACTGGAAAAAGGGATCCAGAGGCCACGGGACTTCGCAGGGTAGGGAAACCAGGCTTGGGCCCCAGGTACAGAGGAGCTTCTTGTTCTCTGGCCAACTCTAGCCCTGGGGGGAAGAAGGAGAGAACCAAAACCCAGGAGCCTGTGAAGCCCGCTGGCCTAGCACCTGAGAGGGGCTTTGTGACCTTTACCATGCCAGACCTCAGCAGGAAATAGGTTCAGGCAGACAGAGGTGTTTTGCACACGGTAGGAGGAGGCGATGGCTGCATCAGGCTGCTGACCTCTCTCCTGTCTCCCACGCCTGTCCTTGGGGCCCCCAAGGATGTTAATGTGCAAGAACCCCACCTATCTCTTCTGAGTCTCAGGTAGGTGTCTGGGACCTAGGGCAGGAGTCAGATAAGTGGCCCTTATCCACTGCAGGAAGGCCTCCTCCCCATACTGTGACCACAGGCCAGGCACGATAGGCAGAGGGAAGGTCAGAGGCCTGAGTGGTAGGCGTGGCCTCGCTCGTGGCTTTCTGATCCATGGGAGGGGAACACGCTCTTCACACTGTCCGCCTTACATGGTGGGGAGACCTAGGAGGTCAGTGACACAAGTGCAGCATGAAGCGGTTAAAGCTGTCTTACTCTGCCACGTACAGGACTTCTGCCCCACACCGGGGATGAGCTAAATTACCCATAAGAACCTGCACCCGGGGTGTGTGTGTGTGTGTGTGTGTGTGTGTGTGTGTGACATAATCCAGAGGAGAAAGCCTCTGCGAGAAGGCCGTGGGATCCCCAGCAGCTGACCCAGGAGCCCCATGAGAAAGAGGGTGCTGGTAGCTGGGGCCATGAGAACCCAGGAGGTGCCTGTCCCAGGGCCTCTCTATCGCTACCTCCAACCCTGCTCCTTTCTCCTCCTCCCCACCCATGGGCTGGCCTCGCTCGCCGCCTCCACAAAGCACCTGGACTCTGCGGCTCACCAGGCTCACCACTGAAGCTTCTAGAACCTGACAGAGTGTGTTTCAAAGGCTCTTTCAGGGGAAGCAAGAGTTCATACATTCTGTGACCGTAGGGCACAGGCTGCCCGTGAGCAAGGGGAAGGCCTGCCATGGGCGAACTTGCCTGTTCTGTTTCTCTTGCTCTAGTTTCCTTAAAATGAACCTCACAAAGTAAAGGAATGAAATGAAAACATAGAACAGTGAATAAAATCAAACCTTTTGATGTACCATATGCATGTGCGCGTGCACACACACACACACACACACACACACACACACTACACACCCTGCAACAAGATTAAAAAATATTTACTCATGGTGTAGGCTGGTAACAGAACCTAGGTGACTCTCTGACACTTTAGAGACAAACTGACTTAGAAATAATGTGAGGTTGGCACCTAGATCCGGGGCTTCTGGGCCTGTAGAACTGCTCCAGGGATGATATCTGATCCCTCCAGATATGATATCAGGGAACTATTATAACCTCCAACCTGTTAGATGTCTGATTTGCTGAGTTCGCGTCTCTAAAATCAAAGAATGAATTCTAGAAACAACAGAGGCTATGAGTAGGAAATATTTATTGAGAGAAAACTTCTGTCTGGGGTTGCTGAGTGGCTGGCCCAAGGGCCTTGCCTCTCAGGGGAAGCTTTAGAGTACAACTACCACATAGGTGCAATGTGGGTACCAGCTATGACCAACCAAGAAGATTGTAAGTTTAGCAGTTTAGATAACATTGATCTAATGGGGAAGCAAGTCATGGAGCGGGTGGGCGGGCATGGAAAGAACAAAGACCTTCTCAGGTAGGTGATGGGTCTGGGAGTCTCAGTCCCGCTGAGGTCACGGATGCCAATCTAGATTTTGCTAGCCCAGGTGTAATCCCTTATCCCTTGGGAGCATGTGGGCCTGGTCCATGAGGCCCAGGAAGGAAGGAAGGAAGGAAGGAAGGAAGGAAGGAAGAAAGAAAGAAAGAAAGAAAGAAAGAAAGAAAGAAAGAAAGAAAGAAAGAAAGAAAGAAAGAAAGGAAGCAAGCAAACAAGCAAGCAAGAAAGCAAGCAAGAAAGCAAGCATAAAAGAAAGTCAAAACTGAGTTTGAGGAAAAGTTCTAAAATTGAGTTCTATTAATGGTGACAAAACTATAAATTTACTAAAAATTACTGAGCAAATTTTATAGGCTGTGTTAGCTAAAGTTTACAAAGCAATTGTGAAGCCCGTAGTGCACTTGGGGCAAAGCCTCATCACCCCACCCTCCCACCTGAGCCCCACCTCCCTTGTTTCCCACTCCCTGTCCCCCACCCCAGCTGCCCGCCTCCTGCAGCTCCTGCATCATCAGAAGCTCGCGTAGCAGAGCTGGCTCTGTTTTCCTACAGTCAGAGGCCAGGGAAGGCTGTCACCATGCCACTACCAAGGGGCTCTAAGTCCCAACAGATGGAAGGGGGCTCCATTTCTAAGGGACCCAGGCACTGAGGCCAGCAGGTAGGTGTGTCACCATGTCAGGCCAACAGAGGTCACTGAAAAGGAGACGGAGACCTCAGCTTAACCCCTTCACAGGGCAGGTTGTAGGTTTACTGACTTACATTGCATTTCCACACCAGAGCGTGGAAAGCTCATCTGGCAAAATAAAGCAGGTCCACACTCACAGGAGACAGGGTGCAGGCCTCCAAGAGAGGGGTGCATTATGACTGGGGCTGGGGTGCTGTGAAATCTTGGGGGCAACCTCATGCTGGGTGGTCTGGGATCTGGATTCTGAGGGTCTGCTGCTAGGTTGCCTGATCTGCTCCTCTCTGAGCGGTGCTATTCCTGAAGGACAGAAGTCTGTTAGGGGAAGAGCAGCAGGCTCAGTGTACAAAGAAAAACATGAGCCCAATGTCACAGGCTTAGGAATTTTTTTTTTTTTTTTTTTTTTTGGTGAGGGGAGAGTACATTTACTAGAAGGGCAAAAGGCACTGCAATCTTGGGTAGCCTTTATTGTTTCCTGAAAGTACAACTTTATTTATTTATTTTTTAATTTTTATTTATTTATTTGTGTGTGTGTGTGTGTGTGTGGCCAGCTCAGCCCACCAGGGGGTGGGGCCGGCCGGCATGTGGTGCTGGGGGATTGAACCGCTGTCCCTGTGCTTTGGTAAGCTTGTTCTAAGTAGGTGCTCTAGACCACTGAGCCATCTCACCAGCCCCCGAAAGTACAACTTTAAAATCACGAATTCCTTGTCTCCTTTCTACCCATCTTGGTGTCCTCTAGCCTATCTCAGGTGCTGCCAGTCAGTAGAGTTGAGGCAAGAGTGACCAGGCAGGGCTGCACGCCAGGGTGCCCAGCTCCCACCCTCTGCTGCTCCAGCTCCTGTCCACCTGCCTGGCTCCATCCTGGCTCCGTCCTGGCCCCTCCCTCCTCTGGGCAGCGACTGCGTTGGAGTGGCCCAGACTCACCTCGGAGCAGACAGTGATGGGCGGTGCTCCGGAACGTCCAACTCTTCTGGGCCTGACACCCAGGGCTCCAGAAGGACACATGCAAATCAAGTGGTGGGCTCCGGCTCCGGAGGCCATGCAGACTGCAACCCCAAAGAGAAATTGGAGGACAAGTGGAGGCTACAGGGGACAAGGGGTTTCAGACAGTGGACAGCACTCAGGAGGGCCTTAAGAGTACGGCAGTTGGCCGGGAATTCTCTAACCCTGGGAGCCCCTCTCTAGTCCCTGATTGCCAGGACTCCCAGGGAAAGGCAGAGCCCCTAGGGGAAGGACTCACATGGCGACAGAGGCAGAGGCTGGGTCCTCGTACCGGATTGGGCCTGAGAAGTTGGCTCTGAAATTCAGTGAAAGAATGAGCTGATGGATAAATACCTTAGTGAAGGAATCGCTAGCTCCAGGTCTCACACCCTGGCTTTGAATTCCCCACCGGTGGGCTGAGCTACTCACCTGTCTCAGCCTCAGTTTCACCACCTGCAGATGGGACCAATGCTCAGACCGCTCCATAGCATCCATAAAGGTTTGGGGATGTTGTTACTTCCATGACCTTGATTACATCCCGACCTATGCTGTCCGCAGCTAAGTGTCCCAGGGGGCTGCGAAGAGGGCCTCACCTGTCCGAAGTTGCGCCCTCAAGGGGCCCTCCTCCTTCCCTTCCCCGCACTAGCACTTCTCTGGGAACACTACCTACCCTCTGATGGCCCTACGTTTGGAAGGGCAGCCCTAAACCAGGGCCTGGATCTGTCAGTCCTTCCCGGCCTGCTGTCCCAGGGAATCTGAAACCCTGTCATACCTACTGCCTCCACCAGATGGCACTCCACCCCAGGCCCTGTTTATTTGTTTAGCAAATGAGTGGGCCCCTGTGTTGCCAGGCACTGGGCCCAAACATAGGTACAGAGATAAAAATGTGACAGTGTCTTCTTTCTAGATTTCATGGCTAAGAAGGAACCACATAAATAAAGACAGGAAAACAAAGTATTCCCTTCTATCCCACACCTTGCCCGCTACAATCCACCTAAAAAAGTGAAAGGATGACCCCCTTTCTTCCCAGACTCCCCCAGGTGGCCCTTATAGGACCATGAGGTCAGGTGGGGACAGGATTCAGTTCATTCAAATCTCCCTACCACAGAGCCTACTGCTGGATCACCTGGACCGGCTGGACAGGGAGATTCTGGGCCACCTCAGACCTCCAGGCATCAGGATTCTCTCCGGCTACATACTGGAAATCTGCCGTTGTAACAGCCCTTCCTCAAGATTTCTACAGTCAGACACATTTGAGAAGCTCTACCATCCCATGGTCATGGGAATCCCTGGCTCTGTATGGGTGCTCAGTAGTGGGGAGGAGGAGGATGGGGGAGGGAGGAGAAGACACACTGGTCAGTGTGGTGCGTAGGACTGCGGAACCGTGCCACTGGGTGGCAGTGGGCCTAAGGGGCCTCTGACGCCCCTACACATGGGGAAGGAGACCAGCAGCTCTCCCTCCACCCAAAGTCTGCATTCCTCTCAGCTTCCTGGATGCTGGGGCATCTGGGTGAGGCCTTTCTCCAGGAGGAGAGGAGAGCCAGGGCCCAAGTGGACGGTTAGAGGCAACCATCCCTGCCTCTGCTATTTCTCGAATCACAATCTTTGATACAGGACTGGACAAGTAGTGGGCAGACAGCGGAGGGTTGTGGCCACCTGGACTCTCCTGAGGCTGCATTAAGGAAAGTTTAAGGGCAGCTCTCTTTGAGGCAGAGCAGGATTATAAATTCAAGCCCATCTTGGGCAATTTAAGGACTTAGTAAGGCTACGTCTCTAAAAACTGAAGAGCTGGGGTATAGCTCAGTGCAAGGGCTCTGGCTTCAATCACCAGTTGCATAAGAAATAAATAGACTGAGGGGGGCAGGTAAGGCAGGTGGAGAGGAGGCTGATGCAGGAATCTCAGTGAGAGATGTGACTAGGGCTCGAGGTCCTTTCTGGCCACTGATGAGGTTGTGACAGGCAGCACCCCTGGCTAGGTGGCTGGGAGGAGGACAGGGCTGCAAAATAGGTCTCCTCATGAAACAGGGACATTTCTCGTGAGAGAGAGGGGAAAGTGGAGGTGAAGAGGTTAAGTGCAAAGGAAAGACTTCAGGGAAAGATTTCCCAGGTTTGGGGGTCAGGAGGTTCACACACAAATACAAGACTCTTAGATAGAGTGGTCAACTTGTAACACCCAGCAGAACCGAGCCAGTGTGGTGCTGGGTGAGGGAGGCCCACCTCAGGATCGTTGCTGGCAGCGTTGGAGACAGAACTGGAGAAGCAGTAGGGAGGTTGTTGGGAACTGGTAGAAGCTGCTGGAAGCTGTCAGGGAGCTGCTGGTTCTCATAGGCCCTTCGGCTGAGGGACCTGCTCATGCTGGCTTTTCTCACAAACTTGGCTGTTCTTATCGGAGGTAGAGCTCAGGACCTCATTATCACCAAGAATGGCTAAGGTTCTTTTTGGAGGTGCTCTGGTCCTCACTTCCTGGCTCCGAAGGGTAAGATGATGGACAGCTCAGCCTCTTGGAGAAGTTTGTCATGTTGGCTTTCCTGACGGGAACTCAGCTTTCCTCATCAGAGGAGCCTGGAACCTCACTGTTGCTGAGGATGGCTGGGGTGCCTCTGGGGGAGCTCTGTTGCTTACCTTGAGCGTTGCTTCCTGGCTCCAGCGAGGATCCCTCAGCCTGCTGCACAGACCCTTCATCCTGCTGGGACAGGCATTCCAGCTTCTACCACTGACCTTTGGGCCTTCCCAGCATGCATCAGTAAATCAGGCCTGATAGACGCTGTCGTGGGCTCTCAGCCTCCAGTTGGATTGGTGGGAAACACTTGTTAATGAGCTCTAGCAGGACACTACTGTGGGATCCAGGCCCCCAGCTGGAGTCTTTGGTCTTTAGTGTGTGGACAGATTTCCTGCACTCTTCGTATATGATTCTTTGGGTGATTCATTATAAAATTATCCTATAAAATGTGCCCTGTATTATACCGTTCCCTTTGCAAAACCCCAAACTATGACAGCCTCCAACAGGTGAATGGGAAGGATAGACAGTTCTTCCAAAAGTTCTCCCTCGTCCCCTGACTCTCCAGTCCCTCCTGGCCATGGAGGAGCCCTGTGTGTCCTTCAACACTGTGGTCCAAGGGTGACTGGACACTTTTCCCGTGGGACAAGGCAAGGACCGCTGAGTCCGGATGGTCCCTTAGCAACTCACTGTCCCAGTGCCTCGCACCCTGTGACCAGGGATGGTGACTCTCTTCTGTCGTGGTGAGGGTGAGTTCCCTTTATGAGCATTATCAGCAATAAGTGACGGCGCAGAGGGCTCGCTCTCCCTCCCAGCTGGAACACGGAACTGAGTGCATGCACTCAGGTGTCACCTGCAGCTCCTGCTGCCACTCTGCCACCTGCCTCAGAGGTCCTGGATTACAGCTGGCCCTGATCACCGGTGGCAGGTAGCCAGCAATGACAGGTGGCAAGATGTCCTGCCCTGTATGGCTTTTCCAGGCGGTAACATTGAGGCCACTGTGACATCCAGCTAGGACTTCCTTGCCTCACTGGTGATGCTGAAGGCATTTTTTTCTCCCTCTCTGTTCTTCTACTGAGACATGAAAGACGAGGAAGCACATATTCTAAACACAGACTCCTGCGTGCTTGCTCACCCCTGGGCCCTCCCCGACCAAAATCTCCACCCCGAACCTGGGAAGGGGCACACAGAGCTCAAGGTCCCCAGTTTATAGATAGCACGTGATCTTCTTTGCCTCTTGCTCCAGTCCTGAATGAAAAACACCGAAATGATGGTGCCAAAGTCTCAGTCCCAGTGCAGCGTCCCACACTGCCCACCTCTGCAGAGCCCACTTCTGCACAGCCTCTTCCTAGGGTGTGGCCTCTTCCTAGCAGCCACCCCATTCCTTAGCCACCGTTGTCCCCAGGAAGAGGGTCCTGCAGCAGATCCTCCCTCCCGGCCCTCAGCAGGAGCTGGCACTGCCTCCAGCAGCGACATGGTAAATGGCTCTTCCTCAGCCTCAGTCCTACGTTAGGCAGCCCCGGGGCCTTGCTCCCCAGGCCCCCTGAGGATGTCCCTTCCAAGGACCATGTGCTCCCCTCTTGTCCCACATCCCAACCCTTCCATCACCCTGGTCTCTCCCAAGCCACCAACATGGTCCCTGAGAAGCGAGTCGTCCTTCCCAACACAGGCAAGCGGACACAGGCACAGGCAGGTGACTGCCCACAGACCTGAGAGTACATCAGCACCTGCTGTGTGGGAGAGCAGCTGTGGGCTCCACACGTGGCTGGAATAGTGACTTCAGACACAGAGCTCTGCATCTGAGGAGGGGGCTGTTGTTAGCCACACAGCTGGGGCTCTGGTGGAGAGGTCAGCGTGGGGACTGATGTTCATTGGAATGACAGCAGGGGGCAGCCTTTAATGAATATTGATGAAGAATTGATGAATAAATGAATGAATGAATGAGTGAGTGAATGAATGAGGCAAACCTTGCTCCCACATGTGCTGTTATCTTTTCTGAAGGACACAGCATAACGAACGACGCACTGGGCACAGAGGGATGCAAATGCCGCAGACACACCAGTCTATTGCAGGAATGGGATCTGAACTCGGGTCGTCTCGGAACCGAGTTGCTTAACAAGACTTAGATGGGGTGGGGTCCCCTGCCAGAGACGCTATGAGCACAGTCAGTTACCAGGCCTCTGCCCTCAGCATCCTCCAAAACCCTCCCAAAGGTGGGGGTGGGGTAATGAACCAGAAACGCTGGGCAGGGTGACGGCTGGTGATCCCCATGGCAGTGAGGGATGAAGAGGGAGAGGCGTCACCAACCATCCCTGCTCCTTTGGCCTTTGCAAAGGATAGAACAAGGACACAGGACAACCCAGGCACAGAGGAGCCACTGCTACACTCACAGGATCCTTTACATCTTCTTTTTAAAATTTTTTTTTTTATTTTTAAAAATACATAATTTAGGGCTAGGGAGATAGATCAGTGGCATAAGCACCTGCCTGGCAAGAGCAAGGTCCTGAGTTCAATGTCCAGTACCAAGAACAAGCAAGCAAAAAGTAATTTTGGTGATGGTGATAGTGTTAGGCATGCGAAGTATGCACTAGGTCCTAGTCTCAATCCCCAGCACACGGTAAGTAAATAAATAAATATTACAACTGTAATCCTGGAAGCTCAGGATCTTGAGGCAGGATTATAAATTTGAACCCAGACTGGGTGATTATGAGAGTTTGTCTCAAAATCAAAAATCAAAAAGGGCCTGGGCATGTAGCTCCGTGCAACAACTCAGAGTTCAAACTTCAGTATTACAAAGCTAATTAATTAATTAGCCAGCATGGTGGCCCATGCCTATAATCTAGCACTCGGGAGGCTGAGGCAGGAAGACCACCATGAATTTGAGGCCAGGCTGGGCCACATAGGGAGTTCAATACCAACCTAAATCACATAACAAGTCCCTGTCTCAAAAGCAAAGCAGGGGCTGGTGAGATGGCTCAGTGGTCTAAAGCACCTACTTAGAACAAGCTTAGCAAATCAGAGGGACCGCGGTTCAATCCCCCAGCACCACATGCCAGCCAGCCCCGCCCCCTGGTGGGCTGAGCTGGCCACACACACAAATAAATAAATAAAATTTAAAAAAAAAAAAAAAAAGCAAAGCAAAAGGAAAAATAATTAACTAATGAGAATGTGTGTTAGTTTCATAAAGGAAAGAAGACACAAAGCTGGGCCTGGTGGGGCATGTGCATAATTCTGGCTCCCTGGGAAGTTGAGGCAAATAAATAGCCAACTTGAAGGCCAGCCTGGACAATTTAATGACCCATGAAGACCCTGTCTCAAAACAGAAGAGCTGGGAATGTGGTCCAGTGGAAAGGCCCTGGATTCGATTCCCAATACTGGGTTAAAATACACGCATACAGGCATGAAAGGAAAGAGGGAAAGAGAAAGAGAGGGCACAGGAGGAGAGGAATAGGTCCTCTTGTCCCTCACCTACCTGACACCCCTGTGCCCTTTAACCTGTGCCCTTTCACCTGTGGTGCATTTCTTGTTTCTTGGCAGAGCTCCCTTACGTAAATACAGGCAAATGTTAATCTACCAGGGCAGGGGGAAAATATTAAAATCTTGCCTTGTAGTGTGGGGCTGCATTTTTCTCAAATTTCTAATTTACATGTGGGAGTCGTACCAGTAGCACCCGCCCCACCCTACCTCTGCTCCAGCTGGCTCTGCTGAGCACCCCAGAAGGACCTGGTATGGACACTGAAGGGGTTCCCCTCCAGCTGTACACTACTCCAACTTGTGTGTGTGTGTGTGTAAAATGTGGCCCTATCTTTGACTCCCTGATGGAAAAAGGACATAGACTGCGTCCTGAAACGTCTTGTCTGTCCCTGTAGATGTGACCTGCAGCTGGGCCCTTGCTGCGTGAGGGGCCCACGGGGAGTCTTTCTGGTGCCCCACATGCTTGACATAGGGACAGGAAACAGCCTGTGATTCCAGCATCCTTTCTCGGCACCCACCCCAGACAGATGCTGAGATGATTGCACAGAGAAGCAAGCAGGTCCTATACTGCCAGCTGTTATGGCCGAGATCACAGTCCCCAGGTGGCGCAAGGTGGCTGTCAACCTGCAGAAAGAAGAGGGACTCCTAGGTGTCAGACTCCAGACTGTTCTGTGTGAGTGGCTCATGTGCCCACCATAACCCTGTAGGGGACTGGAATGGAGCCCAAGTGAGTTTGCCACCAGGGGATATTTGCCACTTCTAGAGATACCTGTGGCTCTTACACCCCAGGGTGATAGTGCTGCTCAGAAGCTAGGGATGCCACTAGCATCCTACAGTGCATAGCCCCAGCCCGTCAATAACCCCCCAAAGGTCGGTGATCCAAGTTCAGATCAGGTGGCACCACCAGGGCAGAGCAAGGTCAGGAGCAATGGCGGCCCCTGGAGGCCTGGAGACAGAAGTCCTGAGGGTGGGAGCACTTTGCCACCACCAGCCTGGGCAGGGCAGGGACAGCTGACCTAGGGATCCGGTGGCAGGGCTGTGGGCGGGGCTGGGGCCTGATGCTTGAAGCCACTCTCTCCTCCCAGCCAAAAGCCTTGGGGGGCTCAGGAGCCAGAGCACAGGGTGAGCACGAGGGGGTGGGGGATTCTGGAGCCCGATGCTCTCTGCTCACCCCACACCCAGCTGTCTGGCCACCCCATGAAACCTTCCCAGGGGCTACTGATGCTGTCAGACGGTGTGGGGAGCTACCATATCCTTGCAGCCAAACAGGAGGCTCGCCTTCTCCAGCTGGGGAGCTGGGCCCGCAGCCATCCGGCCATCTACCCTCACCCCCAGGATTCAGCCCCGCACATCCCCTCCTCCCCTGAGGAGGCTGGAGAATATCTGTAGCCCTGCCCTGAGGCCGGGGTTTCCTCCCAGCTTCTGGAGACCCTTAATCCAGCTTGGGCGGAGCTAGGCACAGGCACACAGGGGCTGAGATTGCCCAGCTGGGCAGGGAGGTACAGTCTCAAAATGCCCAACCACCAGCGCTGCTTGCGCCTAGATCCCTTGGTCTGACCTGGCAGAAGGGCAGGGCCAGAGGTCACCTGCCCTTGTGTCTCAAGGTGAGGTGCTCAAGGGACACTTGAAGGCCCCAGCTCTTCCTTCAGCCTGGCTTCCCGGCCTTGCTGTGTGCCTGGGCCATGCTCCAACCACATTTAGAATCAGTTCTTTCTCTTGCTGTCAGGACGCTGCCACGGTCTGCCCCTCTCCTAACATTCTCTTCCAGTACCGAAACTTGCCGCCCCACCCACTTCAGAGGAGAGGGGTGATGTGGCACTGCCAGGGCCAGTTAACCGTGAGGTCTGGCCCTCAGGCCAGCTGGCCAGGGAAGGACACACTGGACCAGATGGCCTGAATGCACTGCCTTGGCCCGGACCTTCATGGGGTTACCTTTGGCCAGAACACGAAGAATGTACTCAAGCTGTTGGCTCTTCCATTTTCAAGATGAGGAAACAGGGTTAAGGGCACTGCCCAAGGTCATAGAGCTAGTAAGAGCCAGCATCCGAGCGCACCGCTGCCTGAATCCTGTGTCATGTTCTCTCTACTCTGCTGCCTCCTGCTACAAGCACAACTGGGTCTCTGGTCCCCACCTTCTCCACCTTCTGCACCACCACCACTTCTGCCCATTAGCAGCAATCCTTTCTCAGGAGGATGAGGTCAGAGCCACACCCGGAGCCCAAGGAGGATGAGGTCAGAAGCTGCCAGGCTGGCGCAGATGCTAAATAATTCATACAGCTGCTGTGGGCGGGGGCTGCAGCTTCCTGGGGGACCCAGTGTGGAGACAGCAGACAGGAAGCAAAGTCTGATCACCGGCACCTGCGCCTGACCTGGCGGTCCTCAGGGGGGCAGAGAAAGCATTAGCCTTGATGAGAGCGGATGGAGGGGCTGACGGACCCCCTCGGAGCTGTTTCCCCGTGGACGAGTCTCTTCCGTTGTCTATTTCTTGTTCTCTGCTATGATCTGGGAGGTGCTGGGAAATGAGAGTGGAGCGCCGCCGCAGCGAGCTGGGAAGCTGGGTGTGGCGCTTGGCAGGTCCTCCCTGACTGGGTACCTTTCTAAGTACACAATGTTTTTCACCCATTGTGCTGTCTCAGTTGCTCCCCGAGCCAGGCCAGGCGGCAGCAGGACTACCATCAGGGTGTCCCCTCTCCTGCCACCTGTGTCCCTCTCCCACCCTGTGTGGGGTCCCAGGGGTGAGATCTCAGTGTCTTTTGGAGACCTGGTTTCCCCCCTTAGAAAAGCCTCCAACCTCACATGAGGAGGACTTGTAGAATGAAACCACCTTGCTTGCTGTGGGTCTGGGGTGGAAGAAAAAAACACAGATACAGGCACTCTCACATCAGAGAACCCCTCAAGAACACCCAGGAACGTGGTGACAATGGCTCCTCACAAACAGAGGACAGTTGTTTAATTCCTTGCAGTTTTGCAGTTGAAAGGCCCTTGCTTCCAGCTACATCCTCTGACACGGTGGGGGTGACATTTACCCAGGTGCTGGTCCAGGGATGGTGACCACGCAGGAAACGGCCTGCTCTAACCCTTTCCCATTCCAGGCTTAGGTGCAATACACAGCATCTCTCTCTTCGGATAGCACAGCTACCACCTGGTGTGGCAGCTCAGTCCTATCATTCTCAGCACTCCAGGAAGCTGAGGCAGGAGGATTGCTTGAGTTCAAGGCCAGCCTGAACTACATAATGAAACTGCCACCTCAAAACAAAAGTGCACTAAACTAAAATTCATCTACCTTTTCCACTCAACCCAGGGATGAGACTGGGGGCTGCAAGACCACTGGGCACTCTGAAATCTGGGCCCACTTGCCCCTTTAGGAGCTCGTCCCTTTGGACTATCACCAGCAGGCCCCAAAGGACTCAGGTCATAAGCTTGCTCACTCTAGATCAAGAACAGAGATCAAGAACAGTCTGAGATGCGCTGGGAGCTGTAACTTCCCTTCAGAGAAAACGTTACCCTATTTTTCTTTTCTTTTTTTTTTTTTTTTTTTGGTGGAACCAGGGATTGAACTCAGGCCTTTGCACTTGCCAGGGAAGTGCTTATTCTACTGAGCCATTTCCCCGGCCCCCTTCTTTTCTTTTCTTTCCTTTTTTTTTTTGAAATCATTTATTGTATAGTTTTCAGGGTT
>NW_004524609.1:14128492-14170625 GCF_000260255.1 Octodon degus | reverse complement strand
TTGAACTCAGGACCCTGCGCTTGCCAGGCAAGTGCTTTATTCTACTGAGCTCTCTCCAGCCCCGTATTTTCTTTTCAGGGATTGAACTTAGGACCTTGCACTTGCCAGGCAGGCACTTATGCCACTGAGCTACATCCCCGGCCCCCTACCCTATTTTTCAAACTGAGCAACCACATAGAATAGAGGGAGGGGGCACAGCTAAGGGACCGCCCTGTTCCGTGGGATTACTCCCGTGGCAAAGGCACAGGGACTGTCCAGGGGGGCTGCCTCCAAGAGGTGCTCGTCCTCACCTCCCTCCATGCCTGGACACAACGCTAGGCTGAGGGCTGAGCCCCAGGGGACCCCCACAAAGCCCCCCTTGGATTAGCCAGCTTGGTTTGGTACCCAAGGACAGGGCAAAGGGAAGAGGATGCTGTGCAGACCCTAGTCCCATGGGTCTAGAGCTGTGCGCATCGCGGTCCTTGCCGCCAGCATCGTGGCCCCTCTTCCCCGGCTGCCATCAGGCAGGACCTACCAGTGATGAAGTAGCGCCAGCACGTCCAGATGCCTTGAGGATCTCTGCTGCCCAAGGTGAGGTAGGAACTTCAGACATCTGCCAGCAGAACCGGTCCAATCTTCGGGATGGACCCCACTTCCTCAGGGGGGCTTCCAAACACTCCAGGAGTTTCAGTCACAGGAGAGACCTAGACTCCAGGACCCTTAAATGGTTCCTGAAAAAGCAGCCCTAATCCCCACCCTGTGTCTCCTAAGGATTTAACCAGGTGTCCAGGTAGCCACAGAAGGCACCCACTGCTCCCCAGAAACTGAAATCCAGGCTCTTCAGGGGCATCTGCACCTCCACCTGTCCCAGGAGCCACCTTCTCAGCTGGCTGAGAAGGGCAAAGACACCAGCAAAAAGGACTAAGCCACACAAATGATGACAAGCCCCACATTTCACCCTGGGCTACCACCCCCTCACTCCTCTGTGGGGTACCCCAAGAGATATCTCTGTATGATAGCTTCCCTGCTGGGGACCAGTGTGGCAATCCCTGGCCCAGCTGGTGAGGGGGCAGAGAGAACAGAGCACAGGCAGGGCTGGCCCAGGCTGGGTGGTGGGCCTGGTTCATTGAAGGTGGAGAAGGCTTGATCAGAGGCAGTGGCTTGGACCCAGGACCCAGAGGCCAGGAGAGAAGCAGTGTCTGATCAGCCAGCTCAGTGGCCTTCCACAGTCCAGGTAGTGGCAGATGGCCCTGAGGAGAAGGGCAAGGCATGACTCCTGCCATGGCTTGGCTTCAAAGCCTCATGCAGGAGATCCACCCAAGTGCACAGGAGGATGAGCTGATGCCAGGCACCAGGACAGCCAGGCTGGAAAGGTCCAGGGTCAAGACAGGCAGTAGAGGCCTGCTGTTCACAGCAGGGTGGCTGTCAAGAGAGCAGCGTGGGACACAGGGGCTGTGGTGGGAGGAACTAGGAGTCTGCAGGCAGCTCCTCGTAGCCACAGTGGTTGGGCTGGGCAGAAAAGAGGTGGCCCTAGGAGGTCGGGCGACATGCCTCAGGCCTTCACAGGCCCCCACTCTGTCCACTTCGCCAGGTTGGTGGCCTCCCGGTCCCTCCCAGCTCCACTGACAAGGGCTGGAAAGGTGCTGGGCTCTGCCCAGCGTGGGTACAGAGGACGGCAGCATGCTGTGTGGTCCAGGGAAGAGGGCGTCTACCATCTCGTTTTATTTTGCGGGGAATGAGCCTAAAGTAACCAGAAAGAATAAGAGTCAAGGGGAGGGGCCCTACTGCTCAGGGGCCCAAGCACTGGTTTTTACTAAAAACAGTAAATGAATGTTTTAATCCCCAGGGCCTGGTACATTCTGAATATAGAAGCAGAAGTTTGGGAGAAGTTTTATTTTTCTTCCGGCCACCTTTCTCTTCCTCTCAACAAAAACATTTTTCTATAACTGGTGTCAGAAAATAGCTTCTGACTTGTTGGAAAGAACCTCCAAAAGCCTGGAGTCCCTGTCCACGAGGCGGGACACTGCTTATCTTCTCCTCGGGGCCGGCAGCGCTGTTCACAGCCCAGGCTGCTGGGACCCACAGGCAGTCCCCAGGAGGGCCACAGAGAAAGGGTGTGGGTCAGCCTTGCTGTGGCCACTTGGAGGTGGTGCGGCCTCTCTGGGTTACCTTGCTTACCTCCGCAGACATGGGGGAAGGTGAGCTAGCTGTGCCTAGGGTTCTATTTTACCCTCAAATGATACCACTCCGGGGTTTTAGCTCTGGCTCGGGAGCAGAAATCTAATTCCCCTTTCCATCTTTGGTTAAGATTTAACTAAACTGCTGAGGAATGGCTTTTGCTGACTGTGAAATACAAAGCAAATGGACATGTCACTTCCTGACCCACGCAGTGCCTGGCCAGGCCCCTTCTACCAGTACACCACACCTGGTGCCCTGAGCCATTCCGCCCACGTACCACACAGCAAGACCTCACAGCGCGGAGCAGTGGGGATTCTCCACCTCGCCCCTGAAGGGCTCCTTCCTCTCTCCTCCTCCGCCTACCGGAGCTGAGATCAGTTAGCCCAGGCCCTGAAAGCCCCCGCTGGGTCTGCCTGCCCTGCTGTCTGTCTCCTTATACAGCTAGTGATGGGGTCCCCAAGTTAAGTCTCTTAGGTCACAGGAGCCCACACGCGGAGTTGTACGCATCCTAGGCATCAGTGAAACCCAAGATGTTCCCACTGCATTCAATGTGGAGGGAGGGTCCTTCACTGAGACTCCTGCCCTGGGGAGGCGTGGGATCTTTTTTTTTTTCCCTTTTGCAATACTGGTGACAGAACCCAGGGCCTTTACCCTGTGCTACATCCCCAAAGGTGTTTTATTTCTTGAACAGGTTCTTGCTATGTTGCTAAGTTGCCCAGGCTGGGCTCCCAGCGAATGAACTTCCTGCCTCAGCCTCCAGAATGCTGGGGTTACAGATGTGCCACATTACAGCCAGGGTGCACAGGCTCCTTAACTCCGGGTGGAGACCCCAGCAGCAGCTGGCACTGTGAGAGGTGAAGAAAGGGAGATTCCCACTGCCCTTGGAGGAAGGCAGCCGCCTCGTGTAAAACTGAAAGCCCCTTCAGAAACCATGAACCCAGAGCACGAGTTAATAAAGCAGAAATGTGTTTATTAAGCCCCCTTGTTCCTCACAGGGGAGCAAAAACCCAGGCCAGAAGCGCCTGCTCAGAGGCTGCAGGCCTCTCCAGAGGACGTAGGCGCGGACTGGCCACCACCCCAAGAACACTATTTGGCTGGAGCCAGACTGCTGGAGTGGCCCCGGCTTTACACAGCCGGGCTGGTTCATGGACTCCACAAACACTGAATGGGTGGGGCCCCAGGGACCCTCACCAGAGCCTTGGTGGGCAGGAAGACCTCGAAGCTCTGAGGCACAAGCTGTCCCCGCCAGCGAGCGGAAGGATGTTCCCAGAGTTGCTCACCCAGGCGAAGTCCCCAGGACCCTCCCCAAATCCACCCGCCTGCTGTTGGCACGGCCACTGCCTCAGTCCCACACATAAGGGTTTCTAAACACCTGAGAGTTCTTGCTGTCTTTGTACGGCGTGGCCACCTGGTGGCTCTGGACTATGTACATGTCCTCAGCCCGCAGCGTCGAGTTGGCACTGCCCATCACCTGGCTGTTGGCGGTGGCCCGTGGGAGGATGACGTCGTAAGCGCCTTCAGACTGGAAAGGAAGAACAGGCGGCCTCACAGCCAGGGGGACCGGGAGCCAGGCTCCGCCAGGACGGATGCACAAACACTCTGCTTCCTGCAGGCTTCTGCCTGCCAGCTCCCCCTTCTCGTCCGCTCTGTCCCCACTCCCGGCCCCACTGCCAGCCTGGGGTGGTTCACTGTACCCCTAGAATCTGAGGGCAGACGTGGAGCCTCTAATCCTGCCTCTAGGCCTGGGATAAAGCTGCCTAGGGGATTCCTTGGAGCAGGATCTTCTCTCCCAGCCCTTCAGGGAAAGCTCAAGGCCAAGGGAGGGGGACCTGCACTGGCGCTGAGTGGCTATTACCGGCTGGTGCTACTCCTAGGTGAACCTTACCCTGGGGTTCCTGAATGTCACTATAATACCAGATGCCCTTCTGTGTGGGACATCCAGGACATCACCACACAGCCCTGGTCTAGGAATCTGGGCTGGCCATCTGGATTCAGAGACTAACAGCTAAAAGGATCCAGAGCTTGGCTGGGGAGGGAAGGAGGGTCCTGGGGCAGCCAGGGCCACCTGGAAGGAAGGTGACCTCCTGGCCTCCCTGGTCTCCTTATCCTGGTAGAAGAAGAGTACCACTAAACCTCTGGCTCCGGGGCCTCAACCCAGCCTTGGCCACCTGCTTGCAATCTCCTACTTCCTGCTGCCCCAGGGAATATCTGAGCCAGTGGTCTCAAACCTGGACCAGTGCTATTGGTTAGGCCAGGCCTCTCAGAGCGGGGCCCCACAGAGGGAGGGAAGCCAGTAAATGTTTAACACCTGGGATGAGGAGGAAGGAGCCTGAGGATTTGATGAAGTAGTTACACCCACCGCGGGGAGACCCAGCCTACTCAGGTGATGTCAACAACGCCAACAGTGCCAACCCTCTCGCCCAGCTCTGGCCCCACCAGACCTGCATTTGCAGCAAGTTCGCAGGTGATACTAACTCTGTGGTCTGAAGATAAGGAAAAAGTTTGCCAGCTAGTCCAGACCCTCCTCGAGACACCCTGGGAGGGAGGGAGGGAAGATTGGGGGGGGGGCACGGCTCCTAAGGAAAGGGTACAGTGGCTGCCATGCCCTGTGGGTACACAGCTTGTGCCCACCATAGCTGCTGGCAGCGGCCTGGCTGCAGGTTCAGGCTCAGGGAGAGCAAAAGAGCTGGGGTTGGAAGTCTCAGACACCAGAGCCACCGCAGCCCTCCTAGGATCACGGCAGAGGGGGGAGGGGACGAGAACTGCACCCTGCTGACCTCTGGAGGTGGGGAGGGGATGAGAACTGCACCCTGCCGACCTCTGGGCTTCCTGTTCCCAGCATTCTGCCAAAGTAGGTCGCTGACCTCCCCCACAGCCACTGCCAGCCGGGAGGAGGAATATATAGGGAGTGGGAATCTCACCCACCGCCTTCCTGTCCCCAACCCCCACTCCTAGGCTAAGAGCATCTGGCTTCCAGAGCCCTGGGGAGGTGTAAGGTCGGGACTGGCCGCTGACTGGCTGCGGACTGGCAGGGGGAAGGGATTCCTATTCCCTCCTGAGACAGCTGCGTGGAGAACTTAATACCTTCCCAGACCTGCTACAAGTTAGTTGGCCCCTGTCACTTTCAGGAGGAAAATTCTCTGTCCCTCTCCATCTGGCCACTCCCCCTGGGCTGTGTGTGATGCCCAAGGTCCCGCTGCAGAGTAGCCACATGCGGGGGGCTACATCAAGCCAGGAAAAGGGCAGCAAGAAGTAGAGTGTCCCCAGTGCACACCCCGGATGAGGACCAGCCTCGGCTGTCATCTCCACGGCCGGCAGGAAGGCTCCACAGAAGCCCAGAAGCCCACTCACCGGGCCTTTGTGCATGAGGGCCATCTCGGTGGGCTGGTACACACTGGTCAGCAGTTGCCCGTTGTAGCCGCTGTAAGGTGACACAGGCCTTTTAGCTGTAAGGAAGGACAGGCACAGTTTGAGGACTCTGGACTCTCAGCCCTCCTCTGTCATCTCCCAGAACCCATGTAGCCCTGTCCTGTGGGGAGAAGGGGAGCCGGATACCACAGCAGCCATGGTGGGGCACCTACCTCACCCAGAAGTGGCTGACTTGGAGGTGAGGCTGGTGTGGGCTGAGGAGGGGTCATGCCCAGTGCCTTTTTGTACAGGCGCATAGATCTCAACATTGCTTGGTTCCCTGCAGTGTGAGATGCCTGCCCCCCCCCCCGCCGCCCCCAGAACCCCTCCCCCCTTCAGAAAAATGCCCACTCAGCAAGCTTCACATTCCCCACAAGCTCTCAGGGCCAGATGCCAGCAGGGGCCCTTGGGCCCTCGCCTGCCTTCCAGGATGGCCAGCCCCTGGCTCCAACCTCTACCACCACAGCTGCCAGGGGAAACACAGCTGAGCCCCTCAGCCCAAGAACTTCCATGTCCTCACAGAGCAGGGCCAGCTGTCTCGGCCCCTCAATACGAGCCTAGGTCCTGGCCAGGAGACCATGACAGTGCCTTCCTAGGCCCCAGGCAAGGTTTCAGAAGCATCTGCAGCTTCAAGAATACTTTTCTGGGGGGCTGGAGAGATGGCTCAGTGGTCTAAAGCACCTACTTGAAACAAGCTTGGCAAAGCACAGGGACTGCGGTTCGATCCCCAGCACCACATGCCAGCCAGACCCGCCCCCTGGTGGGCTGAGCTGGCCACACACACACACAATAAATAAATGTAATAAATAAATATATTTAAAAAAAAAAAAAGAATACTTTTCTGTGCCTGGGGATGTTGCTTTCCCACTGACCAGGCCTGGGGCCCAGGAGGGGGTACAGTAGCAGTATAGTGCTGTCCCCTCCTGCAGGGCTGAGGGACCACTGTCCAGAGAGGGCTTCTCAGTGTGGTGCCCATTCATCATTTAGACAGACAGACAGACAGACAGACAGACAGACAGAGAGCGCAGCACTCACAGCCCTGAAGCCTTTATCACCTGAAGACAATAGCTGAGAACTCTCAGGCTGGGCCTACAAGTCTCAGGGAAGCACTTGGTGGTGGGGAGCAGGGCAACTGGTTCCTAGCCGTCTCTCTCCTCCTGGCTTCCTCCACTGCCCCTGCACCCTTGGTGACCCACTCTGTGTGAGTGCCACAGGTTGCCCCAGGATGGGGGTGGCAGTTGGCCCAAAGCGTGGGTCACACACTAAGTGCCCAGCAGGACAAGGGTCACTCTTTTTCTTCTTAAAACACAGATGATGAGGACCTCACAGTGCAAATGGAAGAGATGAGGATTTCTCTAATTTCAACACCCCCCCCCCCCCGGCCTGCCTCTGACTTCGCAGTAGGGCCCCAGAGTCAGGAGCACAGGGTAAGCCCTCACACTCCTTAATTGGCAGCAGCAGCCAGGGATGGGGTAGTTTCTGGGGCCAAATAAGGGGAGGCTGCAGCCAGGCGAAAAACACACAAAACAACAGGAGCGTAGCACAGGGCCTGGTGCACAGCAAGTGGTCAATAAATGCTAACGATCCTATATGGCTCCAGGATAGCTGTCACGGTTTAGATCTAAAAAGTCCTCACAGCCCTTTGGAAACTGATTAGATTATTTTTGTTTGTTTGTTTGAGACATGATCTTCCTACGCAGTCCAGGCCATCCTTGAACTCGCTAGCTAGCACAGGCTGGCCTCAACTTGTAGCGATCCTCCTACCTCAGCCTCCTGAGCTGCACCACCACGCCCTGCTAATTGAATTAATGAAGGTGTTACGGTGTACTTGCCATATGGTCTTGCCTCTGTTAGGCAAGCACTCTACCACTGAGCCCCACCCCAGCAGCCCCTGAGTTTAGGGACCTTAAATCAGGGAACTTCAAGAGCTGTCCATATCACCCCAATGACAAGCTCCCTGCCCTGCAGTAGGTGCGTGGCACAAAGCAAGAAGACCCAAGAACATCTCTAAACCCACCTGAGGCTGGCTCATCCATTGAAAAGGCCTTGTTCTCCACAAACATGCTCTGGCCCGTCTGCTCTTTCAAGATGGTCTCGTAACCCACGCCTCGGGTAGGGTATATGTCTCCCTGGTAGCTCTGCTCTGGGCTGGCCTTGGTCACCTGGGAGACCTCAGGGATGACGTAGAAGAGAACAAAAGCCCAGGCATTGGCAGCAAGGGCAATGGCCAGCGTGGGGTCATCCCAGGTGGGGCTGTTGTGTTGCTTGTTGCCATAGGTGTACATGACAATCCACACCACCCAGATAGCAATTGAGGTGGCTGTGGTGAGGAGCACAAAGACACCGTGCTTCCGCCACCGCTTAAAGCGGCCACAGAGGGCGGGCCAGGCCCCCACGAAGGCCCCCAGCAGCAGCAGCATCACATAGATGAGAGCCATGACAAAGTCCATGTTGGCGATGGTGCAGCGGGAGGCCACAGTCCAGTCGGCACTACCGTTGCCCAGAGAGCCAACCTCACCACCTCCTCGCACCAGGGTGAGGATCAGCCACTCTGTGTTGATGATGACCTCCACAAGGGTCAGCAGCAGAGCCACAGCAAAGATCACCCAGCCCTGGGGCCCATGGTTCTTCCGGGCAAGGAAGTTAAGGGCAAAGACATGAGCCACCAGACAGGAGAAGCAGATGGCAAACAGGACCCCAAAGAGGAACTGCCGGGAGGCACAGGTGGAAAAGTCGGGCTTCACCACACAGGCGAACACAAGGCAGAAGAGGCCCAGGGTCCCCAGTAGGAAGAACACCTGGGTCCCCAGCAGGCTCCGTTTCTTGGTGTCCTGAACAAAGGGGAGACTGGCCACTAGGATGATGGTGAGCACAAAGGTGGTGACGATACCTGCCCCAGCTACTGCCTCCAAGACGATGCCCCAAGCCCCAGAGCGGTCACACAGGTTGTAGTAGAGGGAGTTGAGGTCTGAACTGCAGCCAGGTGGGGCAGATTTCTGGGCCTGGGCTTCTGGGAACAGGAAGAGAAGGAGTCCTAGGCACATCAGCAAGGCCTTGTGGGGGGCCATCCTGGCTCCCAGGCCAGGTTCCAGGTGGGTCCCTAGAGATAGAAAGAAAAGAGGCAAAATCAATCAGTCCCCTGAAGCCAGGTTGCAACATGCATAGTGTGGCTTCCTCCATCCTGAACCAGGGTGGAGGGTCCTAACTGGTTAGGAGACTTCCTTTGGCCTTGAGAATCCTTCTTCACATTGAACTCATGACTATCTAGTGAGTGACCAGAGATGAAACCCATTTGTCATCCCTATTTCTAATCATACAATAGGAGGTAACGGTTCCTGGATTTTCAGTTCTTTCTCTTTCATCTGTCACGACCTGGATTCGAATATTCTTTGAGGTCCTGTGGTCTGAGTAGGCGTGAAAGGGCATATGAGTGAGTTGGACCAAGCACCCCATCACTCAGGACTTCAGCTGTCCTGGAGGTGCTCCGGTGCTCCGTGGCTAGTCAACCATGCTTTTTCTTCATTCAGTCATTTGCCATTCAACACATACTTAACAAGCAGCCACGGCAGGCATAACCTTGAGTCAGACAAAAAAGAGAGCTGAGAATTGGTATTTATGGACTTTTCATCCCTCCTGCAGGCTCTCAGTTCTGCCCTTCATTTCCCCACTTTCAATGCCAGCTTTCCTTTTCAGAATCCAGAGTTCTTTGTCTGGCTCAGATGCTAAAGTCAAGGATAAAACAAAGCAGTTCTCCTGCTAAGGAGTTAATGACTTCATACAAAAGTTCTCCCATAGGGCATTAACATTTTAAAAGCAAGAACCAGGCAAAAGCAGTGCAAAACCCAAAGGAATTTATCTTTAATGGAAGATGTTAAGACCTTGTAGCTAGACAAGATCTATTAACACCAGGAAGATGCCTTATTACCGTGACTCTCCATACCTGTTGCATTTTCCCTGCGTGAAGCAGAAGTAAAGGATATTGCAGATTATGATAAATTAAAGAAGTGGTGGGGGTGCAGCTCAGTGGTACAATGCTTGCCGGGCATGTGCAAGGCCCAACAGTTGACACCTGGCTATTTCCAATAAGTACACAAAGACCAAATCTGTGAGTGTCCCAACTAAAATGCAAATTCTCTAAAAATCAAGTTATGACATCCAAAGTTGCAAATCCAAAACGCAGGTCCTCACAGTGTTTTAGCCCTGCCTTTTTCACCTCACCAGGACTGAGGCTCCAGATCGCAACCAAGCTTTCCTGGGACAGTAGCGACCACTAGAGGCGGGCAGGGGAATGACATTATCTTTCTTCCCATCATTTCTCTTCCTCTTGCGGGTGGGAGTGTTTTGTAGTTTACTTCTTATCCATTTTTGGACATATTGAGCTACTTAATTTCTAGTAAGAAACAAAATCTCAAATTTCAATCAGTAAGGAATTGTTTCATCATACTAATTGATAAGCGAGAAAATGCTTGTTCAGCAAAAATGAAACTTGTAAAGTTGACATAATGATCAATTTTCAAATCTTCCTATGCTTGAAAATACACATTTTAGGTAGAAAAATCTATCTCTGCTACCACCTCATCTTTCAATTAATCTCGCTTATCATCCTCAAGAACTGTCTCTATTAACCCTTATGACGATATTCTTTTTTTTTTTTTAAACATCTCTTTTTTTTTTTTAATTTTATTTATTTATTTTATTTATTTGTTATTTGTGTGTGTGTGGCCAGCTCAGCCCACCAGGGGGCGGGGCTGGCTGGCATGTGGTGCTGGGGGATTGAACCGCGGTCCCTGTGCTTTGTTTGCTAAGCTTGTTCTGAGTAGGTGCTTTAGACCACCGAGCCATCTCACCAGGCCCTATGACGATATTCTTACATAAGTTTACTGTTTCTCTAAACACTGGCACTGACACTAATTTCTTTCCCTTTCTAATGCAGAAGAACCTTTCCCCAACAGCCATGATGCAAGCTCTTGAGGCAGACTGTTGTGAGAGTAATAACAAGTTATTCCCAGTGACAACTTATAGATAACATGCTAGAGAATCCTGAACATTGAACTCCATTGTGGAGGTTTTTCGGTGCAGGCTGAGCCAGCCAGAAACCAGGTACAGATGGAAATGTGGAACTGAACTCCAAGAACCACCGAGACAGCATCTCCCCTCCCCTCCCCGGGCTGAACAAGCCATTATTCCCAATAAGGAACCTGGGACTCTCAAGGGGACAGATCTTATTTTCTGAGCATTGCTTGTAATCTCAGCACTCTGGGAGGCTAAGGCAGGAGGATGGAAAAGTTCGAATGCAGCCCAAGCAACTGGGTGACTCTAACAAGACCCTTCTCAAAAAAAAAAAAAAAGGAATCACTATAAATGCTGATATAAACTTTTCTTTTTTTTCTATGACTTTTCTTTTGAATTTACCAAAGCGCATGGGCCTGAGTTCAATCCCTGGAGCAAAAAAAAAAAAAAAAAAAAAAAAAAAAGCGTGGGGGCCAGGGATATGGCTCAATGAAAAGGTCCTGGGTTCAATACCCAGTGCAGAAAAACAAAAATATCATAGTACAAGTTCACAGCTGATAACAATATAATATCAGCCTATGTCCTGCTGACCCTTAGCACCCCACAGGGACATGGACTAGGGTTAGAGTCAGGATGCCTTTACACACACACACACACACACACACACCGATTTATTCCTAGCTTTGCTATTGGCTAACAAACTTCTTCCTGGAACTTACCCTTCCTGTCACTGCTTCTTCCCTATGTGCAAACGTCAAGGAATCAGAGGAATCAAGGAATCACCACTTACCCCATGCTAGTAACCATGCTGCTGCCCAGCTGCCCTATAACACACTAGCCTCAGATGAAAGAACTATTCTTGTCCCAAAATGTCTTATTTCTCTTCTTCCCCTGAAAATAGAAAGGCAGGTAGGGAGACGGAAACACACAGGCTCGGGTGGGAAAATTGAGCCAGCTAGGCCTGGTTCGTCTCCCCTGCTTAGGACAGAAACCTGTAGAGACTAGTGGGAGAGTCCAAGAGAGGAAGGCACTGAAGGGCTCTGCTCCAACCTTTTGATATCCAGGACAGCATATTCAGCCAGTTACCTTTTAAGATGGTGGCAGAGGGCCTAGCAAGAGGCATGTAGCTCTGCCTGGAGGCTCTTCCCCCAGGGTCTGGAAGCATCTTCTTTTTGCCTCCCATGAGCCCCCAGACCCCGCACTTAGACTGAGGCAGCAATCTTTGAACATCTGAATCACTTCTGCATCCTCTACCAGAACGTATGCCTGAGGCTGGGGACCAAGGCTTAGCATCCTCTGTACCTTCACGGGTCTTGAACACAGCAGACATTTGACAGCAGTCCTCTGAAGGCACACAGTATCCCTCTTCCCTACCCAGTCCCACCTCCTTCTTCCTGGAGTCAGAACTCTTGCTTAAAAGTTTTCAGAGGATCCCAGGAAGTCAGTGGGAGAAGGACCTCCTGCCCTGAAACTCTATCATATCCTATCACTCAGGCCCAGCCTCAGAACATTTTCTTGAGGAAAGAGCCCTTTGGCTTCTATTCCCTGGAATCAGTCATGCAAATATTTTTAAATTATCTCTGAAATCAGCCTCTCCTAGTCTCAGCCACCCAGTGCCTAGCTCTGGTCTGAATCAGTCCAATCCAGTTCCAAAATCCCCTTCCTCCTTGTTTTCTCTCTCAGGACACACACACACACACAGGCCTCCTCAACACTGGTGGGCTGAGGCCCAGCCAACCCTGACTGGTTCCATCCAGTACCAGATAAGTCAGCTAACCATGCCTTCACCTCTTTCCAGAACACCCCTTTCATGACCCTACCTCATCTGCAAAAAAGCCTGAAGAATGTTTGAACTTCAGGAGGCGGCCTTGGTTGGTGGCCAAGCTCCAGGACACAGTGCAAGGTAAGCCAGTGGTTGCTTCCAAGGGTGTGGTGGCCATTTAGAGCTCCTCCCCTCCCTCCTTAGCTGGGATGGTCAGTCAGGGACATCACATAGGATCTTCCTTCCTCCCTGGCTGCCCTCACTCAAAAGCTGGCCCAGAAAGATAGGTGGACCTGTCAGCGGCCTCGGGCCTCCTCCCTCCTCCCATCTTATCCTCCATCTCCTTTCCTTCCTGGTCTCTGTTAGGCCTGTGTGTTTTCCCTCCGTCCAGGGGGCTTTGATGTTTGACCCCTCCTATAAGAAAGAGCGCTGGAGATCACATGCGTACACGCGCGCGCGTGCACACACACACACACACACCCCAAAAGTGGACATTTGGACCAAAACGCCCCAAGAGTCTGAGGCTTCTAAATCTGCAGTGCGAGGGGCTGCTCAGGAATGTTACTCTGGAATGCGCCCCACCCCCAGCAGCACTCCCCTCTCAGCGCCAGCCACTTCTGAAGCCTGGGGGGTGGGGGTATGTCTCCAGCCACAAAACCCAACTTGTACACATCCTGGTCTCCGCGCTTTAGGATCAAGGTTGTGGAGTTTTAAGTGATTCGATCTCTCTGGGCGTAAAACTGCAGAAAGGGCGCTGGAAAGGGGAGGCTGGGGATGGGATCAGAAGTTAAGCTGGCAGAAGCAGAGGCGCAGTTACACAGTCCCAAATTCCAAACTTCCAGTAGGAAGATCCTAGCCCTTCCTTCCCCACTGCAGCCTGGGCGGCTGGGGTCTGGTCTACCCCCGGACGGGCGGACAGAAAGCGCAGGGGAGTCAGCCACTCTTCCCACATTTCCTCTGACCCAATCAACCGCCCACCCCAACCCTAGCGGGACACCGACCCACAAGAGTGACAGTCGGCCATGGACTCGCGCTGAGAGGCAGGGAGATGAGGGGACACCCTCGGACACACTGCCCGGGGAGTCCTTCCCCGCCCTCAAACCTGAGCCGCAGCGCCGGCTTCCCCCCCCCCCCCCCCCAGACCCCAGCTGACTCGGACTGGAAACTTTGTACAACCTAGCGGAGTTGGCGCGGCGTCCCCCGCCCCTTGGGTCCCAGCCGCCTGCCTCTTGCCCTCGCCCACTCCCTGCCAGCCCGGCCCGGCTCTTCCGAGGAGAGGGAGGAGGGGGCAGGCGGCAGCCCTTACCTGGGACGCGCCGCCCGCCCGGCTCTGGCGCGGTGTCCGGGGCCAACTCCAGCCCCAGGCCGAGCGCGGGCGGGGGTGGGAGGGACCCAGCTCAGGGGCAGCGGGCCAGGCCCAGCCCTGGCTGGGACTGCGGGGCCCCTGCAGGGGTGCGGGGCGCAGGGCCGGCCTCCCCGGGACCCGGGCTGCGCTGGGCGCGCAGGGTCGCTCGCTCTGGGGCCGGCCTCTCCTGGCGCTGCGCTCCTTTCTCTCGGCGAGGCTGGGCCGGCCTGCATCACCGTGACATCACCTCCATTCAAGGCGCCCATGGGGCGCCCGCAGAGCTCCAGGTAGGTGCAATCCATTTGCTCTGTAACAAAGCCCGCCCCGCCCTCGCCGAGCGACTCACCTCCAGGCTCGGCGAGTCGCACTTTCCAGCCGGGGAAGGGAGATCAGAGTTTCTGACCAAACCGGCGAAAGGGTTGTTGCTGTTTACTGCCACGCCCCCCGCCCGCGGGCGCGCGCACACTGGCGCGCACTTACCGGGCTAGACTTCGCTCTGGAAAGCGGTTTGGGGTACTATCCGGCTCACCCTTCCCCCCCTGGCAGGCTCTCGCTCCCCACATCTCCTAGTGCTCTGGTGCAACCGACTGGAGCAGGAGCTGCCTTGGCGTGGCTCTCTCGGTGGCGGACACCCAGCCTTTGTCCCCTTCATCCCGGCTGTCCCTTGGGCCACTTGCTGGGCACAGTGGGCTGCTCCTGGCTGTCGCGAAGCGCTCACTCAGACGCACAGTCCGTCTTCGTCGCGCGCCCTCCCACTCCAGAGCTTGCGCACGTGGCCACAGCACACACCGATCCTTTACCTCTTCCACGCGCGCACAGACCTCCCTGAGATCTCAGGTGCCAAGATTGCGTGGGAATGCCACTGGGGCAGAGCCCAGAACCATCATGGGGTGCCGCGGGCAAAGGATGCCCAAAGCTTGACTACCCGGTGCTCAGAGATCTTGTGACTGCTCCAGATCCTATCCACCCGAAGCAGGCTCTCCTCTCTGCGCCCGGGTTCCCTGTTCTAACTTGTCTGAATTAGCGTTCGGTTTGGCTCCCTGAGGTGCGGTGTTGAACCCGGGCCTTATTTTCTCTGCGCTCCGAGCCAGTTTGGCCCCGACTCTAAATCCTGGCTCTTCCGCGGCCCCCTGACCTTTCCACGAGTACGGTTCCCCGAGCCCCACTCCAACTCCCTCCCCAGGGTGGATTAGCGGGTTGCCCCTTCAGCTCAGGAATCTGCTGAAAGCGGACCGCAGAAATGGGAAAGCAAATCCTGCCTGGGATCTTTCTAGACCAGTAAACAGATTTTCCGGCAGCTTTCCCCTGGGACACGGGCCCAGCTGGAGAGGGACAGTGCTACCCTCAGCGGGCCTAGTGCTGGGTCTGGTTGGCTTGCGGGAGGCCCAAGGGGCCGAGGTACACTGGGAAGGGAGAGGTTGTTGGGCCTAGCAGGGGCCGCTCTGGGGACGTGAGGGAGGGCAGGGAGCCGGGTCTCGGGGTGCTGGTTCTCCTGACGCCAAGTTGCCTGGGGGATCGCCAGCAGCGCTGTCGGAGCCAGCCGGTGGCTGGCCAGGCAGTGGCTGTGTTTGCTCAACCCTGAGCGCCCTGGAGGGGGAGGGGAGGCAGCTGGTCACGGGTGAAGGGGCAGCCAGGTGGGGGCGGGCAGGGAAAGGGGAGGATACCTCCCGGGCTGTTTGTTTGCGAGCTTAGGTCTATGACAACCTGAAGTCTAAAAGTGAATCACCCTGAGCTGCCTGAGCGATAAATCTCAAGCCAGTTCCTCCCTTCTCACACCGCACGGACTTTTCTGATTCTGGAAGCAAATGAATGTTTGCTTAGAGGCCGAGGCTGGCTGTGAGGGCCTGACTTGGTGGAACCCTGTATCCCTTCCTGCGAGTCGCCCTCACAGACTGCTCTGGGGATAGTGGCAAAGACAGAAGTAGCAAAGGCAGCAGCATGCTGGCCTTTCTCCTCTTGCACCTCTTCTAAATGCACTTCCCACCACAAGAGTCAGGGTCGCTGTGTTAAGGTGACAAACCCTGGAATGGTGCTGGGAGTTGGGCTACCCACTCTGGAAAGGCAAGCAGCCACTCAGACCTCAGTGAGTTGGATAAGTCACCCTGAGTTCTAACTGCTTTTCCTTAACCAGGCAAGTAATGGGGGCGGGGGGGGGGGTTTTGGGAGCGTGGTAATTAGCATATGTGATAGCCAGTAGAGCTTAGGGATCAGGATGTTGGAACGCAGTGACCCTAAGGAAGGGAAGATGAGTGGTGTGTCCTGAGGACTCTATTTGCCTTCTAGCTTTGGAAGTCTTTTCCCAACCTGAAGATTCTCCAGAACTGAAGCTTTTGTCCCTGCCTGTCTGCCTGGCTGGACAAGGGGAGGGCTGGGGCTGTTGGAGAGGAGCTTCCTCTGTGGACACAGGGCCTGAGCCTTGCCCTCCAGCCTGCCTCTCTGGGGCTTGCTGTGGAATGTAGGGCAGGGTCTGAGCACTGGTTAGCTTTCCTGTTCACCCTGCTGGCTTCTGGAACAGGATCTGCCTTCAAAGGATAAAGCAAGTCCCCACCCCCCTCAGGTGACCTGGGTGCCTCAGTCTCCAGGGTCCCTGCTGTGTTCAGCATGTGTTAGTGCCCCCCCTCCACCTGTGCTGCTGTGTGTGAGGGGAATTCTGTGGGAGGTACGGTGTGATGCTTTCTAAGACTCCAGCCCCAGGGCCATCTGCGTCTCAAGTGGCTCCACCTGACTGAATAACCCAGTCGGCATGGGATCCATCATGAACTCCCATTTTCTCCCAAAACAACACTCTCCGGTGGGAGACGTAGCTCAGAGGCACAGCTCCTGCCTGGCAAGCACCAACTTGTGAGTTTGATTCCTGGTACCAAATAAAATGTAAACAAAAACAAAAAAGAAACACTCTTAAGCTCCAAAGGCCCTGAAGTTACTAGCTTGTGGAGGAACATACCGTTCACACACACACACAGTAAATTCTCCTGTGCCCCATTTAGGCAGATGAGTTTCTGCTGGCAGGATGACAGCAGAAATGGCAGGATGACACTACCTTTATTCACTTGCCCCTTCTGTGAGGTGCCACGGTGCCCTTACTCAAGAAGTCTGAGATATTGATGAGGCCCTGGTTGGCACCTGCCCCTGTAAGCCAGGAGAATTCACTCATCTCTTTGAGCCTCCCTTTCCTCTACCCTCTGCTCACTAAGCAGGGGATAGAACACCACCCCCAAAATGTACCCTGCCTAGAGTGTTCTTCCCACCAAGCTGGCCTTTACAGATGGCCAGCGTCTAGCCTCTGCTTCCCTGCATTCAGTTCCTCTGAGCCTTAGGCATTTCCACCTAAGAAGCCTACCATCTGAATCCACCATTCTTTTGGCTCCAATTTGCCATCAGCAGAAGTGTCTTGTGAGGCCCTACCCTGGGATCTCACCTGTGTAGGGCTTTTCTAGCCATTACTGCCAGAAGATTTCTTAACACCTGGCCTACCTCAATGTCACTTCTTCTGGGAAGACTTTTTACTTTCTGCAAAAGAACCAACATGAATGGCTTTTTACCCATAGCCCATTATACATTTCTTATTTATCCTAGTGTCTCATAATTAACCTTTTCTTTTTTAAAATAGCCTATGCAGCTCAGGTTGGCCTTGAACTCACTATGTAGCCCAGGCTGTCCTTGAACTTGCGGTGATCCTTTTGCCTCAGCCTCCAAAGTGTTGGGATTACAGGTGTGCGCCATCATACCCAGCATAATTAACTTTCTAAATAGCTTTCTCAGTTAGAATTCAGCTGGATCAAGAGCTGGGGCTCATCTCTCTTGTCCCCAGCATCTGGCATACAGCCTGGTGTTATGGTTTGTGTCTTGTTGACCCCCCCCAAAGCCTCATGCAGTCATGGTGTGGGGACTTCTAGAGTTTAAGATGAACTCATGATGCACTGGGATTATGGGTTTTAGTACTCCTGGGATTATGGGTGTACTTCCCCCAGCCTGGGGCAGATAGCCTGAATGCAACTCAAGGGAGACAGACTTTCTCTTTGTAGCCATTGTTGCTGCTACTCCTCCCTTTGCTCTCTTGCTCTTTGCCGCCACCATGAAAGGTTGCCATCTGCCGTGTGCCGCTCTGCCTTGGAGCCAGCTGAGTGTGGGCTGAAACCTCCAGTAACTGTGAGCTGAATAAACCTTTCCTTCCTTCATTTTGGGTATCGGGTATTTGTCCCAGCCACGAGAGAAGAGCAACTGAGACAGAATTGGTGGGTGCCTTCACTTGTGGAATAGCCGCTGTTCTGGGGCAGATCACTGCTGACACCCCCACTCCTACCCCTCCCCACCAGCCCCTCACCTACCTGCAGCCTGACAAACAGGGCTGCACTTACCCGGCTGGCTGGAAGTGCCATGCCTTCTGGAGTAGTAGGTAAGCCCCTCGCCTGCTGGAAAAGTCCAGCTTTCCTGAGCCAGCTAGCAAGGCCCTGCCCCAGAGCCCAGGGTAAGGCACTGGACACCCAGGTCTGGGGGTGACAGAGCCCATCAGGAAGTGCCCAAGTTCACTTTTGTTCCCTTGAGGGACTTCCCAGTTTTCCTGGGGAGAAGGCATCCTGGACTCTCAGTTCTCTGAATCTCCTAGGGGAGCCGTGGAGCGGGAGACCTGTACCCTCTTCTTAGCCTCTGGTCTTGCAGCTGGGCCCAAATAGAGTGAGAATAGCCTCTCACTGAGCTCAGCGTGGGGCTCCTGGCTCCTGGACCCTTATCCCACCTACTGCTAAATAGTTTGCCTTTCGCCTGTCCTTGTTCCAGGGCTGTCTTAACTGGTTACTGTGGGGCTCACAGAACATCCTGCTTAGAGCAGCAGAGATTGGCTTGTTTTGTTTTTAAGAGGACTCAGGTACCTCAGTGGCCCTATATGAAGCAGGAAGCCGGGAGCTGAGTGAGTTAGACTTTCACTGGCAACAACTGGCTGCCCCATGGGTAATCCGCCCCTGGAAACAACCTGGAAGTAGGTTTCAGACAGAGCCCACTGGAATGCGGAACGCTTGCACAAAGCCTGCGTTTCCCTTACCCTCCCCATCCCTGTCCATGGCCCAGTGGCCACCAACCATCTACCTAGAGAGAACTAGATTTTCTGAGCTGCCCAGGTCTGGCCAGCCTCCATCAACAGACTAAGTACATCCGAAGAGCCAGGCCTCAAAGCCAAGGTTGACTGGCCACCTGGCCCTTCCAAAACTGAGAAGGAAATGTGTCACCGCACAGCATGCAATGCCCTCCCTTCTGAAGGTTCTTCAACTCAAGAAGTTTGAGGGACCAGTGTACCTGCTGTCACAACCCAGTGACTGCATGGCCCCCCACATGGGTCACCCTGCTTGCAATTGCCCCTCCAGTCACTCTGCAAACCCCTGTCCAGCACCAGGCCATTCCTATCTTCCCATGGCACCCCGATTATAACATCTTCCCTGGCTCCTATGCCTTTAAGTAAATGCTCTAATTCCTGCACCAAGCATCCAAGGCCTCGGCCATCTATCTGCACCCAACTGTGGCCCCCTCCTTTTCCCCACAGGAAGTGGTCACTTTGGTCCAAGATCCCTGAGTTGGCTTCCTGCATTGCCTTCCTGGGACTTGTCCACCTTGTTTCCCAGGTTTCAGTCTAGGATGCCTGGCCCCTCCCCTCAACTCCTCATTGAGGACCTCCTTTCAGTCCCTGGGGCCTGGGGACTTGGAGCTGATGACCCCCTTATTTACTTTTGCTGCTCTTACATCATCTGTCGTTCATTACATCTTTTTTGTTTTTATCATGATATTAACATGTGAGTTGTGTCAAATAAAGGATTTCATTGCAGCATTTCCAATGTGCATGCAAGTGTTTTGATTTTATCCACCCTTCCCTATTACCCTCTAACCCCACCTAATTATATTTTATGGCATAACCATTCTGCCTCCCTAATTCCGTGACAGGCCCTGAAGGAAGTGGACTCTAGATTCCAGGCCATCTTTCCTGGCAGCCCCTGGCATAGTGCTTTATACTTCAAACTATGGGCATTAAATATTGTTGGACTGATTAGCCAAGAGGTGAGAGCGCCTTCTCTAAAGGGCAGGTGCAGAGTTCAGGGGCCAAACTCTGTTCTAGCAGCAGCCCATGAGAAGATCCTTGGCTTCCAGGGTCATGGACCAAGAGACACAGAGAGATGCTTGCTGGCTTGATGATACAGTGGTTTACCTCTATGTGGACTACCCAATTTCAAAGAGTCTTCTACATATAGTTGAGAACCTGATAGTTTACAACCCAATAAACATCTAAAAGGTTGTTCTGATTCCATTAGGCAGATATCATTATCCCCATTTTATAGATTTAGAAACTGAGGTTCCTGGAGGCTGAGACCAGCTACAGATTAGAACCAATGGCTTTGACTCCTTTGGGCCTGGGCTCCAGTATAGATATTCACTGACCACAACTGGCCAAGGCCAAGGCTTCTATTGGCCACAACTACCCAAGGCACTTCTCCCACCTTGTGCATAGCCTTTACCATGTTCTGCATTATGGATGGTTATTTATGTTCCTGTCGTGTCTGCAACTGAGGTGGAAGCTTTAAGGGAAAGATATGTGTTTTTCTTGCCCATAGGAAGTAGAGCCTCACTTAACTTTTGCAAGGGCACCCACCGGAGAAGGATCCACAGGGCCTGAGGAGGAAGGAGACACAGAGCAGATCTGTTGTCCGGACAGCAATGGGCCTGGCTGCCCCGCTTTCCAACAGTCACTTCTCTTTCTGAAGCTGGCCTCAGGACTGTGGTGCAGAGGGGCACTCTCTGGCCTGGCACAGGTCTGGGTGTCTGCCTTCTTTGTTCCCACCCCTGTTCTGCTAGTTGCCACTAGTCCTGGTGCTCCAACTCCACTCTTCACACTTCGCAGCCCGTGACCACGTGGCCCTTGTCCAGCCTCTTCACCATTCAGCAAAGTCTTGAAAAGACCTATTCCAGGGCTGGGGAGGTGAGTCAGTGGTAGAGTTCTTGCCTTGCATGCCCAGGGCACTGAGTCCTATCCCTAGCACGATTTAAAAAAGAAAAGAAAAATAAACCTGTCCCCTGCTCCACCCCCCCTTACCTGGGCTTGGAGGCCACCCAACTCTTGAACCCAACTCTTCAGACCTCTAGGGATGGGGGGGAGGAGACAAGCAGAGGCCCTGGGGTAGAAGGCAGGCATGCCCACACTCACCAAAGAGGGTTCCTCTAGCAGGGCGGGGCAACAGGGTAGGGCCAGCCAGCTGGCTCCTGGGCCAAGGCCAGTCCCAGCTGTTTGCAGCACTGCTTGGGGATTGACTGTCTCCCTCTCCGGAAGCCAGTGGCGGTGTAGCCTGGGCTGCCGGGAACCTGGTGAGCTATTCTGGGACTATGATGGGGCTCTGGAAGGACTGGTAGCGGCTGAAACTTCAGCCCCTTGGTTTCCAGGCTGTCTTTTTCCCCTCTGATGATAAGGCTGGGTTCAGTCATTATGCAGAGCTTGGAACCACTGAATGTGTGTTGGAGGGTCTTAATGGCAGCTGTGGTCATGCTAAAGTGGGCCCCGGGCAGCCCGTGGATGCACCAGTCCTCATTCTTGCTGTCACTCTTAGGCCCACAGTGCTTTTCCTTCAGTTCTACAATTTGTCCTTACCCCCGCATTCCTACATTAACACGTTCATAGCTTTCCTGTATAATCCCTCCAAGTTCACTCCAGGTTATGGGGTTCCCCTCAGTGCCTTTCTTCTTTCTCAAACGCTGCAGTGGAAGCAATAAACACCATGGGGGCTGGCTTTGGGTGACAAAAGATCAGAGCTGTCATCAAGCCCAACTTTAACTTAAGCCCCTGTCATCTGGTTTTGGAGACCCTTTCTCAGAAACCCCTGGGATTTATAATCTGCATGTAGATCTGGAGGCCAGGAGGGGAACAGAGCTTATCCAGGGTCACATGTGGGTGCACAGAAAACTCGCAGAGCTGCAAGGGGCAGGAGAGGAGTCTAAAGAACACAGGACTTGCCTATCTGTAAAAAGGGATAAGATTATGTGGAGATAAAATAAAGCCATCCACCCAGGGCTGCTGGTGGAGCACTAACTTGGGAGTGCTTGGTCCCTGGCTCCCTTTCCCCTTCTGTGCTTTTCTGGAGGGAGAAAGCCACTCACACCAATGCTAAGGGACCTGGCACTCAGGATCCTCCAACTCGCTGTACAGCTTCGGAGTCAGTTGGGTTATCTGCTTACGTGGCAGATACCTGGACCCTTTCTTGGCTATTGATTCTCAATCCATAGGAGTCTCTGAACTGGCTTGACGCCCACACCCCCGGTTACTTAGAGGTATACACCAGCCTTGGGAACCTGTGAGGCTAAATGGGAAAGAATTGTTGAAATTAATGGCAAGCAGAGGAAGAAGAAACAGGCGAAGCATCCCAGTAGGATGTCCCTGTGACAGGCTCTGGACTGGCAGACCAGGCTGGTCACTTTTGAAGAGCAGTAGACTTTGGAGGATAAGCAGGAGGGGACCAAGGTGAGTCCACACTGAAACCTTCCAGGAGGTGAGAGCCGAGCGTTTTTCTGCAGGTTCCTCCTTGGTAGTGGGTCGTTGCCCCTCCTCTGGAAGAGGTGGTCACAGAATAGGAAGTGGTTGCCAGGCATGTCCTCCTTTCCCTTGCAGTCATCCCCTTGCCTGCATATTTTCCAGCACTGCCTGAAGTTCTCCTGCACAGGGCCTGGCTCCTTGGAGCTGAAGGCTCACTTTCTTCACAGTTACCTGGGAGCTTCTTATGACTAGATCTCTAGGCTCACCCAAACCCTTTAGCTCAGAGTCTATAGTTTAACAAGCACAACAGGTGGCTGAGCTCTTGCATGGCTGGAGCCACTGAATACCAATCCGTTTTGGATAAGGCTCATGGTAAGAGCAGAGGGGGGGGGGGGGGGCTGTGACCGGATGGTGTGTGGAGGGAGGCCCCAACTCCTGGGCACAAAGTTTCCACAGGGAGAGGAGTTTCTGTGACTGATTGGAGCCTTTAGTCCTCATGGGAGAGGCCCACGCTGAGAAGTTTGGGCTCTCAGGAGGGGGCAGAGCTGAGGGAGACAATTTAAGCCTGCCCCACGGCAAACCCTCATCCCTGAGTTTCTGGAGCTGGGCCCTCACAGATTGCCTCTTCCTGGACATCAAAGGGAGTTATCCTTGAGGTATTTTCTGTTAGTGTCTGGTCTTGCCCCTTCACACACAAGCTCCTCTTTGCAGCAACAGTAGTTCTGTGAGAAAAAGCAAGTTAGCGATCTGAAGGCCTTGGATGCTGCTTAAGCCCTGGTGATGGAGAAGGAGAAGGCCAGTGAGATAGCCCAGCGAGATAGCCCAGCGGACTAAGTGCCTGCTTAGGCACGCACAGGGACCCATGTTTGATCCCCAGCACCACATCCTGTGCCAGCCCTGCCCCCAGGGTGTGCTGAGCCCACCACTGAGTCCGGGTGTGGTGGCACAGACCTGTAATCCCAGCGCTGGGGAGGCTGAAAACAGGAGGATCACTACAAGTCAAAAAAAAGACAATTTAGGGAGAACGGCAGCTAGGACCCTAGCCTTCCTTCACCTTTTCCAAAGGCCTGTGCCTGGCCAGCAGTCATTCGGCAGCAAGAAGCACACCTGCAGGAGCTTTGCATCCAGTTTTCATAGGTGATCTCGCTCGCTCAAAGGCAAATTGCACTTGCCACTGACTTTTCTTATTTCTGCCCTATTGTCCTCCTAGCTTCAGCCACAAAACAGTTCTCCATTTCTTGGTATCAAATGTGAGGCAGAGGCTACAGGCATAAAGGGGAACGAAGAACAGATACTTTTCCTAGGGGGGAGTCCATGGCTCCTGGGCCTCTGCTTGTCCAAGGTCATTTGGATCAGCTTAAACTCCCTCAGCAGCCGGCGCAGAAGAGATTTCCTCCCAGCAGCCCTTTCGCCCTAATACCGTATTGCATTTCAAAACAGTTGTCTGGCTCTGTTGGTCATTTCCTAACTAGGCCTGCGAGCAGCTCAGGGCTCCTTCCCTGTCCTTGGGCCTGCTCTGGCATGAAATACGATCCGGAAAGGCCCTCCGAGAAAGCCTAGACTGCTATCAACCTGCTTCTGTGCAACTTCCTACCAGCTCTCCTGCAGGGCAAAAGGGACTCTTTCCCCAGTGACAGCCCGAGCGACAGTCTGACCCCTCTGGCTGCCCTCTATGACCTCAGCATAGCGTACCCAGCCAGCTGTTGACAAGGCACCAACACTAATGGTCTGCAGTGAATTAGAATTCTAGAAGTTTTTTTTTTTTCTTTTCCCCTTTCCCTTCCTTTCCTTTCCTTTCTTTTCCTTTCCTTTCCCTTCCTTTTATTTTTTTCCAATGAAGTCCCACAAAGTTGCCCAAGTTGGCCTCAAACTTGCAACCATCATGCCCAGCTTTGGTAAGGCATCCGATTCTAAATTCATAGAGCGTCTGCCTCCCTCATCTGTTCCACTCTTGAGATTCCGTTAGACCAGGAGCACTGTTTAAGTCAGGAGACCCAGGTTCAGGCCTCAACCTGTCCTGAAGTCACTAGGGTACGTAACTCTTCACTTTCTTTAGCTGTTTTCTTTTCCTTTTTTTAAAAATATTTTATTGAGAAGTAGCAATGAGACAGTTTCAAAACAGGTTAGTAGGACAGTTACAATAATTAATACATTGCATATTGTTGTCTTTGTAGTAGTTATTCGTAGCACAAGATACAGACATGATATCTTGTCCAAACACTGTTAGTTCAAGGGCTCAGTAGAATAAGCACTTGCCTGGCAGGCACAGGATCCTGAGTTCAATTCCCGGTACTGAAAAAAAAAAAAAAAAAAAAAACCAAAACACTATTAGTTCAAAAGTCTTTAACTGTTTTCTGACCCTTATAATAACAATAGACAACATTTACTGTATGACAGAGCTATTGGAAGTTATATATTGACTTTTTTTTTTTTTTGGTGAACCGGGGATTGAACTCAGGTCCTTGCACTTGCCAGGCAAACGCTTATTCTATTGGGCTATTTTCCTGGCCCCTTAATACCAACTTCTTGATCCTTCCCCACACGGTTATTAGGAGCAATTAGTCTACCAATGAATGAATGAGGCTACTCAGAGGCTGAAGCAGTATTCAGGGTCAGTAGCTAATAGGTGATGGTTTCCTTCAGATTTTGACTCTTAACCCTTATGCATGCTTTGATCAGGTGGGAAAGTATACTGCATGTATCCACATAGAACAGGCAGAGAGCATAAATATTCACAACGACATGCGTTTTCCGGATCCAGAAACTGAATGACCTGAGTGGAGGGTCTGCACCGGGGGTCTCATGGAGTTGCATTCCAGATGTCGGCCAGGGCAGTGGTCACCTGCAGGACCAACTGGAGCCAGATGCTCTGTTCCAGGGGGCTCGATCACACAAAGCTGGCTGTTCGCTAGGGTTGTGGCGTCTCCCTGCCCAGACCGCTCCACAACTGGCCTGTGGCCTTTCCCCTCAGGACGTGGTCCAACCGGGGAAGGTAAGTTCATGTTCACGCTAGCCTAGTGGCTCGTTCAGTGTGGAAGGGAACTACACAGGGAGGCAAAGGTGGGACCACTGGGGCCATCTTGAAAGCTGAGCGTCGCAGACAGTAATGTATAGAAACTAGCAGGGTAGCCAGGAAGACTAATTGACGTGATAGATGTAAACAGACTGTACAATGAGGGTGCTGGGGCTGCTGGGATGAGTCGGCACTGGCTGGCTGGCTGAAAGTAACCAGAATCAGCTTGGCAGTCTAAGCACCTGCCTGGCAAGTGCAAGACCCAAGTTTGATCCTTGGTACTGCATGCCATGCTGGCCACGCTCCCCGGCATGCCATGCCAGCCACCAAAACTGGGTGTGGTGGCGCATACCTATAATCCCACCACTGGGAAGACTGAGACAGGAGAATCCCTACTAGTAGGAACTGTGTAGTGAGACCCTGTATCAAATAAATAAATAAATAAATAAATAAATAGCAAGAATGTTCTGTATTGTTCCAGTCGTTTGTTTTTTTTTTTCTTTTTCAGAACCAGGGATTGAACTCAGGCCCTTGTACTTGCCAGGGAAGTGCTTATTCTACTGAGCCATCTCCCTGGTGCCTCCAGTGTTGTTTTTTTTTTTTTTTTTTTTTTTTTTTTTTTTTTGTTTTGGAACCGGGGATTGAACTCAGGCCCTTGCACTTGCCAGGCAAGCGCTTATTCCACTGAGCTATCTCCCTGGGCCCCCCAGTGGTTTTTTAAAATTAAAAAAAAATTGTTTGTTTGTTGTTTTTGTATTTTAAGGAAAGGTCTACAGGGTGTTCAGGGTGATCTGCCTGTTTGCAGCCTCCCAAGAGCTGGGATTATAAGCATGGGACCACGCCCAGTCTCAATTGCCATCTCTCAGGGTGCCTTGGGGGTGGGGCCAGCAAGGCAGGCCTGGGGATTGAACCTCTGGCCCCTGTGCCTGCTTGCAGGCACTTTAATCCGCTGAACTATTTGGCTGGCTTAGCCCTTAAAACTATTTTTGTATTCACTTTTACAATAAAAATAATTTTTTTTTAGAAAAGAAGAAATGGGAATAGCCTGGCAAGCAAGAGGTCCCAAGTTTGATCTCCAGTACCACAAAAAAAAAAAAAAAGGAATACAACCAGAAGATAAAATAAAATAACAAGAATCTATTGTCTCATGAGTCTAGAGGTTAGCAGTCCAAACTCAAGGGGGCAGCAGGGCCACGCTCCCACCAGGGACGCATCCTTCCTGCCCCTCCCAGCTCCTGGAAGCTGCTGGCCGTTGGCACCCTTTGTTTGCATGGTGGGATTGTGCTGCTCTTTGCCTCTCTGGTCTCGTCTCATCCCTGGGGGTCTGTGTTTCCTCATGTAGTCTTCTTACAGGACGCCAGTCCTGTTGGGTTTAGAGCCCACCCTGAAGGACCATGGCCTTTTCTTGCTTGATGCCATCTGGAAAGCACTGTTTCTAAATGAGGTCACCCCGACAGGGGCCAGAGGCGAGCAGTTCCACACATCAGTTTTGGGGAGCACAACACGTGCCGTGTAATGTGCGAAGCCCGGCATGCAGATGGGTCGGAATCGCCTCCGCTGAAGTGGTGCTGGTGGAGGCAGTAGTAAAGGGGGCTGAGGCAAGCGTGGTGGCTCGTACAGAAGCTTAGGAGAGCGATTCTTCGGGTCATTTTGAAAGTCTGCGACATCTAGGTCATTCATCCAGGCTTGGCTGCTCTATTCCACTGAAATATCCCCATGAGTTTCCACGGATTCTGGATTCTGTCAGTGAATTTGTCTCCATCCCATTCTCCCCGAGATGGTCTTGCTATGGTAGATCCTGCTCTAGAACTTCTGCTCCCTTGGGGCCGGGGAGATGGCTCAGTGGAATAAGCGCTTCCCTGGCAAGCGCAAGGGCCTGAGTTCAGTCCCCGGTTCTGAAAAAAAAAAAAAACAAAAAAAAAACTTCTGCCCCGACTACCAGCATCTTTATGGTCTGTGTCTCTTTCCGCATTCCTGAAGCTGCTATTTCTCCAAAAGTTCTGCTTCTGGGCAGAGACCTGGCAGGCATGCTTCCAAGAAATACTACCCAGTTCTCATTCCTGATGCCCACGGGCTCCTCAGCCACACCAGAAATGTGTACCAGAGGAAAAAAAAAAAAACAAAAACAGAACTGGAAATTTTTTCTGGCCCCACCTCTGCTTCCAGTGACCCAGGGGACCTCCTGCGAGTCCCTTTGCCTCTTCATGTCAGGGCTTCCTGATTTTCAGTCAGCATGCATTTCTGTGATCTAGATTCCAGAGTGACAGAGGGTCCCCTCTGCTGTGTGCAGTCAGGCCACGCAGTCACCAAAGCTGGCCCTTCCGCCTGAGCTCACGGCAGCTGTCTCCATTTATAGAGGCAGGAACTTGGGTTCAGCAAGCTTAAGGAATGGCCACGTTATTACAAGCAAGGGCAGAGCCAGAGGTGAGTCCAGGAAGTGATTCCAGCACCCGCAGCAACACACACTCCTGCCTTGTTGGTGCCCCTACGCTCTTCTCTGTTCATCAAGCCTTGGAAAATGGGCCTGAGTGGGGCCAATACTGCTATCTGGGGTGGCTTGGGGACAACAGGGATGTCACACAGATGCCTGTGGACAGGTGGTCAGGCAACCTGGCTTCTGGCCCTGGCTCTGCCACTCCTGTTTGTGAAGATGTCAATGCTGTTTCCTGCTCACTGACGAGAGGAATGCTGTTGTGTTCAGCCTTGGGTGGTTGTCACGGGTGAAAGGAGCTTGGCCAGGCCGGAGTGCTTGGAAAGCTATTTGCTGCTCTTCAGAGAAAAGGTGTCTGTCCCTGTCTCCTCAGAGTGCCACTGACATCGTGTGCTGCTTACAAGTATTTGCTGCTTTTGAGTTAAGAGTTTCCTACCAATCCCAGTGCTGTCCAGCAAGTTCCGCTTGTTCTGAGGGCTGGTTGGTCATCAGGGTGACCACTGGGTCAGATCATTAAAAAGAGACTGGATTTGGAGATCTGGGGTCCATGTTTCTCCCAAATAGCCCACAAATACAGATGGGATAGGGGATTTAGGGGTGAATCTTTCAGAGTATTTCAAATAACTAATTGGCTGTATAAATAAGCAACACTGAGATTTAGCAGCTTACATCAATAATTTATTTTCACCCCGTAGTTGTGTGGTTAGCAGGGGTCTTCCGGTAGTTTTCTCCTTAGGGGTCTCTATGCAGTTGGCATCAAATAGCAGCTGGGGCTATGGTCACCAAGAGTCCAGGTGGTCAGGATGGTCCCACCAGTGTTGTGGCCAGGAACAGAAATGTCCCCCGAAGGCCATGTGTTGAAGTAGATGATATCATAGGACAGTAGAACCTTCAGGAGATATAATGGAAGGAAATCAGATCACTGAGCAGGACCCTTAAGAGGATATTGGGACCCTGGCCTCTCTCTCTCTCTCTCTCTCTCTCTCTCTCTCTCTCTCTCTCTCTGTGTGTGTGTCAGCCACCATGGGCTGACTGGCTTTGCCCCATTCAAGCATCCACCGTGGTGTTTTGCCTCACTGCGGGCCCAAAACAACAAAGCCAGCTGACCACAGATTGTGGTTTCTGAGACTAGGACCAAAAATCCTTTTCACATTTAAGTTGTTTCTCTCAAGTATTTTGTCATTGCTACAGAATCTGACTAATGCAGTTGCCACTCTTCCTTGTAGTCTCTTTGTCCAGCCTTTTTTTTTTTTTTTTTTTTTGGTGGTACCAGGGATTGAACTCAGGACCCTGCACTTGCCAGGCAGGCACTTATTCTACTGAGCTATCTCCCCAGGCCCTCCAGCCTTTGTTTCTTTGTTTTGTTTTGTTTTTTGAGACATAGTATCTCAACGTACAGCCATCACTCACTTATCACAGAGGTGACACTCCAGATTCCAGATGCCCCAGTGATAAGTGAAAATCAGCAAAGTAGCGGTGTTATATTTACTGTAATATTTATGTATTTTTTGAGGCTTTGCAAACCCTTTCCACACTGCTAATGTTCTTAATCATTTTCTGAACTTGTAAACCTACATAATTTTAATAATATATATATATGTTCTACGGTACTGCAAAATCCTGCAATATAGAGAAAAATCCATGATAAATAATTTAGATTAATATTTTTTGAAAACCTGTGAAACAGTGAGTCTGTGAAAGCCGAACCATGAAATAGTGAGGGGCTACCGTAGTGCAAGATGGCCCTGAACTCTGTGAGGTCCAGGTTGGCCTCGGACTCATGGTGATCCTCCTGCCTCAGCCTCCCGAGTGCTGAGATTGTAGCTGTGCGCCACCACAACCTCCTGGCCTAGACTTAAGTGGTGGCTCCTGAAGTCACAAGTCAGCCCAGGCTGATGCAGGTAAAAGAAGAGACTCCACTTCCTCATGGAACAGTGACAAGAAGGCAAGATAAGGCAAGATGCCACCTTTGAAGAGAAGCTACTGTCCAGAACGAAGGACAACGTCCATTCTTAGGGCTCCCGAGCTGCCCAGCTTAGGAGGCTTTGGCTGTAGGGTATGGGAACACATAAACTCCTAGACAGATATATTAGTTACTTTTCTTGTTGCTGAGACAGAATACCTGATGCCCAACATTACAGGGGGAAAGGGTTAAAGCTGTGTTTGGCTCCCAGCTTGTAGAGGTTTCAGTCCCTAATCAGCTGGCTCTAAGGCAAGGTGGCGCAGTAGAGGGCCATTGCAGAGGAAAAAGAGCTCAAAGTAGCAAAAGCAAGCGAGCGAGGGATCTCAGCAGCTCCTTTCTGCCCCTTTCGTACTCTGTGTTGTGTTTTGGGTCTGGATATTCCCCCAAAGCCTCCTGTGGTCATGGGTGGGCAGGCTTTTCAGAGGTGGTGAGATCTAGAGCTTGTGATTGGTTTGTTGTCTAGTGCTGCGATTGGGGGACAGAGAGCTATACTGTCTTAGGGCAGGTACCCTGAACACACTACAAGGGAGGGACAGAGGCCTCCTTCTCCCATGTTTTTAGCTCTCGTTGCTTTTGGTATCTCCTGAGGTCATGAACTGTTGTTGTTCCTCTGCCATGTGTCTTGGAGCCAGCCAAGTATAGACTGAAACTTCCACAAACTGTGAGCTAACTAAACCTTTCCTTCCTTAATTTTGGGTGTCAGGTTGTTTGTTTGTTTGTTTTTTGTCTCAGCCATGAGAGAAAAGCAAGTAACACACTCTATCTAGACTACCAAGATGAGGGCAGTGCCAAACCAACCAGTGGACTGATTTAGCAATCACACACACTTAATCCCAGCATCACACACTCTAGATTTAGCCATCTCTGAAAAAGCCTCACCTATGACCCCATGAGCCTTTAAGGGGACATCTAAACACAAGTCATAATAACAGAAAAGTCACTGAGCACCCCAGCCTTCCCCCAGTCACCCAGGTCATGCCAGGTTGCCTGGGGCCATGGGACTTAGGGCCTTGGGGCACCAGGGGAAAGGTCAAGAAACAGTCCTGTCGTCGGCCACTCCTATGTTCTGACCGCTGCTGCTGTGGAGGACCACCTGGATGACTCTCCTTGGAGGAGGAGCAGTTGTTTCCATTTTGGCTGAACCCGACCCTATTTCCATGTATTGATCTGTGCAGAGCTTGCTGGGACTTTTCCTTAGCGCTTTAATTAGCTTTACGCAATGAAAATCAGTGCAGCCAAGGTGCTGATGGTAGTCTTTGAAGCAAGGTGACAGGGTAGTGTTTCCCCATCCCCCTGGCTTCCAAATAAGCATGTGTGAGCCAGGGCAGGGTGGAGAGCTCCTGGCTTGTGGACTGGGATCAACCTTGAGATAAGAGGCTCGGACTTCCCAGGGCTTAAAAGATTACACATCAGAGCTGAAGTGCCAACCTCAAAACATTAGATAGTACCTCAATTGTGTTATGCAGAGTACTTTTTTTTTTTTTTTTTTTTTTGCATATCCTTCTCTCTGCGTATCGCAGAGGTAAGTGAGGCCTTCTACCTAGCCCAGCTCACAGCACTCATCTATTTCCTGAGATTCTCATGGTCACTTGTCCTCAAGCCACTTCCTTTTTCACAAATTAATAACACCCAGGAGCGGGGGAGATGGCTCAGTGGAATAAGCCCTTCCCTGGCAAGCGCAAGGGCCTGAGTTCAATCCCCAGTTCTGCCAAAAAAAGAAAAAAACAAATTAATAACACCCAGATTTGGCCCTGGGCCGAGTGGATAGCCGTCGCCATAGCTAGACTTGGGACCCCTTGGCTCCCCATAGCTACGAATATGCCTTGGGTCTTTATTTGCACAGTGGGTTCTGCTGGAAGTGGTAGATTGGAATCAATTCACTAGAATTCCAATAACTTTTCCGTGGGATTACAAATAAAAACTTCCTGGGCCGCAACCAGGACTGGGAAGGATTTTCTATGGCTATGACCAAGCAGCTGGATGGCTCCACGGGTGCAGGGTATCCACTGGGGGGCTTTGCAGGCCCGAGCCCTGGGGCTGACCCGATGATGCTCACGTTGAGCTGGCCCCCACTCCTGGGCCAGGAAGCAGCCACCAGCCTTGCTTGCTCTCGGGCCTAGAGGGGAAGGAGCTGTGCCCGGTCAGCCTGGCCACTCCAGTGCACTTCTTGACCTCACCCCTGTTCCTGGCTCTCAGCGTCAGCTGACTTCTCCCTTCCCTTCTCCTGGTCCCCATCAATTCTCACTTTACAAGCATCATTAGGCACTTTTGATTGAGATGGGCTCAGAAGACACCAGGAACCCCCTCTCCAATGTTCAGGTAATGGGTGAGTCTCCTGTGGCTTCAGAGATGAGAAACGTATCCTCTCACCACTGAGTGCCAGAAATTCAGGCCAAGGCGTCCGCAGAGGCGGTTCCTTCTGGAGGCCTTGGACGAATCCATTCCTCACCTCCTTCCCAGCTTCTGCTGGCTGCAGCGATCCTTGGTGTTGCTGGGACTGCAGACAGCTCGCTGCAGTCACTGCCTCCGTCCTCACGCGGCCGGCCGCCGCCTCTCAGTGCCCAGCTGTGCTCTTCTGGCTCCTGCTTAGAGCCCATCCTAACCCCTGTGATCCTAGCCCAGCCCTTCTCGCACTTATGGCTGTAAGGATCCATCTCCCCGAGAAGCTCACACTCACAGGTGCCAAGTAACGCACAGGGAAGCCAGGCAGTGTGACCTCAGCACAGTCACCCCACCCATGGCCAGAGGGGCTTTCCACCCAGATGCCAGCTTCCCCAGCAAGACTGGCTGGAGTTTGTGTAAAGAAAGTCCCCAGCTGAGTTCACAGCAACCCAAAGGCAACTACACTCTTTCTCTGCACCAACTGGAAGTAAGTCGCACCGCTGGCTGCCTGGCTGCCTCCTGGCTGCAGATTTGCTCCAGACCAGGGATCAAACTTAGGCCCTTGAACTTGCTAGGGAAGTGCTTATTTAACTGAGCCATCTCCCCGGCCCCTGCTCCAGATTCTTGGCTTGTTCTTGTTTATGCATCTTAAAGGTGCTGAGATGATGGCCGCATTACACCGTGCCTGGCTTCTTCTTTGTGTGTTTGGCTTTCACGGTTCCCTTTGGACTATTGTCACAACTGTAGAACCTAGTCAGAGGTTTCCTCCCCTGTAAAATGGGCTTGGAGAGAGCTACTTTACAGCATTGCCCAGAATATTAAATAAGATACAATTGGCCCAGTGTGGTAGCACGTGGGTGTTATCCCAGCACTCGGGAGACTGAGGCAGGAGGATTGCTGTGAGTTCAAGTCTAGCCTGGGCCACATACCAAGTTCAGGACTGGGCTAGACTACACAGTGAGACTCAGTCTCAAAAGCCAAAAAGAGGGGGCCATGGAGATAGCTTGAGGGTCTAAGCATGTGCCTGGCAAGCACAAGGACCCGGGATTAATCCCTGGTGCCACATGTGGGGCCAGCTCTGGATCCCCAGATGCACTCTGTCGGCCCCAAAGCCAGGTGCGGTGCTCCATGCCTGAATTCCCAGAGCTGGGGAGGCTGAGATAGGAGGATCACTACGAGTCTGAGCTGTGTAGGAGACCCTGTAGTAAACAAATTTTTTTAAAGAGAAAACAAAAGCAAAAGAGGGAGGAAGGGAGGGAGAAAGGTGATTGAGCATTTCCTAGCACACGGGAGATACCCAACAAATAGCTTCACGATCGTGCCCCTAGATGTAATCCTTTCTATGCGTGTCAGGCGCCATGCTCAGTGCTCTACAGGGGTGACTTGATCTAAATCTTGGGGCTCCAGGAGGCAGATATGAGGTTTGCCTGCATTTCTTGGAAACAAGAAGATTGACATTTAGAGGGATTAAGTAACTCGTCCAAGGTCATTCAGTTTATAAAGTGGCAGCATGTCTGAGGCTTGAACCCTTTTTTCTTTTTTTAGTCTTTCCGAGACAGGGTTTCTCTATGCAGTTCAGGCTGGCCTTGAACTCACTTTGTAGTCCAGGCCAGCCTCAAACTCATGGTAATCCTCCTGCCTCAGCCTTCCAAGTACTGGGATTACAGGCATGTGCCTTCACGCCCGGTTCAAACTCTTTTGTCAATTATAGCCTAATCCTAAACCAAGGTGATGTGGCTAAGAATAATAATGCCTGTCGCGTGGTCCCTCTCCAAGGTTCTAGCATGTCCTCTAGATTCATGCAGGCTGGAGGTGGACTATTCTTTTTTTACCTCTGCAAACCCTGCCTGGCCCACCTTGGTGATGTAGGGGGCCATGAACATGTCCTCTGGGGAGGTAAGGTTGTTACGTTAATTGACAGGTAATTTTCTAAGGGGGGCTTTGTTCAGCAAACACCTGCTTCCTCTTCATACACAGAGGGACCATTTTTGGCCTCTGCAGACAGCCAGGCATGTAGTTCCATAGATTAGGGAGGCTGGCTGACTCTAAAGGGTGCTCAGATCTGCCCTGAAGGAGATCTGGTAAAATAAAGCAGGAGTCAGAAAACTACACCCTCTGGGCCAAATCTAGCCCACCACTTACTCTTATAAATAAAGTTTTATTGGGATACAGCCATCCTGGTTCATTGTTGCATTGACTGTGTCTGCTTTTGTGCTACAATTGTAGAACTATGTAGTTGTGATGAGGGCCATGTGACCACAAAATCACATTATCTCTGCCCTTTGGCCTGTTAAAAAAGGGCCCTGAATCAGTGAGGGCAGCAGATCCTCAGGAACCCTAAGGTGGTTCCTGTCGGGATTTTATTGGGACAGATAGAAGAGAAAAGGGGGTTATGTTTGAAATCAGATAGTCTGTTGGAAAAGTTATGTAGATATCCATCTCCAGGACCAGCAGGGCTGGGAACTGAGACAGCACCAACTTGGGACCTGTGTCATCTGTCATCTCTGCCCCAGCCTGACACTGGCCAGCAGCTGCACCCACCTGGGGGCCCCAGCCAGGCCCCCACCAGAGCAAGATAACTGGCTCCCTGCCCCCAGGTCCCCAGGAAGACAAGGCAGAACTATTCCTCAACATACAAGAAATTCAACCTCGCCTTATGCCTAAAAGTGGAGTCTGGGGACAAAGGTGAACTTGCACTGTAGCTTGAGCTCAGCTGTATTCCTGTGACCTGGTTCTTCGGGGCTCATTGCCCCTCTAGGTCTGGGCTGGGGGCCGATGTCCTGTCATTGGTCAGAGTAATAGCCAGAGACTGACAGACGAGGAATAGCCGTGATCTCCTCACACAGCCCCCTTTCTCACTCTGGGAGCACCCTGGCTTCTCTGTCGGCTGTGGCCCCTGTCACGTTCCAGATCTGAAAGGGGCTCTGAGAAAGGAGGTCCTGTCCTGGGGAAACCTCAGCCGTGCAGAGAAATCAGAGCACCCGTCACACCTGCCAGAGGCTTCGAACTGCAAATAAACAAGTTCAGATGCACATAGCCCCGTTCTCTGCTGCCCAGGGAAGCGTGCCAGCCCAGCTACGCCTTGGGCACCGAATACTGCTGAGGTGTTGACACACCCAGAGCCCCTGTGCAGCCGGTTCCTGGGCACAGTGCCTTGCGCCCTTGCTCCGGGGGGCTGCCGCCCCAGGGATTGATTTTTGAAATGTGTTCTGTGCTGAGTCCATCCTGCTCCACAGGGCCCCTTTCTCCGGCACCACAAGGCCTGCCAGCCTGCTGGTCTGGCCAGATTGCTAGGGAGAAACATATGCTCCATACCTGGGAGGCCCAGAGGGAGGAGGGGAGAGCCGTGTTAAAGCCACAGGGAGCCCCGCCGTCTCTTCCTGCCACCTCCCGTCCCTTCCAACCCAGGTCCCCACCCCAGGTGACTTCACTGCACCCTCAGAGCTCAGATACCCAGGGACTCCACTTGCGGTGCTTTGAAATCCATGTGATAAATTCCGAGCCAAGTGACTCACAACAAGGGCTTTGAGAGTAACCAGCAGTCTAGCAGGGCTGGAACATTTTTGCAGACCGCACAATGTATTATTACACCACCATATTTAGTCGCTGTAGCAAACGTTTACAAACTGATTTTTGTTGCTGTTGTCTGCTGTGGAGCTGCAGATTGAACCCAGGGCTCTGAACACACAAAACATATACTCTACAACCGAGCTGCAGCTCCAGCCCTTTCGATTTTCTTGTTTGGAAACAGTATCTCACTAACATGTCCAAGCTGGCCTCCAACTTGTGACCTTCCTGCCACAGCATCCTGAGTAGCTGGATTACAGGTGAGTGGCCAGCACACCCAACCTTACAGGTCTTTTCTTTTTTTTGGTGGTGGAGCAGGGAGACCCGGAGTCGAACTCAGCACCTCACACTTGCCAGGCAGCACTGTACTGCAAAGCTAAACCTCCAGTCCTGAGATTTGATTTTTTTTTTTTTAAACAGGTATGCCAAACATGGTGGCACACGCCTCTGATCCCAGTCCTTGGGAGAGTGAGGCAGGAGGATTGCCATGAGTTAGAGGCCAGCCTGAACTACAGCAGGACCCTGCCTCAAAAAGCAAAACAAACCATAATAAAAACACAAATAAAAAATAAGGGGCAACCTGCTCGGGTCCCCTTCTGTCCCTCTCGTGGTCAGAACCTTTCTTTCCCCCCAATAAATATGTTCTGCTCTTAGCTTCCGTTGCTCCTACAATTCATTCTTTGGTTTTAGAGAACATGAACTCAGCCCAGGTATCTTTCAGGGTGGTTTTCGTTCCCCTGTACAACAAGGGGTGTACGGCTAGACTGAACAGAACATGAAGCCAAGCGTGACCCTGCTGTGCAAACACAGAAATGCATTTTTACCAAGCCCGTTGGTAATGCCTAACTAACTGCCTCAGGCATCCCTCACAAGCACAGCTGGGTAGAAGCGCAACTGCCCTTGTCTTATTTTATACTTTCATTGTTTTCTATGCTCAGCCTCATTTTCCATGTCACCAAATGAGCATCAACACCCAGGCTGTCCACTTTGGAAGTCACAGGATGGCAATTTGGATGTGCTTGGGAAAACTATAAAATATCAACACCCAGAGAGTACTGCATGCCTCAGAGTCACAAAAGAGACGCAAAACTTTCATTTAATAAAATATGACTTTAAGTGGTCATCTTCAAAGAAAAATAAATAAATAAGTATGAATTTCTTTTATGATAAAAAGTTTGTAGGCTGCACACACAGAAGGCTGAGTTAAGAGGATCACAAGTTCGAGGACAGCTTGGACAAAATAGCGAGACCCTGTTTGGAAATGATAAATAGCTGGGTGCTGTGGGGCATGCCTGTAATCTGAGCACTCGGGAGGTTGAGGCAGGAGAACTGGCACAAATTCAAGGCCAGCCTGGGCTGCATGGTGAGTTTAAGGACAGCTTGAACTATATAACAAAATATTATCTCAAACAAAATATTATCAATCAATCAGGTTGGAAATTCAGCTTAGTGTAAAGCCCTGGTTTCAACTCCTGTATTAAAAAAAAAAAAAAAGAAATAAAGTCACAGATGATTTTTTTTTAATTTTTTAATTTATTTTTAATTTATGCATGTATGTGTGTGTGTGTGTGGCCAGCTCAGCTCAGCCCACCAGGGGGCGGGGGCTGGCTGGCATGTGGTGCTGGGGGATTGAACCGTGGTCCCTGTGCTTTGCTAAGCTTGTTCTAAGTAGGTGCTTTAGACCACTGAGCCATCTCACCAGCCCAAAGTCACAGATGATTAAAGATGAAAATGTTAATCCTCATGAGTTCTTTTCCACTTCCTTCTTCTCTCCCCTGGAGAAGCCACTGAGTAGTCTGGACCAGCTATATCTTTTCAGAAATGTGCTGTGGTTGGTTTGTGCATCTTGCAATAACTCCAGGAGGCGGTGAGCCAGATTGCAGAGCCGCCGGTTCATGGGTGAGCAAAACAGGCCGGCAGAGGTCTTTGCCCAGCTCCAGAGGCAAGCCTGTGGTAGAGCCCAGGGGAGAGACCCTTCATCCCAGGCCGTGCCACTGCTCTTGTCTCTGAGATTGACAGCCCACAATTTATTGTCCCCAAGCAGACCACACTGTTGTACAAGAAGAAAACTCAGAGGCCTCCTTCATCGTCGTGGGCCAGCCAAATAACTCATCAGATTAAAGCGCCTGCTTAGGTTCAATCCCTGGCCCGCTGTGCCTGCCCATCCCTGGTGTGTACTGAGATGGCTGTGACTGAGACTGGGTGTGGTAGTGTGCGCCTGTAATCACAGCACTTGGGAGACTGAACACAGGTGGATCACTACGAGTCAGATCTACTTAATCAGATCCTATAGACCCTGTCCTAAAATTTAAAAAAAAGATTAAAAAAAATTGGGCTGGGGAGATAGCTCAGTGGTCTAAGTGCCTGACTGGCAAGTGCAACGACCCAGGTTCGATCCCTGGTACCACAAGCCATGCCGGCCCAGTGCTAAGCCAGCAGCTCAGCAAGGCATGGTAGTATCATCCTAAACAGTGTAGTTAGGGCCGGGGAGATGGCTCAGTGGAATAAGTGCTTCCCTGGCAAGCGCAAGGGCCTGAGTTCAATCCCAGGTTCCGCAAAAAAAACAAAACAAAACAAAACAAAAAAAAACACCAAAAACAGTGTAGTTAAATGGCCCTGAATGACCAGCTCAAGAGACTGATCTCTCTCATCATTGCCAGTGTTTAGGATTGGCCAGAGCTGGTGGCCAGGGGCTGAAGGACCACTGCCCCTTGGTCACCTCTGCTCTTCACTTTGGTGTCCCATGACAACCTCAACAGAGACCCAGGGGTCACATACTCAGACCTGACACAGATCAAGATAGATTTTCCACTCTATGATTTTAAGAAAGTTTTGTAGGGCTGGGCATGGTGGCACACACCTATAATCTCAGCACACTGGCAGGCAGAGGCAGGAAGATGTGTGTGCTGCTTGCGGCAATATGGTTGGCTTGATGAAAATCACATTTCAGATGGAGAAGTGACATCGTGCAGGAAAAGGCAGAACTATCGGTACCATTTTGTGGTCAAGAAACTAAGATAAGTTGCCCTTGCAAACAAGCAGCATTCCTTAGTCCAAGAATCTTTTTCTGAACACTTACCAACTCCATCCCAAGTGAAAGAAAGCAAATTTTCATTCTTCATCATTCTCAGGCAAAATATCTGTCCTCCCAGGAAGCAGGTGAATGGCTCTTCTTGAGTTTTCTGTAAAATGACATTTCTCCTACCCTGGGAGCTTACCCAGAGTTTCTACCTAGATCTCTCGTTCTGCAAAGTCCTATGAAAAAAAGTCAGAGCATTTGAAATCTATGTTTTGTCAAAACAAGTAAGGAATAAAATTATAATTATAGACATGAGATGGTTCTAAAATTTCTGGGGAAGGGAAGAGGAATTGAAATACACATTTCAATTTCCAAAACCATTTTGGAAAATAATAATAAAGTGGCAGGGTTTTAAATGACACTACCATACCAGGCATGGTGGCACACGCCTGTGAGCTCAGTGCTCGGGAAGCTGAGGCAGGAGGAGCACTATGAGCTGGAGACTGGCCTGGGTTCCAGGGTATGTTCAAGGCCAGCCTGAACAGCATAGCTAGACCCTATCTCAAAAGACAAAAACAAAACCGAGCCTCAATACCTACCTACTGCTTACTATAAAGCTACTCTCATCAGAGAACCCGTCTTTATTTTTTAATATTTACCTATTTATTTAGTGGGTGTGGCACCGAGGGTCAAATCCAGATCCTCACAAATCCTAGGCAAGCTCTCTAGCCTTGAGATAGGCTCCTGAGCCAAAATTTAAAAGGTTTGCTCTGCCAAAATCACCGTTAAGACAACAGGAAGATAAGCTATAGATTAGCAAAAGATGTAACTGCATATTCCACAAAAAAATTGTATCCATAATGCATAAAGCACTCAAAATTCACAGTAGGAAAACAAACAGCCCAGTGAAAAAATGGGCCATAGACTTGAATAGACACTTTGCGGAAGAGGATGTACAGATGGCCAACAAGTGCTGATCAGTAAATTCTTATGCATCACCCAGTAGGAAATGCAAATGAAGAGGCCGGGGAGATGGCTCAGTAGAATGAGCGCTTCCCTGGCAAGCGCAAGGGCCTGAGTTCAATCCTTGGTTCTGCAAAAAAAAAAAAAAAAAAAAAAAAGGAAATGCAAATGAGAGGGACAGCACCACATACCTACCATAATGTCCAAAATAACACTGATGACACCAAGCACCGATGAAGACATGAGTCACTCAGAACCCACACACGCTGTTGGGGGAGCAGGCAAAACAGTAGACTCAGACAGTAGATGCTCTCCGTGGGAGAGCACTCAGCTAGAGTGGCGGGTTTGGTCCTCGACTGTTGAAAAAAATAACTCAAATGGTAAAGTCATTCGGAAACCTTTGCACAAATACGTATGGTAGCTCTGGTCAGAGTCGCCAAATCTTGAAAACAACCCAAAGATCCTTCAATGAATGAATGAATGAATGAATGAATGAATGAATGAACAGACTGTGATGAAACCCTACTTAGTAACACAGAGAAGTGATCATTGATACACACAGTTGAGATGAGTCGCAAAGGCATGATTATGAATGAAAAAAGCTCATCAAAAGGTTATATACTGTGTAATTCCATTTCTATGAATTCTCAAAGGGTCAGAAGTGCAGGGACAGGCCATCTCAACGGTTGCCAGGCAGTGGCTAAGGGTGGAGAAAGGTTGTGATTTCCCAAAGTAATGTTTTTCAGGGCAGTGGCGCTGTTCTATGTCCTGATTGTGGCGGTGGTGGTTCTGTGAATCTAAATGCCACCCCCCCCCCCGAAAAGGTCAGTTTTACAATTTATTAATGAGCTGTCTATTTCTATTCCTGAGTTAATCAACTTAAAAAGAGGAGCAGTTTATTTTGGGTCATAGTGTTAGAGATTTTAGTCCAAGGTCAGTTGGCTGTCCTGCCTTTGGGCCTATCGCTGGGCCATGCATTTTTGTAGCAGCACTTGGCAATGGAACCAGCCAGAAAACAAAGGGAAGAGGGCCTGGCATGGTGGTGCCCACCTGCAATCTCAGCACTTGAGAGGCTGAGGCAGCAGGATTGCCATGAATTCAAGACTAGTCTGGGTTACATAGTGAGTTTAAGGCCAGTCTAAACTGCAGAGAGACCTTGTCTTAAAACAAAAAGCCAAGAGAAATGGAAAGGAGAGGCTGGGTCCCAGGGTGCACTGTCCTCATAGACCTGACTTTCTCCCACTAAGCCTCTCCTCCTGAAGGCTCCACCTCCTGCCAAAGGGGGGTTGGGGACCTGAAACCAAGCCTTCAATCTGGGTTGTTGGGTGAGATTCCTCCCCCCTGCAGGAACTGTATAGGAAAATTAAATAAGAACAAGGAAGTGGGGGCTGGATTTAAAAAGGAGTTTGTTTCCTGTCCATCTCTTTTTTCTGTCAGGCCAGGAGCTGAGTATTCAAAACCTACTTAGTGGAGAAGAGGGAGGAAGACTCTTGGCATGTATGAACCTTCCTCCCTCCATAGTTTATTCCTGTTGAATAGTTTCCAGGGAAAACAAATATTTGGAAATTTAAGCAGCAAGAAGGGTAAGGAAAAGAGCACCCTCATGGAACCTGCCTCCTCTGACCGGGGTCCCCGGAGGATCTCAGGGAGCCCCCTCTCCATGAGACCTAGCTAGGGGTGGCAAGGAGAGAAGAACATTAGAAAGCACACCCGGCAGGCTGGCTGGTGTGGAGGTGAAACACTTTCTTTTTTGTTTGTTTAAGAGTCCTGGGCTGCTGACAGCCCACAGCAGGGCAGGAAGCCTGGCCTGTTTGGACTTGTAAGCTGCTGTTTCCTTGACACATCCGTCATCCAACCCCCACCGCCCCCCTCACCATGGATAGCCGTTACTGCTTCTGCCTCGCGTGAGAAGCAGCTGTCTCAGCCTAGACTCCTACAACAAAACACCTCAGGTTGGGCAGTTCATAAGCCATGGGAGTGTACTGTTCATAGTTCTGGAGGCTGAGGAGTCCAAGACCAAGATGGTGGCCAATTCCATGTCTGGGAAGGACTGATTCTCTGCTTCCAAGATGGTGCCTCCCTGCTACATCTGCACAAGGGCAAAAGAGTGAACAAGCCCCATCGGGCCATTTTATGAAGGTGCTATTTACCCTCTGAGGCCCCACCTCTCAATACTATAACAACAGAAGCCCAGCTTTACCATATGAATTTGAGGGCATACATTCACACCACAGCATACAACCTCCCCAAAAGTCACCCAGGTAGCTTGAAGCTGACCTGAAATTTAATGCTGTCTTCTAAGAGTGTCTGAGCCAGCCAGTCCACACTGTGATATGGGTCATGTTCTAGGTGGGAGTGAAAAACAGAGGTGTAGACCCTTAGTACCCTCCTGCCATCCAGTGGGGAAAAAAAGTCATCCTTAAAACCTGGACTCTCAGGTCAATAATTTCTGACATTGCCAGTTAAACAGAAGACCCAATGCTATTATGGGCTACTGGACTCTCTTAGAATATTTTGCTGAGTTGACACACCTATAATATTCAATAACGGAACTTAGAAAAAATGGGGTATACCTATGAATGTCCATTTTGTATCTGTGTATTCAAAGTGGTT
>NW_004524609.1:14085768-14128286 GCF_000260255.1 Octodon degus | reverse complement strand
GGCTCAACCATGCACCAGGAGACCTCCAAGAAGTTGCCTCCCTTCTTCTTCTTATTTTTTTCTTTGCAGTACTGGGGATCGAACTCAGGACCTTGCACATGCCAGTCAGGTGCTTATACCACTGAGCTATCACCCTGGCTCTTGCCTTGCTTCTTTAAGCCTCTTTTTTGTGTATGTTGGAGGGGGATGTTGACAGGGTCTCACTATGTAGTCCACGCTGGCCTCAAACTGACAGGAATCCTCCTGCCTCAGCCTCACAAGTTCTGTGATTTCAGGTGTGTGTCACTACACCTGGCTAAAGCCTTTACTTTTTAATCTAAAAAATACCCAGATGGTCCTAAGGATTGCATGTGGCAGCACAAAGGGAAGCGTTTGTAAAATACCAGCTACTCAGAAAGCTGAGGCAAGAGGGTCTCTTGAGACCAGGAGTTCAAGACCAGCATGGACAGTACAGAAAGAAGGGATCTTAAAAACGAAAACAAAAGATCCATGAAAAACAAAACACTGGGATCATATCACTTCCATTCCAGAGCTGGGGCGCACATACTTTTTATTTTATTTTATTTTTTATGTATTTGGTACAGGGTCTCACTACATAGCTCAGACTCATAGTGATCCTCCCCAGTGCTGGATTTACAGACGTGCACCACCACACCAGCTCTTGGTGGCTAGCTGGAGGGGGGGGGTGGCATTTGGTCCTTGTGCTTGCCTAAGGAGGTGCTTAGTCTGCTGAGCTACTGTGCCGACCTCATACTTTCTATTTATTTAGGTTTTTAATAGGTAGCAGGCTCATAGCAGTTGAAAAAGATTTTTGTTGCTTTTTCATGATAAAGTTTCTGTGTGTAGCCCAGATTGGCCTTAATTGTGTAATCCTCCTGCGTCAGCCTTCCAATGGCTGGGATTACGGGTGTGAGCCACCATGCCTGGGCAAAATTTTAATTACAGAAATGTATATAAAGGGCTGGAGAGATGGGTCAGTGGTCTAAAGCACCTACTTGAAACAAGCTTGGCAAAGCACAGGGACTGTGGTTCAATCCCCAGCACCACATGCCAGCCAGCGCGCTCCCTGGTGGGCTGAGCTGGCCACACACACACAATAAATAAATGTAATAAATAAAAAAATAAAAAATAAAAAAAAAGAAATGTATATAAAGGAAATAATTGTCCCTAGGTGACCAAGGCAACCAGTCTCTTCCTTAGCCATCCAGAGACCTCCTTACAGCCCATGAGCAGCCGGCATGCACGTGGTCTTTTACCCCCTAGTGGCCAGCCAGCCCCGCAGCCTGTTTAGCTCGTTGGCCGTTTTTCTTTACTTGTTTTTTCCCTCCTCCACTTCCTCCCATCTCCTGCACACTAGGCAAGTGCTCTACTGAGCTACACACCCAGCCTGTTTTATTAAGTTACCCAGGGCGGCCTTGAACTTGCAACCCTCTCTCCTCAGCCTCCCAACAAGTTGGGATCACAGGCGTGCTCTAGCCCAGCCACCTAGTCTTCTTCTTCTTCACAATTTATCTACCACGTGGTTCCAAAGTCTTCACTGTCTCCCTTTGCTCTGCCCACTGTATCTATGGGGACACAGCCCGAGTGTGGACCCAGTCCTATAAAAAGGGAACCTCCCATCTTTTGTCACTGTTACAAGCACCACAAGGGAATCATCTCATAAATGGATGTGCATAGCTGGAAGTCAAATTGCTGGTTCAAAGAATCGGTGCAAGGGGGCCAGCAAGACAGCTCAGTGGTCTGAAGTCAGACCCCCTGCTTAGACAAGCTTAGGTAGGCACAGGGGACTGCAGTTAGATCCCTGGCACCGCATGCCTGGTCAGCCCCGCCCCCAGGGCAGGCTGAGCCAGCAAAAAAGAAAGATTGGGTGCACTCTGCAGGCACTGCTTAACAGCCCTCAGCTTAGGTCCTGGTCAAGCCTCCGAGTGCCTTCTTCCACCCTTGCCAACTGAGTCTGTCATGCACACTTTGATTTGCCCTGGCTCCTCAGTGGAAATGGAGTCTGGCGAACTCTGTGTGCTTTTGTGAGTAAGGCTGAGCCCCTGCTCCTCTCCACGCACAACCTAAGGCCCTGCCTGGCTTTGTCCCCTAGTCTCCCCACAAGATGCCGCCCCAGACGCATGTGTCTATCTGCTGGCTTCTCGCTGAGTCACTCCCAAGAAGTAAAGGGCAGCAGGCGCAGGTTATTTCTGCCCCCGGAGCGTCGGAGCTATCAGTCCTGGGAAGACTTTGGACTCTGGCGTTTCCTGTGGTCACCTGGTAGCCTGGGTGTTGCACTTGTCAAACCCAGGCTTTCCAGAGGAGACTGGGGGACTGAATTTAGGGATTAGGTCAGCTGTGTTTACAAACTAGGCACGGAGTGGACCGAGGTAGATAGAGAGAGGGGACTTTGGAAAGAACTAATGAACAAAGCCCTAAGGTATAAGTGGCAGGACAAGAGGAACAGGCTGGACAGGGTGGTACCTGCCTGTAATGCCAGCACTGGGGAGACTGAGGCAGGATGATCACTAGAAGTTTGGGGCCATCCAGGGCTACACAATGAGTCCAAAGAGTTCAAGGCTATTCTGAATTATACAGTAAACCCTTGTCTCAGAAAAAGAGGAAAAGGCTTGGTGAAGAGAAGAGATTAGAGTAGGTAGGTAGAACTTTGGCCAGGCTGGGGGTGGGGGACCATGGAGATATAGGAATTAGAAGCTGTCTTCACTGAAACTCCTGTGATACATCCACCCTGTCACCACCACTTCAGGGTTGGGGCAAAGAGCTGCCTGGAGTTGGGGCAGAGCTGCCCCACCCAGGCCGCTGTGTGAGAGGGCTGCAGAGACCGGGTTACCCACTGACCCTCCCTGAAGGTCTTGGCATCTGAGAGGCAGCCCAGGTCAGGTTGTAATTTAACCTCGGTGCTGCTCTGTGCATCTAACCGTCCAGCTCACGCAAGGACAGGAGGAGCCAGTGGCTGGATTCTTGGGCCCCTGGGGAGTCTGCAGCCTGTGATTTCCTGACTCAAACAAACAGCAAATTTGTGCTGGAAACTGCTGAGGCAAGGTCTTCTTGGAGCCCATGGAAGGATGGGCCGTGGCGTTCTATTATGTCCAGGGCCTCTGACCTTTCAGAGGAGCTGGGCCTTGGCATCTGGGAGCCTTAGTGGGGACAACAGCCTCTTTCTGGCTTGATTACTGGTAACCTTCAGTCCAGCCTCTTTTCTTAGTGCTGGGGCTGACAATCCAGAGCCATGCTTGAGACATGAGTGATGGCAAGAGGTTCTTTGGTATTTGGGGCCCCCACTCTGGTTTTATTCTGAGGGTCTCCATGGGGGAGCACTGGGGCAGGAAGTGGCAGGGTAGGGCTCCTGCAGGGAGCTTCTCTGTCCTCTCAATGCCACAATATGAAGCAGGGTTTTCAAGAACTACAGCCACAATATTTTCTTCCCCTGCTCCTCAGCCTCCCTGGAGGAAAAGTACAAAAAGTTGAGGTTGTCCCTGAGGCCACCAAGCAATGCTTAATTGCTTTCTGAGAGCATTGTCACCTCCTTCTGGCTTTCTTCCCCCTCCATTGCCCCCTGCACCTCTCTGACAACCTCTGGAGGCTCCAGCTTGGGGAGTAGAGGCTGAAGCCGTGAGCTCCCTGGATGTGTCCCAGAGTAATCAGGAACCATGTGCTGAATAGCAGCTTGATCTCCAAATATATTGCTGTACTCACTACCTTTGCTGAAAAAAGAACCCTATGTGTGGGAGAATAAATATGCATTTTGCTGGGGCTAGGCGCTCATCAACGGCAGATGGATGGTGGCCCAGGCTGGCTGCGTTTGCAGACTTCAGAGCAAGCAAACAGTGTGAACCAAGACAGGCAGAAGAGCCAGCCAGGGAAAGTGAAATACGGGGAGAGCTGGAGGGTTTCACCCCAGGAGCTTTGTCAGCATCTTGTGCATTGTGATTTAGGTAGAAGGAAGCAGAGGGATGTCTTATAAAGGCAGGCTAAAAAGTAATGACAATCCCCAGATATATAGTAGAACTGATTATTCACACAACAGAGAAAAGCAGTTGTTCCTGATTGGCCAGTCACTTTCTCCACATGGTGATTCAGGGACCTGGGCTCTGTTTATCTTGAGGCTCCCTTTTGCCCTCAGGTCTTGCTGTCACCTACATGTAGCTAGCAGAAGAGAGTGGAAAGGATGGATGCCACACTCTTGTTTCTTCTGGCCTTGGCTCAAGAGTGTGCCCTCTCAGGCTTATATCCTATTGGTGGAAACTTGTCACATAACTACCCTAGTTGCAAGGACACTTGGGAAATGTAGTCTTTGATCCTCCATGACAGCAACACTAAAAGGATGAGGACTTTTAGTAAACAGCTAAGCATCTCTGCCACAGGATGAAATCAAAACATTTAAGTCAGGGAACTAAAAGACAACTAATCATTTTGAATCTTATGGGATTATTTGAAAGTAATTTGGGTCTTCCATTAGGAAGTCCTACCTAAATAACTTGCTATAAAAGAATTTGCTTTTGCCAAGGATTAGAAGATACAACAGTATCAAAACTGGGCAGAAATATAGGACAAGATTGGGTTTGTGGTGGCACATACCTGTAATCCCAATAACTCAGGGAGCTAAGGGAGGAGAATCACCATGAGTTCAAGGTCAACCTTGGCTGTATAGTGAGTTCAAGGCAAGACTGAACTACCTAGCAAGACCTAATCTCAAAAAATTAAAACAAAAAAAGCAACCAAGTTTATGTACATGTTAGCAGAGAAACAAGCATATAGGAAACCTGTAGCTAGGCCTAAGAAACCCAGCTGTTCCCTGTGACTGGCCCATCCATAACTAGTTTGTGCCAGACTTGGGCCTCCAGCCTAATCACAGGAGCTTAGGTCTGCGGCAGTGACTGATTGGATGAGATTTTGCTGCCTCTGTGGGGAGCAGGGGCATAGCCAGAGTGCAGCCTGAGGGCGAAATCCAAATGCTGCCCTTCCCTGGGCTGAACAGACATGCTGTGGAAGCTCCATGCTGCAGGGATCTGATTTAGGTATCATTGCTACATAACACAACTTAGCGGCTTAAGATAACACCCACAGAAGAGTTCCCAGTTCTAGGGGTTGGAAGTTTGAGGCAGGCTCCACTGGTTCTTTTGCTTGGGATGTCCCAAGGCCCAAATTAAGGTATGGGCCTCTCTGAGCTCCCAGCAGAGGCCCTAGGGAAGAATCTACTTCCAAGTTCCCTGAGGTTGTTCTCAGATCCCAGTTCCTGTGTGGTAGGAATAGGGTCCTTGCTAGCTATTGGCTGAGGGTCTCTTGGAGCTCTGAGAGGCAGCTCTCAAATCCTTTCCACATAGCAACCTCACAACCTCCACATCTTTAGGTGCATCAAATCCTTCCTGTGCTTAAAATTTCTGACTTGCCTTCTGCTGCTCAAGCCATTGTCTGCCTTGAATGAGTTCATGTGATTAGGTCAGGTCCACCCAAATGGTGACCTTATTTGAAAATCAGCTAACTAGTGACCTTAATCAGACTGTAAATATATGCACAGCAATAGAGCTATGGGGGTAATACCCAGGGACAGAGATTATGGAGACAGTCTCAGAATTCTGTTTTTCACAGTGCTTGGAGATTTTAGCCAAGAGCCCAGGGTGACATCCTTTACAGCTAAAGTGACTTTTGTGCTCAGCCAAAGAGCTGCCTACCTAGTTCCACCCAACCACAGTGGGGTGCCTGACATGCCTGGCCCAGCTGCATCCATGCAGGAGAAGGATCTAGGAACACAGAGGAAATGTTGCCTCCCCCTTAAGCTCCTTTCCCTCATGGAAACTGGACCCTGTGCCCCCAGAGGCTTAATACTGAGCAGAGCACACTGCCCCAAGGGAAATATGCCTGGCCCTGTGACCAGGGATCCACCTCCAAAAAGCCCAGATGTACTTCCTAACACCTGCTTACTCTTAGGGAAGAGCAGGCCTGGGCAGTGAGACTTCAGGGTGAATGAAAGGCAGCTCACTCCCCAGTCATTCCCTGGCCCTCTTCTTGCCACCCAGATGGTGCCTGATTTATCCCACAGGTGACCTGACACTGGGGAGGGCAGGGAAGTGGTGAGCAGGAAGACTTTGTCCATGGGCCTCTGGCCACCATCTCAGGCTGGACTCTCGCTTGTCTGCTGGCTGTCATGACCTGTAAGGCTCTTGGTGGTTCCCAGGAGAAAGAATGAGGGGATGTAGAAAATAAAGATGCAAGACTAAGGTCAGGTGGAGGCTTTTCTACCTGGTGAGAAAAGAGGACTGAACAATCATAGTAGGGGTGTTTATTTGCAAAGTTAATATCCTGAGACAAAAGGTTGCCTAGCAACTAACTACTGAAATTGTCTAGGCAGGATTTCTTTGTTTTTTTTTCTTTTTCTTTTTCTTTTCTTTTTTTTTTTTTTTTCCTTCTGGAGATTGCAGTAGCTTGGCTGCTCTAGGCACTGTGGCTTGGTCTTGCCTCCACATATATGATCAATTTTCATCTTCAGCCACTCTCAACAGCTGGTTCCGATTCCTGGAGGATCTGCCTTTAATGTGTTTCCAGGGCTTCCCTGAGGCGGCTCTCAGCTTCTCCCAAGGCCCAGTGCCTCCTGCCCCCCTCCTGGGGCTGTCTCCTGTGTAGTTACACAAGAATGTCTCCACATGATAAAAATGCTTGCTTAGCTGTAGGGTCTCTACCCTGGAGTGCAATAGTGCAAAATGATCCTTCGTGTAGCTCATGCTCCGTCCAACCCCAGCGGAGCTGATGTCCCACCTCACTGCAGACCCCGCCTTGGACTTCCCTGTGCTGATGAGCTTTAGGCCCTGGGGGGATTAAAGAGGGGCAGCCTCTCTTGGCATTCATGTACCCTAATACAGCACTCTCATTAGAAGCTGTCTTTCTGATCTTGTGCCTTTCCTTTCCCAGGGAAGCTATAAAAGGCAGCAAAAGGTGTGGCAGGATTCTTGGTGGGCAGCAAGGCTGGGGGACAAAAGGCCCAGGCAGTCCTCAGATTTCTGTAAGACCCAGACACTTGACTGTAGAGCCAACTGGACAGGATTTAGCATAGCCAAGGCATTAAGATCTCTATGCCTGGGTGTGTCTACCCCTCCCTGAATTTCCAAGTCCCCCCCAAAATAAATCCAATATGCCAGATGGCTTATGTCATCTGCATGCCATATATATGTCCTGAGGGCATGGGTCACAGAGTCTGTCAGTTTGGTGCAAGGTCCTGGGAACCTGGTGGTCAACCCACAGGCTTGGCTGGAGCATAGTTGAGAGGAAGCTTTGGAAAGGGATGAGGTTGAGGGGCTGGGAGGGAGAAATTCATCCTAGGCCCCTGGAAGGCCTTTGCAGCAACAGGGATAGAAGAGCTTCAGGAAAATATAGATATCAAGAAAGGCCCAGAAGCTGGAACCCTGGAGAAGTGACAGAGGCCTGTGGGCAAGGACCCCCCCCCCCCATTAAGCACGAATAAACAACTGTAGTCCTTTGCCTGATCTGACATAGCTCTAAGCGACTACCCAAAGAGCGGTGTGACTCAGCTGGTTTTGCATTTTCTCACCCTGCTCCCTTTGAGCCCTTTGCCCTCTAGACAGGTGTCCACCCCTTCATCCCCCTTGCAACTCCTTCTTGACATCCTCAAGCACTTACTCTGTTTCTGACCTCCTCCTCCTCCTGCTGCCACCCAGCCACATGACATTTTCTTTCCTTAGCTTTCCAGGGTCCAAGTCCGTGCCGGACTCTTTTCTTGAGCCAAGAAGAAAGAAAGGATGCTGGTGATGGAAGAGCACAGAGCCGAGATGCTCCAGGCTGTGTGCAGGACCCCTGCCCAGCCCATCTCCTGCAGCTACATGATGGGCAGTGGAAGGGCTCTGACTGGGCAGGGAGGCCCTGTCACCTCCCCTCCCTGGACTCTCTCCTCTGCTACACAGCACCAGGTAAAACAGAAAGGTTGGAAACAGCTTTATCAGGTTGTCACCACCCCTCTGCTCCACCGTCCTGGGGAGGTGTTCAGACGGCAGGAAGCAGAACCAAGCCCTTGGAAAAATCAACAGCCGCACCTGTTCACCAGATATCTTCTTTCTGGGTGTGGCCCTTCATCCCTGGCTCATACTCAGAGGAACTGGGAGATGGGGGTGTGTGCAACGAAAGCCCCACAGTCTGCTCACAACAAGGCCACATTCAGAAGTGATCTCTTCGGCTTCTTTTTCCCTCAGAACCAAGGCACCACCCATATCCACCTGACCAGAACTACCCCGGGGAGCTGGCCTTAATCCTGGCCTCCCTGGGGCTCCAAAGAATCTGGATCACAATAGATAGGCTTAGGTTACCTGGGCCAGTGTCTTGCTTCCCAGTGTAGAAACTAGGGCTCGGGACAGATGGCGACCTAGGGCTACTGGGCTAACACAGCACACAGCAGGACCAACAGCCAGGTCACCCCTGCATCTTCCCCCTTCGCACTGACACTTGTTGTCCCTGCGGTACAAGTCTCCCAACTCCATAAATCCCTATTTCACAAATACAATGGAGTCCTGGGAGTCACACCAGGGACAGAGATGGAGACCATGGGGCCATCTTGGCTTTCCGTCTGCTGCGTGCCTCGAGCTTCCGCGTCCTCCTCCTCAGATTGGCCTCCCTGATGGGTCAGACTCAATCCTAATCTCCAATTCGTGAAAATAGTGCCATACGAGCTCCCACTGAGGGCCTGACATGCTTGCACAAAGCCAAAGAACAGGTGGTTGGGAGCATGGTGGGTTTATTTATTTATTTATTTATTTATTTTTGGTGGAGATTCACTGTGTAGTCTAGGCTGGCCTCAAACTTTTGGTGATCTTCCTGTCTCAGCCTCCCAAGCACTGGGAGTGCAGCATGCGCAAGCATTTCTGGAAAGCGTGGTGCATCTAACCACACAAGTATTTCTCAGCCTGGGTCTGCACTCTGCACTCCTACTGGTTCCCTCGGTAGCATCATAAAAATCTGTATTTGCTCACTTAATAAATACCTGTTGGGGCCATGCTGAAAGTAATGGGACAGGAGTGGGGCAGATCTGAACCGGCAAACATCTCACCTCTGGAAGCCTCAGGGTCTGCCTGAGAAGCAAAGAGAGGTCCCAGACCCAGTGGCTTCCTGGCCAGGTTCTGAAATGTCCTAGTTCCATGACCTTGGCTAAGAGAGCTGACCTGTCTGCTTCGCAATTTGCTTGTCTGACTTTCCGAGGCTGTAGGTGTGACTGACTGTACAAATGGGCTTGGCTAGACCAGACTGAAAAAGAATCCTGGCCAGGTGTAGTGACGTACACCTGTGATCCCACACACTGGGGAGACTGGGGCAGGAGGACCGCAAGTTTGAAGCCAGCCTAGGAAACCTAGCAAGACCCTGTCTCAAAAAAAAAAGAGCTGGGGATGTGGCTCAGTTTGATCCCCAGTACGCCTCCCCCCAAAACAGAATGCTGGCCTTTAAGCTGCAGCACCTAATGCTGGAAACAAACTGTACCTACTGTCACGCCCTCAGGCAGCCAGCCTGTTACTATGGAAACTGGAACCTGGCCTGGTTAGCCAACCCACCATCTAAGTCAGACTTACAGAAAGTCAGACTATGAGCTCTAACAGCTGCCCAAGAAGCCAAACAGCTACCCAGTGGCACATAGTGCGCATGGCCAGGCCTTGATTGACAAAAGAGTTTGCCACATTCTCATTTTCAGTCTATGCCATTTCCAAGCAAATGCCAAATATGTCCCTTGGTGCATAAAATAGGATGCCCCTCTTCCAGCTCCCCAGCCAACAGTATCCTGCCGGGAATACCTAAAACAGTCTCCTTTCCACTTTGATATAAATTTTATTTACTTATTTTTGCAGTACTAGGGATTGAACTCAAGATATTGCACTTGTCAGGCAGCTTTTATGGCATGAGCTATCTCCTAGGCCCCAAAGAAGATTTTTGTTATTGTTGCTGTTTTTTGTTTGTTTGTTTGTTTTCAGTACTGGGGATCGAACTTGGGACCTTGCACATGTCAGCCAGGCACTTATGCCACTGAGCTATCTCCCCCGCTCTCCTTCCCATTTTGAAAATCTGCTCTTCATCCTGCCTTGGCATCACTCCTGAATTTGAGTGACAGCATCTGCCGCTCTTGCTGCGGCAAGTTATGAATGAGCAGCCTTTGTATGTTCCTGTTGGGTTCTCCTTGCGTTCTTGCTCTTATTTCTACACGGAGATCAGAGGAGGTAGGGAGCATGGCAAAGCTGGTTAGGAGTCCAGAAGCCCCAGCTGGGGGTGGAGCTCAGTGTAGAGTGTTTGTCCACTGTGTGCAAGGCCTGGGTTTGATCCTCAGCACTGGAGAAATAAAAAAAAATAAAGAGACTTAAAGATTAAGGAGAGATGATCCCAGATTAGTTCCAGAGGAAGGGCTCAGAGACGGGGAGTGGTGTAGGCCTCTGACATCACCGCCTGGGTTGGCTCCAGGCCGCTGGACTGAGCTCCGATGTGGTTGGTGGTTTGGAGCAGCCTCTTCACATGCAGCCACACGAATCCTTTAAGAGCAGGCGTGGCGCCTCCGTGGCACTGGAAGCAGAGCAAGTGAGGGGAGAATGAGTGGGGGAGGCCAGGGCTCCAGACACCACCACAGGGTGGCGCCTCTCTTTGCCCAACCCGACCATCACTGCCCTGCAGGCTACCTTGGGGTACATGTCTAGGGCATGGAGGGACACCCAGAAAATCCCTAGACCCAGGACCAACCCTTTAGGTACAGGTGATCAGCAGAGGAGGGGAACTGTAGCCTCTAATCTACTGGTGCTGGAAACTCAGGCTGAGATTTGAGCAGGGGCTCACACGCTAGCCTGGGGTGCACAACACCCTCTCTTTCTTCCAGATCCCTTGCATGACCTTCCTTCTCCCTGGAAGTGTCCAGAGGCCACAGAGGGTGTATATGTTCTGTCCATGGGCCTCCTCCAAACTCAGGGTACCCTGAGGAGGCCTCTGCTGCCCTCCATCTTGGTCGCCCCCCCATGCGGCCCCCTGCAGCCTACTAAGTGTGTCCAGTTTCTTGGCCCATCAGTCCAACCTCCTGAATGCCACCAGCAGGAGCTTTCTGGAGCACAACTGGAAACCTCAAGAAGCCCAGCCTGCTGAACCTGGACTGGCAGTGCCAGCCCTGACCCACCTTTCCACGTTTCCTCCAGCACCAACATCCCTATTTCCTTCCCACAAGGCTCTGTGCTCCCCTACCCACAAGGCTCTGCACTCTGCCCATACCAAATAGCTCATCATTAAAAAAAAAATTATTGTTATTATTGTACTGGAGATTGAACCCAGGGCCTTCATACTGAGTTATGTATCTCCAGCCCCTTTTTATCTTTTATTTAGGGACAGAGTTTCAATAAATTACCCAGCTGGGCTTGACCTGGATGATTTTCCTGCCTCAGCTTCCTAGAGTGTTGAGATTATGGTCATGGACTACCATGCCCAGCTCACCATTCTATTCTGACTCTAAGCACTGAAATAAAGGTGTCTGTGCTTATGTGTGGTTGGACATGTAGAGCGCTGGTTTGACCCTTCTGGGCCCGAGCTCTGCTGGCTCTCGCATCATCTTCTGCCTAGCACATGACACTTAGTTGTGCAGAACCCAGAGATAAATAGACTTGGGTTTGAATCCCACCACCCCCGCTGACTAGTTGTGTTCTTTGGGCACACTATTCAAGCTCTGACCCTCAGTATGTCCATCTGTAAAAGGAGGATAATAACTACCTCCTCTCAGGTTGGTTGTTAGAATTCTTTGAGTTGGGGCCCCTGAAAACTGGAGGCCAGTGCCAGGCTCAGAGGTGCTAATGCAAGGTCCCAGGAGACAACTCCTGTCCAGGGAGCCCGGGTGCCTCATCAGAAAAGGATTTCAGTGATGGACCATAGTGACCACAGCTTCAGGCTAAGGCCAACCTCTGCATTTGACAGACAAAATAGCAGAGACCCTAAGACTAGACATGGCTAGCTTGTCTGTAGTCCCAGACTACAGGAGGCTGAGGCTGGAAGATTGCTTGAGGTGAGAAGTTCAGTGCTGACTTGGGCAACATGGGGGATGGAGGGGGTGAACGGGAGGGGTTTCATATGGTATTGCTGTTATATAAAGAAATCGTATAAACACACAGAACCTCAGAGAACTGTGACTGGTGGCACACACCTATGATCCCAGCACTCTGGGAGGCTGAGGCAGGAGGATCACAAGTCAGAGCCCAACCTGGGTAATTTAGCAACTTAGTGAAACACTATCTCAAAGGAAAAGGAGCTGGAGAAGTAGCTTAGTGTAAAAGGCCACGGGTTCAATCCCTAGTACTGAAGAAAAGGGGAAAAAAAAGGAATAGAAAGAAAAAGCAAAGCACTGACCTTCTCAAGGTCACATGGACACCTGTGCTGCAGAAGGACCTGGAACGTGGGCCACTTGCACACTCTGCATCAAGTTCCAGAGCAGCTGATGTATATTTACTTCACTTTAAGTTTACAAGTGCCTTCATGGTTTGGAGCCACTGGGAGAAGATACCCTGGGGTAGCGGTTTGAGTTTGTGGTTTCCCCAAGGGTTGGTACAGAAGGTTCTAGAAAAGCTATCCCCTAGTTAAGGAAGTAAAAACAGACTAAAATCAGATCGACTAGCATGTTTGGGCAAGGCGATCGCTGGACAATTTCTGAAGGGCCTGCTGTTCCCAGGGAAATCAGGTCTCCTGCAGGCCAGAAGAGCCCTAGCTGGAGCTGCAGGGTGCCAAGGCCTCATGCAGTGTGGTGGGGAAGCGAGCTGTAGGCCAAGCAGGGCTCTCTGGGATCTGGCTGCTCTGCTCCTTTCAGTGGGAGACGTCAGCCAACAGGGCCGGTTAGCCAAACAGGCAAAACCCTTTGTTCCCTAGGGACTGTCCCTGGGTGAGAGGCCAAGGTCTGGAGAACTGTCCCTGGGTCCTGGGAAAGGGTACAGGCACTGCTGATAAAAGCAAACCATTGTCCTTAGGACCAGTTCATCCAGCAAGTCCTGGGCCAGAGAGTGTGGATGAGGTGACCCACCTTCTCCAACAAGCATCCCTGGTGGTTCCTTCAAGAGGGCTGGGTCTTAACATAGTTTCAGTGGAAGACAGAAAAAATCCCTTCTGCGTTTTTCCCACTGGTAGCCCCAGAGCTGACTGTGTCCCAAGGTGGAACTTCAGCTCCAGGAACGTGGGCACTGGGAAGAGCAAGGACTCTTCCTGCCCAGGCAGCCCATACCGCACACGGTCCCCGACTCAGGGGCCGGCTGCTCAGTGTGGCAGGAACTCTTCAGGCGGCCCTGCCCAGCCCTGGCACCACAGAGTTCTTTGCCTGCCTCCTTCCCCGACCCCTCCACATCCCTAGGAGAGCGGGTTCCTCATCCTGCTATGCCAGAGGACACCCAGGCCCTAACACAGGCTGGGGGCTTGGGCAGATAAGGCCTCAGGGCTCGGGGCCTGTGGAAGGAGATAAAGCTGCCTTCTCCCTGTTGTCTATCCACTCCACAGCCCAGAGGGAAGAAACTGAGGCCAAGGAGAGCAGGCGTGGCTCAAAGCTAGGGCAGTAATCAGGCTGTCAGGCCCAAGTCTACTTTCTCCAGGAAGAACTCAAGGATGCCTCAGCTCCCCTTCAAAGAGAGGGTAAGGGGCCTGGCTGGCAGCCGCCCACACCACCCAGGTGGGATCCCCCCAGGCTTTTTGGATAGAAGCCAAGACTTCAGGTTAGATGGGGGGGGGGTGAGAAGCATCTCAGCTGGGCACTGGATTGCACCCCTTCTTCCCTGCATGAATTCCAGCCCCAGACCTGTGCTTGCCCTTCCAAGGCATCTCAGAGGCTGCCATGCTGGGGCCTGCAGACTGCAAGGGCTGGTGCAGATGGGGCAGCAGGAAGAGGACTCCTACTTTGTGGCAGCACTGGCATTGGGAGCAGTTCTGGGTTAATGTCAGGTGCCACATCCCCTTCCCATCCCTGTCCTGACTCACTGGGGTTGGCACCTCCTTCGCCCTCACCTTCCTGGCGGTGTTCCCCATCCTGCAGGGCCACTGCTGAGCCCAAACTTCCTTGGAGGGCAGAATGCCCGGCTGCTGCCAGAACGGAGCCACTGGGCTGCAGCAGCTTCTGGGCAGAAATGGCCTGGGGTGGGACAAGCAGAAGCCTAGAGTCACTGACAACCAAGTGGTAGGGAGGTCACGAGGAGGCACTGGCTGGAGCCTGCTGAGGAAGGTGGCGGTCAGAGGGTGGATGAAACGGCCCTTCCTCCTTCCCACACGGGAAACTACCGGTGGTGGGCGAAAACGGCAGGGCCCTGCTGCCCGGGCTGGCCAAAACCAGCGTGGAGGAGGTAGAAGAGGCTCAGGGTGGATGAGCTGCCGGGCAGCTTAGATTCCCTCCCAGTGACTGCCCCTGCGCGTGAGCCTCCACCATTCCTTGATCTTCCTGTGTGTTCAGTTAGAGGCTTTCTCTCCCCCTGCAGGGTCCGCTCATCCATCTGGCCATCCTGCAGCGCCCTCTGCTGTCACCCCATAGGGCTGGGCTGCAAGATCCGCAGCGGGCTCAGGCCGAGCTCAGGGAGAAGGGTGGGCATTTCCATGGCACTGCAGCCGATGCCCGACAGTCCCGCTGTCCCTTCCAGCTTGCCTACGGCCCGGTCATCTGAGAGACTCCATGTTTTATTCAGAAACTACAATCTTGCCGTTTGGTGACCCCTCCCCTGGGCACCGGCTGCGAGCAGACCCCGCACATCTTTGCAGAAGCCTGGTCCCTGGGCCCGACACGGTTCTTCTCCCCTCCCAGGCCAGGCCGCTCCCTAGGCTGGAGCGTGGCGATGAGGAGGGGGCCTCGGCAGCTCGTAGCTGAGAACTCTCATACCCTTTGCTGAGCTCCTGTGAAAGTCCCTGGAACAGGCCATAGACTGCCGTGAGTCCCTTTCCCCCAACCAGCATACTCTCCTTTTTGGATCATGCTGTTTGGAATGTGACCCTTAAAAGTCCATGTGTAGGAAACTTAGTCCCCAAAGTCATTTGTTAATGGCATTTGGAGGCGCAAACCTTGTCAGGTGATAAGGATTGCATGAGGTCAGGAGGGTGTTGTGGCTTTATGACAAGAAGGGACCTGGGCTCGAATCTGGAAGGTTCTCACCAGATGCTGAGTGTAGCACCACAGCCTTGGACATCCCAGCAGCCAGCACGACTGAGCCCAGGAGCACCTACCTCTGAGCTGAACCCCCATTCCCAATCATTTCTATTTTATTTTGAGACAGGGTCTAGCTAAATTGGCCCGGCTGGGCTTGAACTTGTGATTGTCCTCGATCAGCTTCTGGAGTAGCTGAGACCACAGCTTGTGCATCACACCCAGGAGACCGCCCTCCTTGATAAATGACCTGTGTTTTGTTATAACAGAAAGTGGACTGAGTCAGACCAAGAGAAAAGAGGCAGGGGAGAGAGCAGAATCCTCCTCAAGGGGGAGGATCAAGTGAAAGAAGGCAGAAGGGCAGAGGCCACACCTTGTGGGGAGCATGGTCCAAAAAGGAGAGTATGCTGGTTGTTACTCATCTGAAAGAAGAAAAGATAGAAGTTGGGGTGAGCACCAGGCTGCGAGAGTATGCAGGAAGCTGTGTAGACCTGGTCAACCAACAGGGAGAAGTGTAACTGAGGGTGGAAGCAACAAAGTGAACCAAAGAATTCTGGGAAAGAGGGTAAGAGCGCCAGCCGGAGAATAACTAAGATAGGTACTCGGGAAGGGCCTGGAAGCTTAAACTGGTTAAAGAAGCACAGTCTGTAGTTCCACTTGCTCAGGAGGCCGAGCCAGGAGGATCACTAAGCCCGGGGGTCTGAGGCCAGCCTGGGCAACACAGTGAGAGCCTGTCTCTGAAGGAAGGGAGAGAGAGAGAGAGAGAGAGAGAGAGAGAGAGAGAGAGAGAGAGAGAGAGAGAGAGACTATGTAATGCCAGCACTTCTGGAGGCTGAGGCAGGAGGACCACAAGTTCAAGCTCAGATCGGGCAACTTAGCGGCTTAGTGAGACCCTGTCTGAAAATAAAAAAAAAAAAAATGGGGCTAGGGATGTAACCTAGTTTTCAATTCCCAGTTCTGCAAAAAGAAACAAGAGAAAGACAGAGAGAGAAACAGAGACACACAGAGAGAGAGAGAGAGAGAGAGAGAGAGAGAGAGAGAGAGAGAGAGAGAGAGAGACATAGAGACAGAGAGAATCTCAGAATGAAAATTGAAAAGACTGTCTTTGAATCTTGCCACAACCACAACAACCAGGGAGAAGAGAACGGTGGGGGATGTTCCATTCAAAGCTACAAAAAGTTCCTTTCACCAAAGACTGGATTTGCTGCCAAACTAACATTTCAACTTACCCACGATGCAATGGGCTGAATTATGTCTTCCAAATTCATATGTTGAAGATCTAACCGCTAGTACCTCAAAATGCCATTGTCTTTGGTCATAGTCTTTAGGTTAGAATGAGGCTGTCTGGGTGGCACCCATCCAGAGTGACTGGTGGCGTTCCAAAGAGAGAGTAGGAGGCACTGAGAGATACCAGGAAGGAGACAGCAGGCAGCTGGTCATGGGCAAGCTGAGGAGAGAGGCCTCACCGGGGGGCCGACCTGCTGACACTGGGTTCTGGGACTTGGGCCTCCAGAGTCATGAGAAATACATTTCTGTCATTTAAGCCAACAGCCTGTGGTATTTTTTATGAAAGCTTTAGAAAATGAATATACAGAGAGTCTGAAAAGCGATTTGCCAACCAACTGCCAAACCAGCAAAGCCATCCATAGGCTTGTGAAGAACGAGACCCCTATGCCCAGGAGCTGTCCTCAGTGTTAACAAAAGGTCAAGGGCAAAGCAAGAGCAGCAGACAAATCAGGGACTGGGAGAGAGAACCTTCGGACTTCCAGACGGATGTACATTAGGTAGGATATTTCAGCAGATGTGGGGTGGGGGCTAGGAGGGAGAGGGAAGGAAGGAGGAATGGAAACTGTTAACAGTCTTTCCTGCCCTCTAGAAGCCCAGTGAGGGCTTAATAAAAAAAATGCACAAAGGAAGCAATAGCAGATTAAAATATGTTTAAATGACTTGCTTATCAAAGTGATAATGTCTGCATTTATAAAAAGGGAATGTTACCTAATGCATTCTGTTTAATTTATTTATTTTTAGTTGATCCTATCTGGTTTTCTTTCTTCAATAATTTATTTTAAAGACTATAACAAAAACAAATAGCAAAGACAAAGATAGAAACAGAGTGACCTACAACAATACATACAGTATAGAATTTCGAAACAAGAATAGGAAATTAACAGTGGTTGTCAGATTATTTTTATCATCATCAAACCTGTTGCTCAGATTAACAGATATGGGTGGTCAAATAATGAAACATTAGCGCTTGCTTTCAGTAAACCTTAATTTTTTTTAGTAACTCAAAAGCCCATCAGCTGAGAAATGGATAAAGAAGATGTGGTATTTTTATACAGTGGAGTATTACTCAACTATAAAGAGCGACAAACTTGAGGCCTTTATAGGTAAATGGATACAACTAGAGGCTTTACTCATAAGTGGTATAAATTAGACCTGCGTGTATAAATATTTATTTATTTTTGAAGCGGAGTTTTGCTACATTGCTCAGACTGGTCTTGCACTCTTGGGCCCAAGCAAGCCTCACATCTCAGCCGCCCAAGTACCTGGGACTGTACCACGTCACAGAGCAAGTGATCTACTAGATGGGAAGTACGCTCGTAGTCCCTCATGTTGGATGAGCCCAGGACTGGAGAGCTGTACGTAGTGCAAAGCATTCCGAGAGCACCAGGACCCAAGTGCACCTAAGATTGCTTTTTGGAGATTTTTGGAGCCAGGAATTGCCTGGATATCCAGCTCTGGGGAGAAATAGGTAAGGGGGAAAGCCAGGGCATTCATTCTGCACCGGGTGTGTCCCTGGCACACACCAGCTCTTTTGTCTGTGATACCAGGTGGTGGGTGGGTGGTTGGGGGCAGGCCTTGGCCTCCTCTTCAGGGAAAAGGTCAGCTCAGCCTGACCGGGAAGCAGAAAGGGGCCCCAGCTCCTGCGGCTAGTTGTTTACCCAAGGCTGGAGCAGGTGGGAGTTCCATCTGCTAGGCCCTAGCAGCTGCCTCCCCAAGGCTGGAGCTGAGAGGAGACGCTGGGGAGGGGCCCAGCAGAGCCGCTCCCACCTTCCCTCCAGCCCCTCATTTAGCCCTGTGGGAAGGAAGAGAACTTCCTGCTGGGGGATGGACTTAGAGGGCTCCTGGGAGGGTTGGTGTCTGGGGCCCCTGAGCGAAATCCTCCCTCTCAGCTGAGAGGCTGCATCCTTTGTCCTCAGTGACCTGCAGCCCTGAAGCCTGTTGTGGCCCCCAGACCTGTACTGGCTCCAGGCAGGAAGTGATGCAAAATCAGACCAAGATGTCTGAAACCTAGGGAATTATGTCTCCCTAGGATGGGTGAGGCAGGTTGGGGGTGGGCTGTGTGTCCTAAGGCCACACCCTGTGGCACACCCTCTAAGCTCCCCCCTCCCGTTGCTAGGGCAAATATACTTGGCTTGTGAAGGCCACAGAAGGCTCGCAAACAGCTTTCTTTACAAACCCCAGGACTGCTGCTGAAAGCCAGAGAAACTGATAATTCAGAGAATGAGAGGAAGGTGCCAGGAGAGGAGCTGGGCTGAAGATGGTGTCTGTCCATCACTTTATTCATTCATTCATTCATCATTCATTCATTCATTCATTCAGCCAACCAACATTAGCCCTGATCCTGTGTCAGCGAATGCCCCTCACAGAATGCCCACAGCAGTGGCTGGCTACCACCAGCTTATGCCTGCAGCACCCTGTCCTTTTCCCAGGAAGTGGAAAGAGCCGGTGAAAATAACCTAAGAGCTGACTGAGTTCTCTCTACCTGGGAGCCAGCCCTGAAGGAGGAGCCTCTCCCCTGGCCAAGATTACAAAGTCAGGGACTGATAATTTACGGAGCACGATCACAAGGGCCTGAGGACATGTGGCCCTAGGCCCCCCAAACTCCCTGGCTGGGCCCCTCCTCTACAGTTCTGCCCCTCTGGAGAGTTCTAAGGGCTTCAGCAGCACAGGGTTTACCACTGTCCCTTCCAGCCGTGACCTCAGGGTGCAGGGCAGGGGCATGCTGTGGATCACCTGCTGGACAGTGGCCCGGAAAGTCTTGCTGACCAAGCAGTAGAGGCTGAAGTTGACCACGGTGTTGAGCATGGCCACCATGTTGGCCACATCCAAGGCCAGGTGCACCCTCCAGTCCCGGTGGACCGGGGCCACGTACAGGTGGTAGAGCATGACAAAGATCCGCGGGGCCCAAAGGAGGGTGAAGAGTGAGGTGACACACAGGAGGACGGCTGTGCTCTTACCCACCCGAGGCTGCAGCCCGCTCCAGCCCTTCTTTCGTAGTCGGAAGATGATGGCTGAGTTGGTGACCAGGAAGATGCCACAAGGGATGAAGTAGACGATGAGGCAGTGCGCCCACTTGAGGACCTCGTCCAACACGCTGGGCAGGTCTGCATCCCTCCACACATCCAGCCACCAATAGAAAGGGACACCGGTCAGCAGAGCCACGCTGAGGACAGCAGCAATGGCCTGGCGGGTCTGGCCAGGGGACGAGGTGGCCCGGTGGTGCAGAGGGTGGCACAGGGCTTTGTAGCGGTCAACTGTGAGTAGGACGGCGATCCACACGGAGGCGTGGTTGGCAGCAAACTCTAGGACGTTGGCTGTGCGCACCACAGCCTGGGGGACCTGTCGGGCCAGCACGGCACCCTGCAGGAGGAAGCCCATGAACACGATGACCACCTGGATGACGATGTCCGAGACCGTGAGCGCCAGAAGGTAGTAGTAGGAGGGCTTCCTGGTCCTGGTGGCAAGACGGGCCAGGGCCACTGTGCTCAGGAGGTTGACTGATGGCGACCGAGGGCCCAGAGAGAGAACAGAGGCATTAGCAGGGACCCTCAGAGTCTGCCTTCTGAGGTGCTTTATTGTCCCTCCTTACCCGCCAGTGCTGGCTTCTCCTGCCCCTGTCCAGATCTTTCTTAAAATGCCCCTTGCACTTAAAACAAAACAAAACATTGAAATCACCCCCTGTGCCTCAGCTAAGCAGCTCAGTATTAACCTTCCTGTCCAATTCCCCGGCCATGGCCTACCTGTCCCCTCCAGGTCATTGTCAGGTGCTCTGTGTCCTCCAGGAGAGGCTTCCCTGAACATAGGCACTGGTTTATCTGCTAGGCTTGGGGAGATGCCCACAGTAGGCCCAGCTAGCCTTTCCTTTGTTGTTCGAGACAGGATCTTGCTATGCAGTCCAGGATGGCCTCAACTCAAGGCAATCCTCCTACCTCTTCCCGCTGGGTGCTGGGATTTCAGGCATGTGCCACTGTACCCCTGCTGGCCCTGAACTTTCACTCTCTTCTACTTTTCATTGCCCAGTGATCCAGAATGCCTCGTAAGGCCAAAAGGGGAGCTGGAGTCTATGATCCTGGGCCCCAGGGGCCAGCATAGAGGATGGGCATCCACTGAAGGAGGACCCTAACTTCTAGCCAAGCCTGAAACCCCAGAGCTCAGCTCCCTACTCACCAGGCAGCCCCACGCTCAGCAGGACACTGTAGTAGATGACAGGGATGATACCAACCACACACGGTGACCTCTCTGACCAGGGGCTTTCGAACCCCTCGCCCAGCCAGCTTGCATTGGGTGTGGGCGGCAGGGTCACGGGTGGCTGGCCAGCTAGGAAGGGCAGAAGGACAGGGTTAGAGCAGGCATCCTCTCTCCAGCTGGGCTCACGGCAGCCCCTGCTGAGCAGGCCTGGTTGTGGGTGCCCTGGACCCAAGGTCTTTCTGCTCAGCTGCCCTAGGAGACCCAGCCCTATGGCAACTTTGTTGAGTGAAAGTTCCACCCCACCCCACTTTATGTGGCCCCCTCCCCGAATGATGGGAAGAAGCCCTTGGTGGTGGGGACTGAGTTCCTCCCTGGGATCTGCATCCTCCTGTGCCTTTAAGAACTGCACCGGGCCACTCTGGCCCACGGAGGCTCCCAGCAGCTGCACAGCCCTGCTCAGCAGCTGTCTACGCTTGCTCAGGAGTGACAGTCACTAGGTTCCCCTCTTTTCCAAGCCAAAGAGTGTCCCTTCCCTGGGCAGCACTGCTGAAGCCGGTGTGGGCCTCACTTTCCTTCTGGATGGGGAAACTGAGTCCCCAGAGGTAAGGAGACATAGTTGGTTGGGGCCAGTGTAGGATGAGGGCAGGACTCTCCACCGGCACTGGCCTCTGCTTTCCTCAAACTGTTTTAAGTCTGTTTAGGTCTTAACTTCTAGCTTCTCATTTCCTGCTGAAGATGGGGCTGAGGCCCCCAGCTCAATAAACCTCATTATCCTCTCGCACAGCCCACTCACTGGTCATCAGCTCTAGCCTCCAGGTCTCTCACCTGTGTCCTGCAGCACCACCACTCCCCATTTCAAGATACTTTACCTGCATCAAGCCCAGTGCTTCTGGGCCCTGAGCCCCAGGTCACCAGTGGCTTTTCCTGGGGGTCTCCACAGCCTTCTCCCAGCATCTTCAGCTGTCCCCCTCACCCTGCTCTCCAAGCAGTTGTCTGCCCCACAGTTCTTCCAGCAGCACTGAGCACTTTAGTGCAGAGAGTGGGGGTGGGGAGGAGGGAGGAGGAAGGAGAGGGTGGGGCGAAGATTCCAGGGAATGAGACTTAGTGGGTTCCCCCAGACCAAGGTGGGGGCAGAGGTGGGCTGAGTGGGACCTTTGATGGAGAAAGACTGGGGCTGGGGCAGGGTTGAAGGTTCTGTGTCCAGGGAAGGGGCAGAGAAGAGGCAGGAAGGCAGAATCTGAGTCCAGGGCACCTGCACCCTGGCCTGCTCAGCAAGGGTGGCCACACCCTGGGGGTAGGCCTGCGGGGACAGCAGGAGGATTCAGGGAGCCGACTCTATGGGCACAGACCCTCTGGTGGGAAGGGAGGACACTTGTGCCCAAGAGCTGGGGTGTGGTGCCAGGTGGGGAAGGCGAGGCTGCCCCTTTTGGGCAGGGTTCAGATTCCTTAATACCTCCTGAGGGGTCAGGTCCAAAGGGATGACACCTGCCCAGGTCACTGAGAGGGAGATGAGCCTAAGGCTACTCCAAGTGACTGCTGACCAGGAAGATGGCAGGAGGCCCTGGTGCACTGGTGCGGACACTGTCCCCTCCCACACTGGAAAAGCCTGGCCAGGCTGCTGGTGACCCTGGGAAACCAGGACCTCTGGCCCCACAAGCTGTTGTTTTCCTGGCCATGCTGAAATAGAGCACCCCTCAGGAACAGCAGTCCCTGGCAAACACCAGCTGGTGCCGGCAGAACTCTGAGGAGGCAGGAATCTGCACCTAGCAGCGCCCCTCACCTGCGGGAAGCGTGACCAGTGCAGCCCACCGGGCCATCAGGACATGGGCGGCCTGGGGATCAGAACAGAGGCCCAGCCTGGAGCCACTGCCAAAGCCTAGCCCTGGGAATATAGTGTGTTCCCTGGCACCTAAATTAGACATGTGTTCAGAGGATCAGGGGTAGAGCTCAGTGGTACAGCACCTGCCTGGAAAGCACAAGGTCCTGAGTTCAATTCCCAGCACCAAAGTAAAATAAAGTGAGTCTGGGGAAGGAGATAACCTACTTTGAGCCCAACCCCCACCTTGGCACCTATAGTCAGGGGCTTGCTGCCATATGCAGGTCCTCCCGGCTTCCCAGGGTCCCTCTGGCTTGGGCCAGGCCCCAGGGCAGCACAGTGGGACAGGGCAGGCACTAGCTCCTCAGGACAGGGCCCCCAAAGGTGTGTTGGACCCCAGCCCCAGGAAGCACAGATAGCAGACAACTGCCCAGGCTGCTAGTTCCCTGAACCCTGAGGCTAGGAGTAGATCTGAGGCACAGCCCCCTTTAGGAGTCGGAAAGACCCCGTGTGTGAAGCAGGCAGGGCTCCCTGCCATACCTACACTTTGCTTTGAGGAATGTGTGTCTTACTGAAAAGCCTAAATCCCCTCCAGACAGAGCACGTGGCCTCCGGTCAAGGCTTTCCTGACCTATGCGGACTACTGAGGCTTGTGTGGAAAGGTGGGGGACAGGACAGGGTGGAAGAGGGGTGCTCGGTTTACCTCTGTATGCACACCTTCGGCCAGCCTTGTGGCTCTGCCCCAGGTGCACCCCTGCATAGCCCTGTGCTGGGAGTGGGTCAGAGGCACCCGCTGGAATCCTGATGGTCCCTTCAGAGGTGCTACTTCCCACATGGCCCAGGAGGACCTCAGTGACCTGGCGCAGCTGAGACAAGGACTGTGCACAGGAAGTGCCTCTGAGGCCAGGGCACAGTGCTGTCCTGTGGGGTGCACGGCCCCTAAATCCTCCACATCCTGTGGGCAACAGTGTAACAGGTCAGTAGTGTTGGGCTCCATGACGTGAGAGCCAGGGTCTGAGCATCCACAACTCGGTAGATGCCAGTGCTGTGACGGAATGAACAGGGCAGCGACAGCATCTGAGTGGACACAGGTGACAGCAAGAGCGAGGCTGTCATCACTGGGCAGCCAGCCAGCCTGTCCAGGGACCCTGGTTGGGGGAGGGGTGGTTCTCAGTGGCAAGAGTGGGCCAGTGAGACAGAGACCTCTGAGCCAGCCTGGGTGGAGCCAAAGGTGTGATCAACAGCAGCATGGAGCTGGGAATGGTGGCACACGCCTGTGATGCCAGCACCCGGGAGCCTGAGGCAGCGCCCTGCAGGCTACGCAGGGCTACGCAGGGCTATGCAGGGCTACGCAGCTTGAGGTCAGCCTGAATTGCAGTGAGACTGCCTTAAAAGGGAGGGGGAAAAATTAAAGTTAAAAAAACAAAAAACAGGCACACATCTTGACCTGGGGATTGAATCCAGGACCTTCACACTAAGCTACATCCCCTGCCCTTTTAAAATTTTTGTTTGTTTTGAGACAGGGTGTCATTAAGTAGCTTAGGCTGGCCTTGAACTTCCTACGTAGTCCAGGTTGCTCTTGAACCCAGGGCTATCCTCCTGCATCAGCCTCTGCGCACTGGGATTACAGCTGTGTACCGCTCCTCTGCTAGCCACAGGTCTCATCCAGCCTGAGCCTCTGAGCAGCGGCACTAGAGGGTCCCTTCATCCGCTTGTCCCTCCAATTTCCATCTTCAAGGCAGCCTCACAAGCCAATCCTTGTTACTCCCATTTTAATCAAACAAGCCCAAGCCTCAGAGAGATGAATTGAAGCAGCTGGAGTCCCAGAGCCGGCCTGTGGCAGCTGGAATTGGAACTCAGCTCCGCCCTCCACCTCCCTCAGGCTGCTCCCGTTCATACCCTCCCCGTGTTCTCCTTGGAAGGGAGAGGCTACCAGAGCTCAGCTATGTGGAGGAGACCGTGGGTCATGTGGGCAGAGCTTTGAGTGGGCCTGAGGGCTCCGACAGTGTACTAACCACAAGTCCCTCTTCCCAAAGCAGTGTCCAGGTTGCTCGCTGGAGCCTTTGCCCCAGAGAGGAGATCTCACGTGTCTAAGGAGGTTGCCAGGTCAGAGCAGGGCTGGCCTGAGGCCCACCCTTTTGCAGGCCTCCAGGTACTTAGGGTCCCGTCACCTCCCTGTCAATTCAGAAGCTCCTCCTCGTGCCCCAAGCCTGGAGGAGACTCTGATTGCATCTACAGCACTCAAGATACTCTGCCAGTGGACAAGAGATCATTGATGGGGACTGAGGCAGCTTCCCGGAAGAGCCCACATGGGGTTCTAGGGAGCCCGGTGCAGCAGTACTTGGTGACACCTGGGCCCTGGCTCTGCAAGCTCCTGCTGTGCTCAGACAAGGTGCTTAGGTGAGATGCTGGTGTCACAGGTGGCCACGTGCCTCTCGAGAACTGCTCCTCTGTGTGAATGCTCCAGGCTGACTCTCAAGGGATGACAGAGCCTCTGACATAGGGCAAAGAGAACACAGTGCTGTAGATTTAATACCTCACAAGCTGAATGCCCTGCTGCCCGTCTCCTGCCCTAAGACAGACTGACAGATGGACAGATGGACAGACAGACACACACACACACACACACACACATATACACACACCCCACTGCTGCAGTTTGGGGGTTCTGCAAGAACTGTACAGGACACATAATTTACAGCATTATTTTATATTGGTCACCCAAAGAATCATATGCAAAAAAAAGTGCAGGAAATCTGTCCACACACTAAAGACCAAAGAATCCAGCTGAGGGCCTGGACCTCACAGTAAATGTCCTGCATGAGTCCAGCTGAAGACCTGGCATCCATCACAGTGCCTCCCACGAGTCCAGCTGGAGGCCTGGGGCCCATGACAATACCTCATGCAGGCCTGTCTCATGGATCTGCACTGGGAAGGCCCCAAGGTCAGTGGCAGAAGCGAGGAAGTCTGCGTTCTCGGGATGAAGGAGCTGTGGTAGAGGCTGAGGGATCCACACTGGAGCCAGGAAGAGACTCAAAGCAGGAAACAGAGCTCCCCCGAAAAGTGCCGCAGCCATCCTCAGCAACAGTGAGGTCCTGAGCTCCTCCAACCATGAGGACAGCAGAGCTGCCACCAGGAAAGCCAACGTGACCAGCTTCTCTGTGAGACTGAGCAGGGCACCACCTTCCACTCCAGAGCCAGGAAGCCCTGCTCAGAGTGAGGACCAGAGCTCCCCAGTGTGAACTGCAGTGTTCTGAGGGACAGCAAGGCCCCGAGCTCCTTTGCTGATGAGAACAGCTTCTCAGCATGACAAGCTCCCCCAGGAAGACCAGCAGCTCCCTACAGCCTCCCTAACAGCTTCCGACAGCCCCTCCTCTTCTTCCTCTTCTGTTCTGCCTCTTACCCTACTGGCAACAATCCTCACGTAGGCCTCCTCCAATCAGCACCACACTGGCTCATTTCTGTTGTGTGTCACAAGCTCAGCACCAGTTGTCAACTCACCCTACACACACACACACACACACACACACACACACCATGCACATGCATACAACACAGCAACCTTTGGACTAAGAAATGACAATATGGCATCTTTATTTGAAAAGACAACTCTACAGCATTGGACTGGGGGCAGGGAGGAGAGGCTAGAAATACTTGGGGGGTGGCTCAGGGAGATGAGGGGTCAGAGGTGATCCTCCTGGGTCTCCCTGGCAACCCTCAGCCTCCCAGCCCCTTTCATACGTTCAACTCCACCCATTTAAGTCTAGCAGGTGGTTCTTAGCCTGGAGTGACCATAACAATTTTCTGGGGGTGCCTGGAAAATACAGATGGGTAGGCTCACCCACGGGAATCTGGTTCCCTGGTGGAGCATGGAGATTCCAGCGCAGGAGGGCCAGGCTTCCAGAGAGACCGCAACAGACGCTGGAGGAGGCTGGTGTGAAGGAGTGTGTGGGTGCAATTTAGGGCGGCATGTCTCCCAAAGGGGCACGTGTGCGAGGCTTGGTCTCTAGCTGTTGCACTGTTGGAAAGTAGTAGAAACTGGGAGGTGGGCCTAGGTAGAGGAAGTAGGGCACACAGGGTGCTCTGAAAGAGGGCATTGGGGCCCTGGCATGCTCTCTCTCTCTCTCTCTCTCTCTCTCTCTCTCTCTCTCTCTCTCTCTCTCTCTCTCTCTCTGTGTGTTTTGCAGTTGCCAAGAGGTGAGCAGCTTTTTTCTGTATTAGTTAACTTTTTGTTGCTGTAACCAAATACTTGAGAAAGACAATTTATAGAGAAAAAAGGTTCTTTTGACTCACATATTCAGAGATTGCAGCCCATGCTTGCTGGGCTCCAAGCAGAAACATCAGTTGGCAGTTAGGAGGCAAAGAGAGGAAAAATGCCAGAAAAAGGGGCAGGAGAAGGTGATGTGTCCTCCCCAGCCGTGGCCCAGTGACCACCTCGACCAGTTAGGTCCCACCTCCCAATAGGTCCATTAAACCATGAACTCATCAGCCCATTAATCGGCTCAATGAAGTGAAAGCCTTTGCAGTCATTCAGTTCTTCAAGTCCCATGAGCTGCTAGCAAAGCCCTTAAAACAGTGAGATTTTAGGGGTGTATTTTTTGAAACAAGGTCTCACCATGTAGTCCAGGCTAGCTTTAAACTCACTCTGTAACCCAGGCTGGCCTCAAATTCATAGTGATCTTCCTGCCTCAGCCTCCTGAGTGCTGGAATTACAGGCACACACACTACCACACCCAGCTTAGGGGTGCATTCTGAGTGCCTAATCCTCTGCTATTTGTTGTCCCATAATGAACTGCTCTACCTACTACAGGCTCAAAGCCATAGGGTGAAGTAACTGTGGACCAAAATTCCTGAAACCTTGAGTCAAACCTTTTCTTCATTTAAAGTGTCTGCCTCAGGCATTTTGTCATAGTGACAGAAAGCTAACACAGGCCTACAGAATGGCAGTGTGCTGAGCAGTGGGTTCTCAAATAGGTAACATCGCTATTGACAAGCATGCATAGATGCTAGGAAGTCCCCAGGAGCCCAGGCTGCTCTGGGGTATGGTGGCTCTGACTTACTGAGGTGAGTGAGGAAACAGTACAGTCCCCAGGAAGGGTAGCCAGGCAGCCAGTGGCCAGGGGATGGTGGGCCTGGATGAGGGGACCAGGGGTGAGCGTTAGGGCAACTGGGAGGGGTTTCTCCTGGGCCGAGCAGTTCTGCCTCTGCCAACCCAGATGAGGCTCCTGCCAGATCCAATTTTTGCTCTGTGGTTCCAGAGAGGGGATGGAGCTGTTGGGTCTCTGTGCAACAGCCAGGGGCAGAAATCAATAGATGGAGCTGGGCTCTGGGATCCAGAGAGCAAGAGTAGGGAAGTTCCAACCCATTCCCAATCCAGAGCTCAGAGCCAGGTCTCCTGGGAGCTGTCCGCCTCAGCTCATCAATCCCATCAGAGTCCTTCCCTTGAGGAGCTGAGGCAGGTGCAGAAGCAAGGCCTGTCCAGCACCACATACCTCTCTCTGTCTCTCTCTGTCTCTCTCTGTCTCTCTGTCTCTCTGTCTCTGTCTCTCTCTGTCTCTATCTCTCTGTCTCTCTGCCTATCTCTCTGTCTCTGTGGGTCTGTCTGTCTGTCTGTCTGTCTGTCTGTCTGTCTGTCTCTCTCTCTCTCTCTCTCTCTTTCTCTCTGCTCTAACTTTGCCCTTCTTTCTCTACATCTTTGTTTTCAGAAATGCTCTCTTCTGTACCAGGACGTGGAGACTGTCTCCTAGCTATCTGCCTCAGTTGCCCTACAGGTAGAATGGGGTTCCAGGTTTGCTACGTCTCCTTAGAACTTTATTTTATTTTTTTCATGTATTTAGTACGGGGTCTGCAGGGTCTCACTATGTAGCTCAGACTCATAGGGATTCTCCTGTTTTTAGCCTCCCAGGTACTGGGATTACATGCGCATGCCACCATGCCCAGTCTTATTCACAGTCTCAGTTTACCCTGGGGGTAGGGCTGGCACAGTTCACTGGAGACTGAACCCATTCCCTGCACTTGCCTAAGCAGGCGCTTTAGTCTGCTGAACTATCTGGCCAGCCCCTTAGAACTTTAGAAAGTAGAACTTAGTTGGAAATTAGAAGCAGGTAAGGCAGCCTTCCTCGCAGGGGAACCTGCAGCCATTGGTCACAGCCAAATTAACAGAAGGAAGTAGCGGAGAAGATGGGTACCAAGCCTCAGACTCAGGTCTGTGTGCTGGCTGGCTGGGTAGGGGGACAGGCTGCCTACTGGGACCTGCCTGCTGGAAGGCAGCCAGGCCTGTCCAGGCAAGGTGCTCCCCATGGGACACAAAAGGCTGCATCTGCTGTTTGCCCAGCCCTGCTGTGTGCCCCCCAGGGAGGGGGATCAGCACAGGTCCTGGGGTACTTTCCCAAAGAAATCACCCTCTGCAGAGCATGCCAGGAACCTTCTTCAAGAAGGCCATGAACATGATCCAGTCCCCATGGACCCCTTTTCCGAACCCCTGTCCTCCTCTTGGGAGAGCTGATCCTCCCCAAAATGGGAGTGGGGGAGGGGTGGGAGCCTGAGTGGCCTCTTCTCTCTCTTCTTGCAGGCTCTTCCTTTGCAGCTGGCTCACCATGGTGCTCCAGCCACGATGCTGCCAAGTGTACTCTGTGCCAAGGCAGAGATTGGGGCTGGGGTTGGGGGAGGGGCTGGGGAGCCCTAGTGTGGGTGTCTGACAAGTGGCCCTGAAGCTCCTTGCCCTTTGGGGAACCTAAAACTTCCCAGGGGAGGACCAGCTAGCCCTGCTGAGTTGCAAGGAGCAGTGGGGGAGGAGGGTGCCGGATCTGTTCCCCTTGGGGGCCCAGGACAACACAATAGTCCTTGGGGCTGCCACTCTCTGGCTTAAGTGGTTGCCCAGGCAACAGCAGGGGCCATTTTCCACCAATCCATGGCAGAGGCTGGATGGGGGAGGGAGGCCTGGCAGGAAGGGGGATCCGTCCCCTGTGTGAGACCCTATATAAGGAGGAGGGATGTGTTCTGAGTGGTCTGGCCGTCACTGTCCCTCCAGTGGACTTGGGGTGGAGCATGAAGATGCTTAGGCTAGGCCATGGCAAGCCTGGGTCCTGGGGCGGCTTCTGGGCCATCCTGGCCCTGGTGGGCCTGGTCACTCGTGCAGGTGAGCACGCAGTGGGCATGGTGAGGGTGCAGGGAAGGGAGGGGGTGTGGGGCAAGCCGGGACCTCTCGGCCCTCATGTATATAGCCAGCCCGGAAGGGGGTGTGCAGCAGCTCGGGACAGCGCCACACGGCTCCACAGACGCATCTCCCAGAAGGAAGGAGGAGAGCGGCCTGCCTTGGTGAGGAGGAGAGATGGGGCAGTGGCAGAAATCTTAGGGATGAGCAGATCATCAGATTTCCATTGTCCCAGGCAGAGGCTGAACAGGGACGCTGGCCATCAGCATTCAGGCCTTTCAAAGTGACAGCTGGGGAGGTGGGGCCGGGAAATCCACCCTTCACCTCTCCCTCTCCCTTTCTCCCGGGGTCTTCCTCTCACAGATGCTCGCATCCTGTGGGCCATCTCCCCCCCCCCCGCCCCACACCAGGGCCTGTGTGTGCATGTGTGAATGCGCACTTGAGTGTGGCCAGCACCCATCTGCCGCTGTCAGGCACGTCTCTGTTCCTTCCACAAAGCTCTTCACTCTGCTCACAGCTCAGGGGAGCCACCAGCAGCGTACTCCCCGAGTTTTCTGTGACCAACATGTACCCACTGAAGCCTGAGAACAGCCCTGCAACATATACCCACCTGCAGGGCAGTACCCAGGTCCCCAGAGGGTCCCACTCCTGGTCTAGTTTGGCCTGTGAACCTCCCATGGTCCCCCGCCATCTCACAGATCCAGGCCCCCCAACAGGGCAGGATGGGCCTGGAAGTCAGCTTCTGCTCCCCTCCTGTCCCCCGGCCTCCATTTAACTCTTCTCCCACCCACTGCTGTAGATGAACTCTCTCAGGCCTGGTCCTCCTTCTCCTACATAGGTTTACTCCCTGGCTGCCTTCTTTAGAACTAGGATGTTTATGCTTTTGTGAGGGTAAGGACTTGGTTTATATTGCCAAATTCCGGGCTCTTAGGAGAGTTTGTGGGGTACAATAGGCACTCAGGATTTGTTAATGCATGTGCCACTTGTGACAACTCCTCCGAGGGGTTCCGTGGACGATGGCTAAGGAAGCAAGAGGGAGTGGATCTGAAAATGTCCTCAAGCCTGGTCTGGCTGGGGTGGTGCTAAGGTGGTCTGGCTTTATGGACACCCATGCGCAGATACCAGAGCTGGTCGCTGCTCCCTCACCCCTCCCAAGAGGGTGCTCTCTTTCCTGCTCCCAAGAGCACCCTGTTGGCTCTGCATTGGTACATCCTGTGCACCCCAAATATGCCCATGGGCACCCCCACATCCATGTACCACGTGGACACACACAGATGTGCACACCTGGCTCCTTTGTGGGCCCTTATGCCCTCCCCCCATGCACTTGTCTCCAGCTGGTTCCTCTGCACCCCTAAACCGAGAGGCCCCAGGCCCAGATGACCTCTGAGCTGTGCTCTGTCCCTTCTGCTGCAGCGCAGAGAGCCGACATGGGTGGGGAGGCCGCGGGCACCTCCATTAACCACTCCCAGATGCTACTCCACCGCCTGCAGGAGCTGCTGCGGCAGGGCAACGCCAGCGACGTGGTCCTGCGAGTGCAGGCTACAGGCACCGACGAGGTCCGAGTCTTCCACAGCCACCGCCTGCTGCTGGGACTGCACAGCAAGCTGTTCCGGGAGCTGCTGAGCAACCAGAGTGAGGTGGTGCTGCAGGAGCCCCGGGACTGTGCTGCCGTCTTCGACAAGTTTGTCAGGTAGGAAGGGAAAGGGCCGAGGGCACTTCACCCCTTCCCCAGGCCCTGGCTCTCCACCTGCAAGGTCCCAGTAGCCTGGCCATTAGTACCGTAATGTCTGTTCACCCATGTCACCAGGACAGCAGTGTCCCACCATCCCCTTCATCCCTTCCCCACTGTTTTTTGATACGTGGCTCCCTGCCTTTGGCTGTATGCTCTGGATGGCTGGAGGTTGCTTCCCCACGATGGTGGGCCTCTCCAGACCCTCTCAAACCTGATCGGTGGAGCTTTTAGAAACTGCAGATTCCAGGGCCCCACTCTGGATGGTCGATTTCCAGTCTAGGCTTGGTACCAACAGTTACTTTTTTTATTTTAAAGCGTCTATGTGGTTCTGATGTCTGCCCAAGTTTGGAACCACAGGGTAAGGGAGCTGAAAGTTAGCCAGCTCCCCACCCCTCACCATTTCATTCCAGCCTAAGAAAGTAAGTCTTGGGCCGGGGAGATGGCTCAGTAGGATAAGCGCTTGACTGGCAAACGCAAGGATCTGAGTTCAATCCCCGGTTCTGCAAAAAAAAAAAGAAAAAAAAAAAAGAAAGTAAGTCTGGTCTAACAGCTTTGACAAGGCAGCAACAGAGCTTAACACATAAATTCCAGGTGACAGGAAGAGAAACAAAATAGAAGGAATGCTTTGTGCCAGCAGGACTGGCGGGAGGGGTAGGGGAGGCTTAGAAGAGAGCGCGCTGACCCCTACCAAATGAAAAGCAAAAGACAGGGAGAAAGATGAGGTGCAAACAAGGGAAAGGGCCCCATGTGACCACCAGCATTGAAGCAAGATTCTTTACTCTGTTCCCATTGTGACAATAACTCTGTGGGGTGTTCTCCTTTTTCTTTTCTTTATCTTTCATTCTTTCTTTCTTTCTTGTTTGTTTGTTTTGTTTCGGCACTCTCTTTTCTTAGATGAGTAGCTTCAGGTGATCCTACTTAAACTTGCTCAGTTTCCTAGAAAAATACATGGCAGGAGGAGGCTCTGAACCCAGACTGTAAATTCCACAGTGGCAGGAGCTCTCTCTCTTTGTTCTGGCCTACAGCTAGGCACCTACTAGATGCTCCTTAAATCTACGTGATTTCTACTTCATTACCGGAAACCCAAAGAAGTCAGGAAGTGTCCAAAGATCAGAAGTCATAGCGCCAGGCGGGATGGGCTGACCTGACATCTCCCTCAACTCTGCTTCTCTGGCAGGTACCTGTACTGCGGCGAGCTGACTGTGCTGTTGGCCCAGGCTATCCCGTTGCACCGGCTGGCCATCAAGTACGGCGTGGCCCCCCTGCAGCGCGGTGTCGCCGACTACATGCGTGCGCACCTGGCTGGTGGTGCAGGGCCGGCCGTGGGCTGGTACCATTACGCTGTGAGCACCGGGGACGAGGCCCTGCGCGAGAGCTGCCTGCAGTTCCTGGCTTGGAACTTGTCCGCCGTGGCGAGTAGCGCCGAGTGGAGCGCCGTGAGCCCGGAGCTGCTGGCGCAGCTGCTGCAGCGCTCAGACCTGGTGCTGCAGGATGAGCTGGAGCTCTTTCACGCGCTGGAGGCGTGGCTGGGCCGCGCTGGGCCGTCGACCGCGGTGGCTGAGCGAGCGCTGCGCGCTATCCGTTACCCAATGATCCCACCTGCACAGCTGTTCCAGCTGCAGGCGCGCTCTGCCACCCTGGCGCGCCACGGCCCGGCAGTGGCCGACCTCTTGCTGCAGGCCTACCAGTTCCACGCCGCCTCACCACTGCACTACGCCAAGTTCTTCGATGTCAACGGCAGCGCTTTCTTGCCCCGCAACTACCTCGCGCCCTCCTGGGGCACTCCTTGGGTCATCAACAACCCAGCCCGCGATGACCGCAGCACCAGCTTTCAGACGCAGTTGGGCCCGAGTGGTCACGACGCGGGCCGCAGGGTCACGTGGAACGTGCTCTTCTCACCACGCTGGCTGCCCATCAGCCTGCGGCCAGTCTACGCCGACGCCGCTGGCACCGCGCTGCCCGCCGCACGCCCGGAGGATGGGCGGCCGCGGCTAGTGGTTACACCGGCCAGCAGCGGCGGTGACGCGGCAGGCGTGAGCTTCCAGAAGACGGTGCTGGTGGGAGCTCGCCAGCAAGGCCGGCTTTTAGTCCGCCACGCCTACAGTTTCCACCAGAGCAGCGAGGAGGTTGGCGACTTCCTGGCACACGCGGACCTGCAGCGGCGCAACTCGGAGTACCTGGTGGAGAACGCGCTGCACCTGCACCTCATCGTCAAGCCCGTCTACCACACCCTCATCCGGACCCCCAAGTAGATCAGGAAATAAAAGGCCTGGCCCATGTGGTACCAGGGACCGGGAAGGGTGAGGTGCAAGCGCAGGGGACTGTCAGGCTGATCCCTGGGTGGCCAGGAGCTGGCTGGTTGGGGCTGGGGTGGGTTCTAGGTGAGTGGCAGTAGACCAGATGCCTGGGTTTGGAGCTCATTCCATAACCAACTTGGAGGCAGCATTCTTAACTCTGAATAAACAGATGCACAGAGAGGTGAAGGGATAAATAAACCACCAGCCCCCAGAAAGGAGGACCCAGGGAGATCCCACAAGTCTGGGGGTTCCCTGACCTTCATTGAGTTTTTCTCTGAAAGCCCCCACCCCACTTGGAACAGGAGAGGTAAAAGCAAATGGTCAGGGGCCTGCCAACTGGGACACTGGAGTACCTACCTTGACAGGAGTTTTCTCACCTGGCAGCTGGTCAGTTTTTGAGCCCAGATCTGCAGGGCCCAGCTACCTTCCCTACATTGGGAGGCTTTCTGTGTGTGTCACCCCATAGCCCTGGCCTCTCTCCTAGGAAGGGCTTTGGCAAGGGTGATGGTTGCTGGGATAAGGGCATAAACTGGACCTTGCTCTGTCCCTGCCCTTCTTGAGCAGGGGCCTTGGATCTGGAGGAGAACCCCTTTCCCACACCACGGGGAGAGCAGGGTATTGTGCGTGGAGGAGGAAGGGAGCTGCTTGAATCTTAGTCATAGCCATTGTCCCACCTTCAGATGAGGTCTGGTTGTCAACACCACCATGAAAACACAAATAGGATTTTATTATTAAAAAGGAAGAAGGAAAGTGAGAGCCAGATTCCCTCCCTAGCCCACCCCATTCTACCTATCCCATCCCACCGGACCCCACCCTACATGAAGGCCCATCAGCCACCTCTCAAGTGATCTGCCATGCCCTTGCCCAGGCATGCGCCCAGGACCACAGTCTTGTTCACAGCTCCATGTCCCGCTGCCATGGCTGACACTGGCCACAGTTCTGTGCAGGGTTTTGGCAATAATGTTGCATCCAGGTTGGGAGGCTGTGCCTCTTGGGCTTATCCCCTTTTTCCTGACAATAAAAGCATGGAGGGCTTGGGCAGACACCCCCACAGTTTCAGGGTCTCAGGAGCCCTGGTGTTCTGAGCTCCTATTTCCCTATGATTCCCCCATCTTCCCATCTTCTGTTTCCCATTCTTAGCTACACCCCATTCAGTCTCGGGCAGAGTAGCTGGTTCCAGGCAGGGCCCTTCAATTGTGCCGGAAGGGCCCATTTTTGCAATGGGGGTTTGATCCGTGAGGTGGGCGAGGCTTATGAGCGGGCCGTCGAGAAGCACCAGTGGTGCTAGAGGTAACCATCAAAGATAAGGCATCTCCAGAGCCTGCAAGAAGGAAAGAGCCAAAATCAGTGGCTTGAACTCCCTAGGGGCACAGCCCCAAGTTGCCAGTCCCTTGAATATGCTGAGAATCCTGCTCCCATCACTGGGCAGGTACAGGGGCAGTGGCTGGCCAAGGCTTCCCCTTCCCGCCCTTGTTAGTACTGACCAGTACCTTCACTCTGAGGAAGCTTCACTTTAGCAAGAGGTAGCAAGACTTTTCCCAGATGCCGGTTACCAGGTCCTAGCTGATCGCAGGCTGGCGTGTTGTCAGCTGAGGTGCTCTCTTGGGTGTGGGGGACGTGTGTCTTGGGGCGGGAGAGCTGTGTTGGTTGGAGAACAGCGAGTGAGGTGAAGCCGAGAGCTGTGTAGGCCGCTGACCAGCTGTGGTGGCAGCCTGGGGATGCAGGCCTCCAGGTGCAGGGCAGCACTGGGGGCACCCTAGGGCTTCCAGAGGAACTCAGCCTCGGACCCAACCCACCTCTCCCCTGTCATTTGCCTCACCGCTGGCCCTGCGACCTCACGGGACTTCTGCTGCTTCTTCTTTGCCTCCAGCGACTCCTCTCTTTTCTTATCTTTGCCTTTCTTTTGGCTGTCTAGCCAGGGTCCAGGGGCATCATCTTGCCGCATTATTGCCCTGGAGGGCAGATCTCCCACGCTGCTAGACATATCTTCGCTGGCTGCATGCTGCAGCACAGGGCTCTGTGGCCCAGTATCATCAGCTTCGCTCAATGAATGTAAGGACAGGCTGCTGTGCTCCCCATCGGGTGCCAGCAGGTGGCGCCCCTCCCTGGCCAGGGCCTGTGAGCGGCGCTGGGCAGCCTTCGCCGCAATGGACGTGGTGCTGGCCGGGAGCTCCTTCCCCTCTGCAAAGGATACAGGAGTCCCGACCCAGGATCAAGGTCACCTCCCAGCACCTTCCTCTGCCCTGGCAGAAATGAGCAGCAGCCAGGATTCCCTTCACCCCGGCACCTGAATTACTTGGTTTTTAAAGAACTTGGGACACACTGAGTTTTACTTCTCTCTGTGAAGGAGGGATAGCAAGACTAACCCCATAGGTTACTAAGACGATGCGCTTAGCCTACCTTATCCAGGCAACAGAGATTCGATTGGAGCTATTACAGTTGTTATTGAGTGGAGGGCGTGTGATCCTAGGTGCCAGGTGTCCCCATTCTACTTTCTGATTCTCTTTCCACCTCTCCATTGTCCTTCAGCAGGTGACTAACACCCCGGGGACACTGGTGACTACAGTCACCAGTCAATGGCAGCACCCAATGCATAGCACATTCAGCAGGTCAGAAGGGAGGGCAGGCCCTTGGGCAGGGTGTTCTGAGCAGTTAGATGACACCGAGACAGGGGCATACATACCTTTCTTTAACAAAGCAACTTCCGATACATGTTCGCTGCTGTCAGGGGAAGAGTTGACCTGGAAGCCCAGGCTATCTGAAGGTGGGACCTGGAGTGAAGTGGTTGGGAAGAGAAAGTTTTGAACACAGCAAGGCCCTCACGTCTCATTTGGCAGAGGTAGTGGGCCTCAGGATTGGGTGGCCATTTTGGAAAGACTGTACCCCAACTGTTAGGTGTCTACCTTTACGTACCCACCCCCAGCAGCGCCCCCAGTGGGTGCCTGGAGCTCACCTCTTGGGTCACCAGGTTTCCAGCCAAGATGGGAGGTATGGTGGCCATGGAAGGGCTCTTTTCCAGCCAGGCCCGGGGTCTGGCCTTGGATCCAAGGTGGGCTTTAGTGCCAATGGCCGAGGAAGACGCATGGCTGTTGGCCAGGCTGGTGATTCTCAGCTCTGCCCCCCTACAGGAGAAGTGGTTGGTGTAAAGGGAAAAAGAACCCAGGACTTCTGGCTCTAGATTTCCCTTTTATTCAGCCTCCATGTTCCCTGTTGACCTTTGATCGGGTTGCACCACCCTCTATCCCTGACAGGGTACAGAAGGCAACTAAAGGCAGTGGCACCTCTCCAAGGTGATGGGGGGTAAGGTGGTGTTTTTCAGGCGTCGAGCTTCACGATGTGCTGTGCTAACACGCTCTGGGTCAGAGTCCACAGCCATTGTAGTTTCTGGTGCAGTAATCTGGGGCAGAAAACTCTCCTACGGAGGGGAAAATGAGTGTGGACAATCAGAAGACCTGGCCCTGGACCAGGTGACAGCAGGGTGTGATAAAAGCACACAGAGTAGCAAGGGCTGTCACATGGGCTGGAAGCCCTGAAGGGCAGTGGGCTTGAGTCTTAAATCCCCAGGAAGAAGTTTTGGTTGCCTAATGCCTTGGTCTCCCAGTAGGTCATGTGTGGCCATTTGTGAGATGTCAGATGGCCAGTCCTGACCATCAGATCCTGGGTGAGGACAAAGGCCACTGAGGAATTCCTAGGTATAATGACCTTACTCAGGCTTGCTAGGCATGGGACAGGGTGAGAAGGAAAGGACACCAACTTCCTGGAGTGCCAGCAAGCTAGCATCCCATGGTAGATGGAAGACCCTCCCTGGTATACTGCATACATACAGGGCTCCCCCAGGCCCACCTTGGGGGCTCTGGGAGCCTTTTGGCCCATGACAGTGGGCTCCTCCGGGCCAGTGGTCTGCTCCTGGCCATCCTTTTCCAGCTGTGTCATGTAAACTTCATAGAGATTCTCTATGTACTGGGGGACCGGTATCTTGTAATCTGTGGAGAAAGGGGCAGGGCTCAGCATGGACCCACCGGCCCTTTTGAGCAGCTTGGTCGAGGGGGGCACAAGCCCTACCATCAATGATCTGCTTCTGGGCCTGGATGATCTTGTCGCAGATGCCAAGCAGCCCTTGTGAGTGCACCTCGGTGTTCTCCATCTCAAGCGCATGTACGCAGCACAGCAAACTGAGCACCTCACGCAGCTTTTCAGAGCCGGTAAGCCGCAGCACCTTTTCCTCCAGGCCCCGGCAACGTGTGCGTAGCTCCTGCTGGCAGCGCTGCTGCAGTACCAGCTGAGGAGGATGCTGGGTCAGCCCTAGGCAGTACCCACCTGCCCTGCCTGTCCTCAGCTGTCCAGCCCCCAGGCTCCCCGTGTCCGGCAGACACTCCATGCCAACCCTCGAGTCTGATCTTGGACCTGGTAACCAGAGCCTCTTCCAAAGTGGTTTCTCTTTGTCCACTTTCCTGCCTCCCTACCACTCACCCTCCGCTAGAGTCAGCTCTATAGATGTCTGCTCAACTCCAGCCCTGAGACACCTCCAGGGCTCACAATACTCTGAAGTCTTTCTGGTTTGAGTGTCTCAAAGTGGGGAAAGATCTACTATCCAGAAAGCCTTATCATGGTAGCTACCATATTTTGAACCCTTGGCGTGTTCCAGACATTAATTTAATCTCCCCAAAGACCCTATGAGGGCTGCACTGTGACCACTCTCACTTTATAGTTGAACAATGAGAGGCACAGAGAAGTTAAGGAACCTAGCAAGGTCATCCAGGGTGGGCAGCCTGAACTCCCGTTCACCCTCCTTCTCTGGCCCCCAGTTGCTCGGCCACTCCTCCCCCATGCCCTCCAAGCCCTGGACACCTTTTCCTTCTGCAACTTCTTCCACTCGTCCAACAGGGCAGTGACTTTCTCCCTGGCTGAGGCCACCTCGTGGGGCATTAGGTCATCCACCGCGTCACTGCCTGTGTCTGAGTCTTTCTCACTATCATCCTTAGTGTAGGACTCCATCTTCCGTGCCTCTCGCCGTTTGAGGATTTTTCGGGATTTCTTATGCTTCCTTCTGCCCCACCCCATGGAGATACGAGATTGAGGCCATGGACAAAAGGCACCCACATCTCCCAGCTTTTGTGTTCTGGGCCCGTGTGAGGCATAGAGGGGAGGGGGGCAGTGCATACCCCGAAATGGCGAGCAAGTGGCAGGTCGCCTCCATCTCGACCTCGATCTCCACGGCCCGTTTATCCACCTCCAAGAGGCGCCTGCGCACTTCCGTTTGCTCCTGAAGAGCTCTGGTGAGCTGTGCGTGCAGCGTCCTCATTTCTGCCTGCTCACCCTGATGTTGCACTTCGGCTGCAGGGGTGTGGGATGGTGGCAAGGGGTGAGAGGAGTGGGAGTAGGGAAAGGAGGGTAGATGAGGGGCAGGCTCAGGCTGAGAATTCTAGGTCTATCTGGGACCGTTCCCCATCTTTCTTCTTAGATCACTGTATCCACTTCCTGTCTAAACACTTTCTCCAAAAAGACCTCCTCCCATCCCCACCCCTCAAGGGTGTCCCAAGGATGTACCCCAAAGGTGTTACCAGGTCCTCCAGAGGACTCAGATTCCCCTCACCCTTACAGCAGCCCTTGGTGTCAACCCTAAAAAGCTGGTGGTCCCAGTGTTCTACCAGGCAGCCCCCAGTGTGTAATTTTCACAGCTAAATGTATGTAAAACATGACCCCACCCAACTGACACCTCCCCAGGGCCGAGATCAGGATTCTGTTTTCCAAGAGTAGGTTGGGAGGCTCAGAGCCACTGAGTGACTAGCCCAAGGCCATCCAGTCCAAGAGAGCCTGTGTCAGCGCTACCTGTCCCCACTCACACACCTTGGATGTATTGGATGTCGCCCCACTCCAGCTGGCCTGGGGCTGGGCCCCACCCAGCTGGTCGGTTGACCCTGCCCTTGAGTTGCTGGATTTCACTCCGCAGGTCCTCGATGATACTTGTATACTGGGCGATGTGATAAGAAACGTTCAGCAAATTCTGCTTCACCTGCAGGGAGAACAGCAGGAGCGAGGCTTACCTCCAGACACTCCTGTGAGGTCTTCCTTTGTCCTTCCCTTCTTTCTCTTCCAGTCCTTCTGATGACAGACATGGCCTCAGTGTCTCCAACTCCACCTCTTCCTATCCCATCTACCATGTCCCTTCTAGATCTGTACTCCTAAAGCACTGTGTCTTCCCATTAACCTTCAGGGGCTTCCTACTGCCTAGATGGGATGTCTACGGCCTTTACCTGGTGTTAAACACTCACCGGTCTCTGATGTATCCTGAGTCACGGCTCCTAAACAATTATTCCGCTCTGTAGTCAAGAAACACTCCTACTCTCCTCAAGTCTACCAACGACTATAACTCTGTCTCACCTTCGGAACGTTACCAACTCTCCACCTTCTAGAATATTCTCTGTTTACATCATAGTACCACTCAGTCTCCCCCACCCCCATCTTTACTGGAACCACCTACCTAGCAACTGTCTCTACTGTCAACAAACTGGTAAACGCTATGTCTCCTCTCCCTCATGAACTTCCTAGGGAGTCAAATATAACTTGAAGCACTCAGTCTTAAAGAGACTTTATACTAGATGTCAGAGTGCCTCCACGTTCACCAGAGAAGTAGGAACATGAACTTGGAAAACAGGCAGGCCCACTTCCAGTCTCTAAGCCATCACTGACCAGCTGGGAAATCACTTACCATCCTTAGGCTTTACTGCCTAAACTGTATCATGGGGAAACAATAAGACTGGCCTTGTTTTGAAATCAGATGAGATAAATCTCAGAGAGCTTAAAGTAGGTGCTCAACAAGGGCTGCCTCTTATGACCGCTATGAGGAGGGGCTTTGAACATGCAGAGGTCCAAATGAACCTCTGAAGAGGAAGGGACGCTGAAGGGGCAGGGAAAGTGCTTGGGGGTGAGAATGGGGAGGGTAGAAGGGAACAGCCCAGGAGCTTGAATCTGGACCCTGGAAAGTATGCCCAGAGGGACAGCCCATGTGGCCGCACCCTTGTCTTAATGTTCTTGGCCCGGCCGGCATAGTTCAGGGTGTTCCGGGACTCCTCAAAAGCTGTGCTTGCTGGGCTGATATGGGCGATCATCACTGTGCGGCTGTTTCCCCCCAGTGAGTCCTGGGCAGAGAGAGATAAGGAACGTGTTCAGCTGAGATGGCCTCCTGACCCTGCACACACACACACACACCCCACATTGCGAATGGCATGGGAAGGAAGCCTCAGCCAGCCAGGAGGCCTGGAAGCTGCTTTAGAGTATGGCCATCATCTTCCTCCTGCCTGCGTGTCTCTGGCTTCCGGATGCAGCCACAGTGGCAGACTGACCCAGGCGTGTAAGCTGCTGTCATGACATTCGACTGAGGTTGTGAGCCTATTTCCGATGTTGCCAGCTTGAGCCTTCAGGAAAATTCCTTAACCTCCTTGTGCAAGTTCCTCCTCTACAGATCGAGCTCCCCTAACTTGCAGTCACTGACAAGACTAAAGGGCAAGGGGGAGGGATGGCAGAGTAGTAAGTGATAACCCAGCCTCTCTGAGATCCAGAATCCAGGCACTGGGAAGTGACTTAGAGAAGAAAAAAAGATAACTAGATCACTGGGAACCTGGAAGGGTCTGACAGGAAACCTAAAAAGCTACAGAGAAAGTGAAGAGACAGAACACGACATAGAGAAGGGGAAGGGCAGTGTGTGCTTTCTCCCCAGCTCCCAGAGACCATGGCTTGCAGGAAAGGGAGATCAAGTCTACACAAAGCAAAAGCCAGAGACTTCAAAGGGCTTCAGGGAGAAGTGCGAAGGTGGAGCAGACCAGTGGGTGCTGTGGGCTGTGGGTAGTGTGTAGGACTCCACTCCCACGTGAGGCCTTTGACTGCCAATGGCTGATAAATGACTCCAGTCCAGGTGCCTGCTGTATCCCTGGAGAGGGCGCTTGGTTGGGTATCATTCCAGGAAAGGGTTGATTGCTTTAACCCGGGACTTCACCTTAGGTCTCATCCTGTTACATTCCCACAGGGACTGGCTGAGAGGCAGCCATGGTTGGGAAGCAGGCTGGAAAGAACCCCCTTGTAGGCTTGGAGGTAAAGGACCTAGGCCTTGTTCCCATGGCCAGGGAGGCCAGGCTCAGCCTGCGTTTGGAAAAGCATTGCACTGGCCCCCTCACCTTAATCCTACTTACTGGCTGCTAGTGTCTGCACCAAGCACAGAGCTGGTGGTCTGGCCATCTCCTTTAACCTACCAGGGCCACATCTTGACTTGGACGCTGCCCCAAAATGGTAGATGCCAGAAGCAAGCCTCACATTTAGCAATAACAGAATTTTTTTTATATGTGCATTGTTTTTTGTTTTCTTTTTTCTTTTTCCTTCTTTCCTTTCCTCCTCATCAGTTTATTGAATTTGGGAGGTTTCCTTTCTTCTTATCTTTTTTTTTCTTTATTTATTTCCTCTTCTCCCTTTTAATTTTTTTCACTTTAATATTTCTTTTATTTTTTTACTCCCATATAATGTCTTCTTCCTTCTGTCTTTGTCTTTTATCTTTTGGCAGTTTTAATTTACTTATTTATTTATTTTTGTATCTTTACCTAACTCTATAAACGCCCTTGTGCTCCCCAATAGGATCCCTTGTACCACTTCTCCTTCTCGTAGTGTATAGTTTAAGGCTTCAAAATTTTCCTTCTGCATTTCCCAGTTCCCAACCCCTAATATCTTTAATTGTATAGACATATATCTTTATTAATCTTTAGATTGTTAACTATAAAATGACTGTTAAATTCTTTTCTGCCATTAGCAGGGCTATAGCTGTGACATTTAGTGTATAGTAGCTACAAGTCAATGCCCGGCTTTTCTTAATGCTTCTATCATAATTGTGGGTTTCTTCTCTAGGGTCAAGGGAAGTACGTAATTGATTCTTAAAATTTTTTTTTAAATTTATTTAT
>NW_004524609.1:14082406-14085668 GCF_000260255.1 Octodon degus | reverse complement strand
GGCATGTGGTGCTGGGGGATTGAACCGTTGTCCCTGTGCTTTGCTGCGCTTGTTTTAAGTAGGTGCTTTAGACCACTGAGCCATCTCACCAGCCCCATAATTGATTCTTATTGTACGTAACTCATTTGTCTAGGGCAACACTACTGTAGCTGGTTTGCTTGATGTTACCAAGGTGGCATAACTGCAGCTATGAATGGGTTTTCTCTGTAAGCTGACATTCAAATGACCGTTGTGACACAAACAATACAAGACTGCATTCCTAAACAATTCAGTGCATCCTTCCCTCCCAAAGCAACTAAGCTGGTTGGATCTTGGGGCTGAGGCCAAGGACCACGGTGAGCTACACATAAAGCACATCATTGGAAAGTGACTAAAGAGACCTTTATAGTAATTCTGTACTAACAACAGTCTGTACACTAAAAGCATCCACAGACCTCAAGTGCAAAACAAAAACCTAGAAACCAACAAACCAATAGAAACGTGAGAAGAAAAGGCAACAGATGCTTCCCCAAACTCTCAGCTCCCCCAAAGCCAATTGAGGGGCTCAAGGAGGAGAATAGCACACATCCACATTGCTCAAAAGGACAAAAGGTTAAAAGATAGATTAAAAGAGGTTCTCAACAAGATCAACAAAGTTGTAACTAAACAGATTATTAAGGTAGTAATCCAAATGATCCAGGAGCTCTCAGAAGGCACTAGTAAAAAACTAGCTGAGCTAACCAAAACTATACTAACACGAATAACCAGTGAAGCAAAGAATAAGAGCCCATGAAATGTTTCAGTCAAAAACTCAGGAAATTAAAAATTATACAGAAATTATAAGCAGCAGAAGAGACCAATGTGAGGACAGGATTTCAGAACTAGAAGAAAATGATGCCTTCAAAGACCAAGTACTGGGCTGGCCAAATAGCTCAGTGGATTAAAGTGCCTGCAAGCAGTTTCAGGGGCTGGGGGTTCCATCCCTGGGCCTGCTGTGCTGGCCCCACCCCTGGACGCACTGAGATGGTGATTGAGACTGGGCATGGTGGAGCAAGCCTGTAATCCCAGCACTTGGGAGGCTGTAAATAGAAGAATCATTACGAGTCCGATCTAGTAGTGAGACCCTGAACACCCTGTAGACCCTTCCCTAGAATACAAAAACAAAAACAAAAACAAAAAAAAACCCCGAAAAAACAAAAACAAAGACCAACTACTCACATACCTCAAAAAATGAGGATGTGAGCTGGAGAGAGAACTCAGCGGACTTAGCGCCTGTATTGCCAAGCACAAGGACCAGGATTCAATCCCCAGTCCCGCATGCTGTGCTGGTCCCGCTCCTGGGGTGCTCTGAGCCAGTGAACGAGTTCAGGCATGGTGGTGCACACCTGTAATCCCAGCGCTGGGGAGGCTGAAACCAGGAGGACTACTACCAGGTCGAGCTGTGTAGTGAGATCCTACAGCAAATACATAAAAATGAAAAAGAAGAAGAAAAAAAGAAAAGAAAAAGTAAAAAATCAGGTGACAACACGAATAGCATTAAAAAAAAAACAAACTTGTCCCTCAGGGCTGAGGAGACAGCTCAGTGGAGTAAGTGCTTGCCTGGAAAGCACAAGATCTTGAGTCTGATGACTGGTGCCACAAAAAACAAAAAACTTTCCACAAAAAAAAAAAAAACATACATTTAAGTGAAGTGTACAGAATCTCAAATAGCCCTGGCCAAAAGAGAACCTCTCCATACTACATTATACTTAAGGTACCAGAGGGACAAAGTACGAAAAGATGACAGAGAAAGACACCTAATCATATGAAAAGGTAAACTCATTAGAATACAGCACACTTCTCAACACAAAACTTAAAGGCCAAGAGGGCTTGGAGTGAAATATTTCCAGTCCTAAGAAGTAACAACTTCCAACCCCACCTTATGTACCCTGCAACACTTTCCCTTAAAATTGACAAAGAATTAAGTTACATTCATAATAAGCAGTACCTCAAGAAATTCACGACCAACAACCAGGATTACAAAAATATCAAGGATATCCTAGAAAATGACAACGAAGCCAACAATGCCAGTAAGTCAAAAAGAATAAAGCCATCTGGCAGTGTAAGCAGGTAAGCAAAAGGGAAAGAAAAACACACAAGGGACTCACCAACAGGAAAGTAATGCAATGACAGAAATAAATCAATACTTTTAGGTAATAATTCTCAAAGTGAATAGACTCAAAATCCAATGAAAAGATGAATATTGGGCTGGCCAGATAGCTCAGCGGACTAAAGCACCTGCTTAGGCAGAGCAGGGACCCGGATTGGATCCCCAGCATGCCGTGCGGGCCCCACCCCTGGGGTGTGCTGAAATGACAATTGAGACTGGGTGTGGTGGTGTGTGCCTGTAATCCCAGTGCTTGGGAGGATGAAAACAGGAGGATCACTGTGAGTCCCATCTGTGTAGTGAGACCCTGTAGACTCTACTAAGTACATACATACATACATACATACATAAAAAATAAAATAAAATAAAAAAGATAAATACTGGCAGAATGTGCCAAGAAACAAAATCCAAGGATATGCAGTGTACCAGAAACATTTAATTCAAAAAGAAACTCACAGGTTAAAAAAATCAAAGGATGGAAAACAATGTGCCATGCAATGGGAACCCAGAAAAAAGTAGGAATAGCTATCCCAATGTCATTGAAAGTGGATTTCAAGCCAAAGCTGAGGAGAAGAGGCAAAACAGCTCACTACATATTGGTTAAGAGAACAACTGAGCAGGAAAGTATAACAATTATAAACATACCAGAGCACCCAACTTCATAAACAGTGATGGGCATGAAAAATCAGATGAACACCAATAGAGGCTGAGGAGATAGCTCAGAGGAATAAGCACCTACCTGGCAAGCACAAGGACCCGAGTTCGAACCCTGGCCCTGCATGCCATGCTTGCCCTGGAACCCTGGGCAGGCAGTGCTGGCCCAGAAACTGGGCGTGTTGGTGTACTCCTGTAATCCCAGCACTGGGGAGGTTGAGACAGGAGGATCTCTGTGAGTTTGAGACCAACCTGGGGGCTACAGAAGTGAACACAAGGCCAGGCCAAACTGTGTAGGGAGGTCCTGTCTCAACAAAACAAAACACCAATTCAATTGTAATGGGGAACTCAACACCTCTCTGTCAGAAATGGACAGATCAGGGCTGGAGAGATGGCTCAGTGGTCTAAAGCACCTATTTGGAACAAGCTTGGCAAAGCACAGGGACCACGGTTCAATCCCCCAGCACCACATGCCAGCCAGCC
>NW_004524609.1:14081013-14082306 GCF_000260255.1 Octodon degus | reverse complement strand
AAAAAAAAATCAGTAGCATTCCTCTACACCAATAATAAACTCACTGAGAAAAAAATTAGGAAAATAGTACCATTCATACTAACATAGAGAAAAATGAAGTACTAAGGAACTAACCTAAAGAAGGACATGTAAGAACTCCACAATGAAAATTATAATCCTCTGAAAAAGGAGATCAAAGAGGACATCAGAAAGTGGAAAGGTATCCCCTGCCCCTGGATAAGTAGAATCAATATAGTCAAAATGCCATACCTTCAAAAATATTCTATAGATTTAATAGAAACATAATCACAATCACAATTTTAAAAAAAGCAGCATTTCTCACAGAAGTAGAGAAAGCAAATCTAAAATTCATTTGGAACCAGAAGAGACCTAGAATAGCAAAGGCAATTCTGGGCAACAAGAATAAGGCAGGACTGTCACAATCTCAGACTTTATCCTGTAAAACTTCAGTGGTAAAAACAGTGTATCATCAGTCAAAAACAGGCTTACAGATCAATGAAACCAAAAAGAGGATGCAAAAATAATTCCAGGCACACTCAGCTTCCTCATCTCTGACAAAGAAGCCAAATGCTTTCCCTGGAGGAAAGATACCTTTAACAAATGGGGCTGGAAAAACTGTCTTTCTACACACTGAACTTTGACCCTAGACCCATATGCTGCATCATGTACTAAACTAAAATCAAAATGGATCAAAGATCTAAATATCAAAACAGAAATACTTAACTTGCTGGAAGACAAAATAGTTAAAACTCTCCAGGACATAGATATAGGCAAAGGCTTTCTGATCAGAACCCTATTTACCCAAAAGATAATACCAAACAGTGATAAATGGGGCCACATCGAAGCTTCACATCAAGGGAAACACCAATGGTGTGAAGAGATAACCTATAAAATGGAGAATTTTTTCCAGTTATTCTTCAGACAAAGGACTAACATCTAAAATATATATAGAGGGCTAGGGAGATGGCTCAGTGGAATAAGCACTTCCCTGGCAAGCGCAAGGGCCTGAGTTCAATCCCTGGTCCTGAAAAAAATATAGATAGATAGATGATAGATAGATAGATAGATAGATAGATAGATAGATAGATAGATAGATCAAAAATAGGCCCTAAAATTTAAAAACACAAACAAAAATAGGCGTCTGAAATGAATTGATATTTCTCAGATGAAGAACTACAAATGGCGTATAAATAATGAAAAAAAATGTTTGATACCACTCTCTGTTCAAGAAATGCTATAGGGCCAGTCAAATAACTCAGCAGATTAAAGCACCTGCAAGCAGGCACAGGGGCC
>NW_004524609.1:14077611-14080913 GCF_000260255.1 Octodon degus | reverse complement strand
AAAAAAAAAAAAAAAGAAATGGACAGATCAATTAGGGGGGAAAAAAGCAAGACAAGCTTTCAAACAAATGAAGTAGAGTAAGTTCCTGATTTATGAACATTTGAGTGAGGAGCTTCCACAGAATAAACAGACCTTGGATTATGAGCACTCATATATGTAAACAAACCATAAAAGTAGAGCTGAGGAGATAGCTCAGTGGTCTAAGCATCTGCCTGGCAAGTGTAAGGACATGGGTTGGATCCCTGCTACTGCATGGCTTACCAAGCCAGAAACCAGGCGTGGTGGTACACCCCTAAAACCCCAGCGATGGGGAGGCTGAGACAGGAGGATCATTACGAGCCTGAGCTACATAGCCAGACCCTGTACCAAATAAATAAATAAGAGTTAAAAAAAATTTTTTTTAAATCATGGAAGTAGCTCATGCATGTACTGGACCTTGTCACAGCTCTGCTGCCGTGTGCTTTCTGTGCAGGGCCATGGTGCACAGTAGGACCGCACTCAATCAGAGCCCAGGATGTCCGGAAGCAAAAGCACAAGGCAGTGTGGATGTGGAAGGGACCGCTAGGAAGTGCGAAGCAATACACTATGCGTAGTTGTTGCATTGTATCATCACTTTAAAGATGCTGTAGAAGTAAAAATAGCTTCCAGTATTTGTGTGTTTGATTTTTTTATGTTTTACATTGTATATTTGTGGCAAGATGTTTAATAAGACTCACTTTTGGGCCAGCCAGATAGCTCAGTGGGCTAAAGCGCCTGCTTAGGCAAAGCAGGGACTAGGGTTCGATCCCTGGCATGCTGTGCCAGTCCAGCGCCTGGGGCACAACTGAGACTGGGCGTCGTGGTGCCTGCCTGTAATCCCAGCACTTGGGAGGCTGAAAACAGGAGGATCACTATGAGTCCGATCTGTGTAGTGAGACCCTGTAGACCCTGTACTAAATACATTAAAGAAAAGACTCTGTCAGACTCATGAATGATTTTTTTTTTTTTTTTGTGGAACTGGAGATTGAACTTAGACCCTTCCTTGCGCTTGCCAGAGAAGCACTTATTCCACTGAGCCACCTCCCCGACCCTCATGAATGGATCTGCCTTATGAACGTTTTCCCTAAATGGAACTTGTTCATAAGTTGGGTATTCACCACATCTATCTACACAGTGCTCTATCCAACAATGACAGAAAGTGCATTCTTTTCCACAGCACAAGGGACTCCAAAATAGAACACGTGCTAGCCCGTAACGCACACTTAGTAAATGCAGATAATTGAAATTAGCCCCGCATGCTATAAGATCACAGTGTAGTGTGAAACTAGAAATCAATGGCCAAAGAAACCACAGACACTATGCAAATGGGTGATAATTAAATAATTCCCTCTTGAGTAATAAGGGCATCACAGAAAAAAGTTATGGAAGAAATTAGTCAGTTTTTACAATCAAATGATAATGCCAGTCTGACATACTGGGATCTATGGGACACAATGAAAGTAATCCTAAGAGGAAAGTTGGTAACAGTGAATTTTCATATGAGAAAAAGAGTGAGTTCAAATAAATAACCTAATGTGTGCCTCAAGGTCCTAGATAAGCAAGAACAATCCAAATCCAAAGCTAGTACAGGACAGGATAAGATCAGAGGAGAAATTAATGAAACTGAGACTAAACAAGCAATACAAAGAATCAATGCATTGGTTCTTTGAAAGAATAAAATGGAGGATGGTCAAATAGCTCAGTGAATTAAAGTGCCTACAAGCAGGTGCAGGGGCCAGGGGTTCGATCACTGGGCCTGCCATGCCAGCCCCACCCCCAGGGTGTGCTGAGATGGAAACTGGGACTGGGCATGGTGGCACATGCCTGTAATCCCAGCTCTTGGGAGGCTGCAAACAGGAGGATCACTGAGTCGGATCTAGTAGTGAGATCCTGAACACCCTGTAGATCCTTCCCTAAAATACAAAAAATAAAATGGAAAAACCCCTAACCTATCTCACCAAAGTAAGAAAAGACTAAAATCCATGTTGTTAGAAATGAAAAAAGCAAAACCGTAACAGATTCTGCCGAAATCCAGATCATTGGTACCTACTTTGAAAAACTGAACTCTGAAGAAATAGATTCCTAGATACATATGAATTACCAAAGCTGAACCAAGAGAATATGATACTGTGCGATCTATTATCAGGCCAAGAAATTGAAGAACATTAAAAATAAATCTACTAAATAAATAAATCTACCAACTAAGAAAAACTCATGTCCTGACACATTCACTTCGAATTCTACAAGAACTTTAGAGAATATCTAGCCCCAATACTTCTCAAACTCTAATGAAATCAGAAGGAAAGCTGTACTTCCAAAGTCATTTCTGGATACAAGCATTACCCTGATTCCAAAACTAGAAGAAAACAAAAAACCTAACCAAAGAAGAGAACCACAGGTTAATCTCTTTAATGAACATAGATGAAAATATCTTCAACAAAATACAAGAAACAAAATGTATCAGTTCATCAAAAAAATCATGCATCATGACCAAGTAGGATTCACTCCAGGACTGCAGAGATGGTTCAACACATGCAAATCAGTAAATGTAATACACCGTGTAAACAGAACCAATAACAAAAGTCACATGAGCATCTTGATAAATGCAGAAAAAGCACCTGACAAAATTCAGCATCCATTCATGATTAAATATCCTAGATAGTAAGGTTAAGCTTAACAGCCTAGGTTGTATGGTAATAACAATAAGCTTGTCTTCTGGATGGTTAACAACCTAAGTTTGCAGACCAAAATTAAATGAAAAGGAGGGCTGTAAGGAAAGCCGACATTTTGGCCCTAGCCTTCCAAGGTCAATTAAGACTCAGGACATATGAGAACTTGTACTGTAATGTCATGTAACTCGGTAGTGTCCCAAATTTTCTGATCAAGGAGATTACGGGGCCAAAGAGGAAAGTGATCGATGATGATGTAGAGTGTGCCTAAGGAGAGTCACATGGAGAGAAAACATCCTCTCAGGCTTTCACAGAGAGCACATTGGCCAAGCAATGGCCATGACTCATCCACATAGCTGACACTGACAAAGGTTCTCCAATCTGAGGTACAGGATCTCAGGATAAGTCCTGAGGGGATTTCACTGACTTTATCAGACCCAAAAGCTACAACTCTTGTTGCATAGGTCCTGCTTTACCTTGGTTTTAACCATCCAGCAGAAAAGTAAAAAAACGAAATATAAGAAGTAAAGCCATGGTGTTATGTTGAGCTGTAGGGGACTCAGGTCAACAATTTCTGACACTGCCAGTCAAGCAGAAGACCCAATACTATTATTG
>NW_004524609.1:14019612-14074866 GCF_000260255.1 Octodon degus | reverse complement strand
TAATTAAAAAACTAAAAATGCTGAGGAGGCTCTGGGGGAAAAGGAACCCTTCTCCTTTTCGGTGGGAGTATAAACTGGTACAACCACTGTGGAAATCAGTGCAGAATTTCCTCAGAAAACTCAAATGAAGAGTTGCATCTGACCCAGCTATTCTTGCCCTTCTAGATATCTTCCTACAAGCACCACATTACAGGGGTACATGTATACTTGTGTCTAGAGCTGCACGATTTACAACAGTGAAATCTTGGAGGCAGCCTCTCTGTCCGTCAACAGACAAATGGCTGAAGCAACTGTTGTATTTTTCACGCAGTGGAGTACTACTGTACCATAAGGGATACATCTGAGTCGCTTGTAGGAAAGTGGGTACATTCTGAGGTCATAATGTTAAGCGAAGTAAAGCAGACACACAAACTCAGATATCACAAGATTTCTCTTATATGAAAAACCAAATATATAAATAATGTGCAATATAAAAGAAGAACAAGAGGGGAAAACAGAAGAGAAAAAAGTTATTGTAATCCAGCATGGCCAGTGTATCTTGATTGATAATTATTTTTTGTTGTTATTGTTGTTGTTTTGTTTGTTTGTGGAACCAGGGATTTGAACTCAGACCCTTGCACTTGCCAGGCAAGCGCTTATTCTACTGAGCCATCTCCCTGGCCCTTGCCTCTGTATTATAAACCTGGCAGGCTGACCTTTAGTGCCAGGTGCCTGGGCCCAGCTGGGTGGTACCTTGAGGAGCCGGGTGAGCTTGCTGTCCCGGTAGTTGACATACTTGTTGCTGCCCTTGTCACTCAGTGCATTGATACAGTTGCCCAGGGCCAGCAGGGAACGGTTGATGTGGGCCCCTTCCTTCATGCGCTGCCCGCGGTTCTGCGTCTGGGGGCAGCAGAGGACATGACTGTGACCTTCTGGGGGCAGGGCATGGGGCTCCACCTCAGCCCCCTCAAAATGCCCAAGGGATGCTGGCGATAAATTCCACTTTCTCCCTTGGGGCCCCCCAAATGTATCACTGATGTGAACTAAAGCCTTGTCCTGCTTTCCTGTCAGGGGGCTGGAAAACTTAAGAAGGTTAGGAAGACCATAGGGTCTCTAACAAGAGTTGGGGACTGCAGGCTTCTGAGCAGGGCCATGTGATTGCTGCTCAGCCTCCCAGGGGAGGCGCTGCCAGAAGATGTGGGCCACCAAGTGGCTTCCCATGAGCAGCCTCCACCACCAGACTTGACTCCAGAGCCAGAGAAAGCCACAGGCTTCGGGGAGCAAGGAGAGATGCGTGATGTATGTGTGAGGGAATATGGGGGGGGGTGCGCGCATGTGGGAGAGAGAGACCAATGAACAGGAAGAGACAGAAAGACAGAAACAGACAAAGGGATAGAGACAGAGACAGAGACGCAGACAGAAAGCGCTCCTCTCCTCTTGGCCTGCAGGGGGCGTCACGGCAGCAGGGCATCTGTCATCAGCCAGAAGCCAACTGAGTTGGCTAGCTTCTCCTCCTCCTGGAGAAGCTAGGACCAGCTGGCTCTGGCGCCGCACAACCTCTCCTCCCCGGCTCCCCGTCCCTTCAGGAAGACCACCAGGCTTCACTTGTGGGGAGGGAAGAGTTGGTTGAGCCTCACCCTGTTGTAACCCAGCTCTACGTGTGCAAACAGGAAACCTAGCTCACTGCCCCATGGGGTCCTTCGGCCTGCTTTTCTCCTGCGTTAGCACAGAGACATCACTTGGCCTCCTCTCCTGGTGACTATGAGCAGCAAGCGCGCCTGCAGCAAAGCGCAGAGCCGGTGGCTGCTGGGTGGTATGGCCTCCCAAGGCCACCAAATCAGGCAAGCAGGTATTTGTGGTGGAGAACAAAGACACTTGGAGAAACGATATGCCTGGCTGGGCCCTTTCCAGGCTCTGCCCACATCCCTCAGTCAGGGGCTTTTCTCCTTCCTACCAAGTCCCTCAGCTGGCCCCAGTTGTTGTTTTCCTGGCCCCATCCCTCCTGCTGCCCCCACGCAGACCCTTGGCTCTTCCCAGGATACCACAGCCCGCCCTTACCTTCCTGAGCCTCTGGGACACTCCCTTGGCCCTCACCCTGGGCTCCCACTCATCCCCCTGCCTCTCCTGGGTGTTCTCCCCATCCCCGTAACCTCCAGGGAGCTGTCCCCACACAGCAGCCTCTCCCCAGCCCTGGAGAGCCAGCCTCCCCTGGGGGAGCACTTTCCCTGGTCCTGCTTTCCTCTGGGACAGAAATCCTTCCTCTGTCCCCCAGAGCCAGCCTCACCTGGGAGGCGCGCTCAGAGCCAGCCAGGTCGATCATGAATAGGCGGCCCTGCCGCACCTCCTGCACGATGCTCTTGATCCGGCTGCGCTGGCGCACGGCCACCTGCAGCACAGCGTGGGAGCGTGAGGATGTCTGGTTGGCAGCCGTGGGCTCCTGGGTCCTCTGCTGGTTCCCTTTCATTAGCAGTTGCATAACCTAGGGGTTAGAAGGGAGGGAAGGAGGAAGGGAGGGACCAAGGTCTTGGGGACCAGTGGAGACGTCCTGCATAGAAGAGAAGCCTGGGCCAGGGGAGGGGGCTCCTGGATGCACCTGAAAGGCTGGGAAAGGACAGCTGGGGTGGCCTGGCTTCCATGACTGAGGGGCCTGGGTGGGCGCCTCAGCTCCCCGGCAGGTGGCCTCTGTGGGCAGGGGGCAGCTGTGCAGCCTGGGCACGCCCCCATGGCCAGTGAGGTTGAGGCACGGCACAGGCGTGAGATTCCCTCTTGCTACCACTTAAGATTCTCTCTGTCCCAGCCCTCACTGAGCACCAGGGGCTTCCTGGCCTCTGTCCTTCTCCCTGTCCCCTCTCACTGAATGTCCTTTCCACAGCCCCTGACTGACCACACAGGACTCGCCTCGTTGGCATTAATGGCTGAGACCTCCGTGATTCCAGCAACCTGGATGGCTCCTTTGGAGTCCTCTCTCAGCTCCAGGTATCCCAGGGTGGGGTTCAGCAGGTCCCGGATCATCTCATTGTAGATCTGATGGGACCAATCAGGGAGGGAGTGCAGGAGGGAGACCCAGGCCAGGAGGTCCAGGCAAGGAAGAGACCCCATCACCACTCTCCTCCCCCAGCAGGAGGGGAGCAGGTGCCCAGGCTTTCTGGGCTCCAGACTCCACAGATGACACTACCCAAGGCTCTAGAACCCAGTGGGGCTTCCCAGGCTGGGTGCTGGACAGATATGGGGACCTGAGCAAAAGCTGGACTGGGCCAAGAAGACTCGCCCATTGCAAGGCAGTCCTAGGCCTCTTCCAGGTGGCTCTCACACATGCTGCTGTCACTAGTGGCCGGCAACCCCACCTCACTGCTCCTCCTGGGAAGTCACTTGGGAGAAGATCAGCTCCCAGAGGATCCATGGGGAAGCCAGCCTGCTGCCTGGGTCTCCTGCCTCTTCCACACTCAGTGCGGATAGGTGTGCTTCAGGAACGGGCCCAGGAGTGTGGGAGGAGAGCTGGCTGGGAGGGCTGCGGAGCTCTGTGCTCCGAGTGTGGGACACCAGGCCATGCTCAGCTCTAAAGCCACCAGGTCCTGGGTCTGAGTCCCTGCTCTCTTGCTGTGTGTCATGCATGCCTGACCTGTCTGGTCCTCCTTTTGTGGAAAGTGGGGCCAACAGCATGCTCATGGGAGAATGGTCATGATGGGCACCTCAGCAACCACCCAGGAACAAGCTCCAGGCCTGGGTGGGGGCTCACCTCCAGGTAAGACATGGACACCTCATATTCCATGTCACTGCTGGTCTCCTCAATGGCACGGAAGAGGTCATTGAGGGTCCGCACGTAGATTCCTGGCTCATGGTCAGTACCCAGCATGGTGTAAGTTTTTCCACAGCCTGAGGTAGAGCAGAATGATGGGTGAACAGAGTGGGGAGCAGGGTGAGGTCTTGCTGGGCAGATGCTCCTGGCAACCCTGGGTCTGTCCCCATGACTGGGTCCCCAGATGGCCAGGTGGTCGTGAAGGGCAGGAAGATGATGACACTGGAGAGGATGGGGTTTGGATCAGCCATAGTCTTGATCTCTGCCCAGCTGGGACCAGAAAGGGGACATGGTTTTTAAGGGTGGAATGACAGGGATGTTTTGGTCTGGGCTTCTGCCTCACCTGTAGGACCATAAGCAAAGACAGTGGCATTATAGCCCGAGATGACGCCTTCTATGAGGCCCTTGGTGGTAGCCCGGTACACCATCTCCTGCAGGGAACAGGAGACAGGTGGTGGGCCTGGCACACAGACAGGGCAGAGCACGGATGCCCACAGGCAATGCTGGCTCTGCATGAGCACTCTGGACACCAGAGACACTTCCCTCTGCAGCTGGCTCCCTGCCCCCAGCTCTAGGGACACATCCCATCTGCTCCTGGGAGAATCCCAAAGATGGGTGAGGTGGGAGCCCCTAGGAGAGTATTAGCTTCCCCAAGACTCCTTTGCCTGCCCTCTCCATGCCAGATGGGCTTCAGGCTCCTGCCTCCAGGTTGGATATGGGCCATCCAAGGAGTGTTTCGTGTTGCACGTTGGCAGGTGTGTGTGTGTGTGTGTGTGTGTGTGTGTGTGTGTGCATGCACATACACGTACTACTCCAAGCATGTCCAGGCAGGAGGCCAGGTGTGTCCACCACACAGGCGTACAAGGGTAGACACCGTGCAAACATATGAAGACCTCCCTAGGTGGGGAAAGCTCTGGAACTTGGATCCTTGAGCAACGTGGTGGAAGGACTGTGACGGCCAGTGGCAGAGTCCCTGAGTGCTCCTGCCAGGTGGGCAAAGGATCCCAAGGGGCTCTTTCATGTCTAAAGCCCAGGCCTTCCCCTACCTGGGTGGCAGTGAAGTCAAAGGCCACATCAAACAGGTAGGACTTCTCCCGGGAGCGGTGTGCCCGCAGAATGTCATCAGGGTCCTCCATTGGGTCCATGAGAACCACCATCTGCAAAGGTCCCCAAGGGGAGGCCATAGTCACCTGCGGTCCCCTGAGCCCCGAGCTCATCCCTGCCCCCATCCACTCTCCAGGTGTCAGATCTAGGTGCTTGGCCTTGGGTGCAGCCCTTGCAAGGCTGCCACAGTCCCGAGGGAGCAGGGAGCTCTGAGGGACTGCCCCAAGCGCAGCAGGCCCAAGATCCAGGTCCCACCCCTCACTGCAAAGCTCTCTCCTCAAGAAGAGCAACGCAGGGCTTTACGCCTGAGGAAATTTTTTCCCACTGCACAGCTGAGAAATTTCAGGTCCAGAGTGCAGGTCACACTAGCCAGGAAGGACCTGGGGCTCAAAAGCTGGCACCTGGGTTCAAAGCCTGCAGACCCATTTTCTAGAACAATCTCTGAGGCCACCCCAGTCCGCCTAGGTCTTCAATGTGCCAAGCTTTGTTCTGGGCTCCATGTGGAAATGCAGAAGAAGGAGCAGGATCTTCACTGGGGGTCCCAGTTAGGGATGGGTGGGGGAGTCGGTGCTCCCAGAAATGACAGAAGACACTCAAAGTCTCACGGGAGAGCTTGAATTAAGGGGATGGAGGAGGAGGGGAACAGGCCCCAAAGAGGACAGTGATGGCAGACTCTGAATCCCAGGCCCGCTGCTCAGTAGTAGAGTGGTCTTGCACAAGCATGGTGACATGCCAGAGCCTAGGTCTCTTCCTCTGTCACATGGGCCAGCACCACTGTGTCCCCGCAGGGCTGTGCATATCCCATGAGACAATGTGTGTAACACCTGCTAAGTAAGTGCTCAGAGGTTCTCCTTAGGAATCTCTCTCTCCCTCCCTCCCTCTCTCCCCCCTCCCTCTCTCCAAGCTTCTCCTGGGACCTGGTCCCTGTCCCAGGCAGCCAGCAGCAGGAGCTCTGCTCAAGTTTCAGACCCACCTGAAGATAAAAACTGGCTCCAAGTTCTCTGGCATAGCTCCCCTGGGATGCACCATGAGCCTGGCTGACCATACCAGCTCTCGCCCACAGCAGGACCCTCAAGGAGCTGTCAGTGCTGGGGGGGTGAGCAGCATGCATGTGCTAATGCCACCCCTCAATGGTGACTGTCACATGACCTCTGGGCACTGCCAAGTTCATGGCACCCCGGGCATCTGGTTCGCTGACCCACGAAAGCTCCTACATTAGTGCTTTGTCAGCACAGCAGCCATGATCCGCCCTGAAAGAGGGCTTTGTCTGGGTCCCATCTGCCTGAGCTCAAGCTCCTGCTCCAGCCTCCGGGACACCACCCCATACCTGTCCACTCTGGGACACAGTGGGGCCCTTGTGTCCCTGACCAGGTGAACCAGAGCTGAGCTGGGGGCTGGGAGGGAGAATGGGCCTGGGTTGCCAAGGAGAAAGAAGAGCAAAGCCAGGTGTCCTGCCTCTACACACTCCTGGGTATCAGACACTCCTCATAATGAGGGGAGTGCAGCAGGCAGCGAATCCAGCCACAGCAGGGGAGGTGGGAAGGCTTCCTGGAGGAGGTGGCACCAGCGCTGGGTCTTAAGGAATAAACAGGAGGGGGCTGAGAGAGGTGAGGGTGGAGAATCTTCTAGAGAAGGCAGTAAGGAACGCACAGAAGAGAGGCAGGCCTGGGCAGGGCCTCAGCTCGGATGTGCCGAGTTGCAGAATGAGTCTCACCTTGCATCCTCCCCGCAGGAGCTCTAGAGCCGGGGCCTGGAACTCACACGGGCATCCGACCCTTCCCCCAGGGAGCCCCTCAAGCACACGACAGCTGTCCTGCTAGCAGCTTCCTCTGTGTCCTCTGGGCCTCCCTCTAAATGTCACCCTGGCTGGCACACAGCATGTGCTCAAGGGACGTTTGCCAAATAAAGCTGCCTTTTATGGGGAGTTTTGAGTATGCACAACACCACACAAAGGGCTTGGCATGTGTTTTTTTTGTTTTGTTTTGTTTTGTTTTGTTTTGTTTTGTTTTGTTTTGTTTCCAGTATTAGGACTTGAACCTATACTGAACCTATATGGAGTAAGCTATATCCCCAGGGCTGTTATACTTTTTTTGAGATCTTGCCAAGTTGTTAAATTGCCCAGATTGGACTCATACTTCTGATCTTCCTGCCCTGGAGTCCCAGTGTGTTGGGATTATAAATGTCCACTGCCATGCCTGGCTTAAGCATCCTCAGTATTACAAGGGGACAGTCCATGAGGACTCAGACTACATCAATAACAAAAAGCTGCATTGCCAGCTATAGATTTGGTTAGATTCAAAGACATTTGGGTGGTAGAACCCAGGCTCCTTGGATCTGGTCCCTGTCCCAGGCTGCCACCCACCCACCCTCCCTCCTGCCCTCGCCTGCCTCTCCAAGAGAACAAGTGTGGGGACAAACGCCACCTGGCTGGGTGAATGTCTACCTGGTGGAGGCTGCGCTGTTTCCCTTCACCCCAAGTGTGGAAGCCCTAACTCCAGCGTGTTAGTCAGTGGCCTTATTTGGAAGCACAGTTGATGCCAGGCTGATCAGTGAGGAGAAGGAAGAGGAGGAGCAGGAGGTCTATCAGAGCAGGGGCAGCCCTTACTCCATCATGACCAGCGCTGTACAGAGAGGGAAAGCCAGACACTGGAGGCCTGGAGGGAAGGCGATGTGGGAAGACAAGGGGAAGGCAGCCATCGGCAGGTCAGGAACAGGGCCCTGGACCAGACCTCCCCGCTGCCACAAGCTATGAGACTATAAACTTCCGTGTTGAAGCCACCAGGCCTGTGGTACTTCACTAGAGCTGCCTTGCAAAATTAATCTACCCGCCAAGGTGGGTCCCCTGCCACGTGGAGGCAGGGTAGCCACAACCCAAGGAGGGGAGGCGCAGCCCAAGGCATCCTGGGCTCCATCAGCCTTTGGGCTGGAGAGAGGAGCCCAGAATAGAGCCTGCTGCATGCACAGGGCCAAGGCCAGCCGGCTCCTCAGGACAGAGCCACACCTCACTGACGTCCCTGTCAGGTAACCACGATCTATGGGACTCTGAGGAGCCCTAGGCTCAGGATGACAAGAAAGATGACCTGGAAGACAGTCTAGGGCAGTGATGGCAGACCTTTGAGAGCCTTCACATGTGCCCTAGGTTGGCCATCGCTGCTCTGGGGCTTGTCTCTGGAGTGGGTTGCAGGTGCCTTTATCAGAGTCCCCAGGGAATAGTGCCTGTAAAATGCAGATTCCTGGGTACCGTCCAGCTTCAGAAACACAGTCTCTCTGGAACTGTAGACCCACAAATCTGTATTTTTAATAAATCAGCACCTTCTGCTTATAGCCACCCAGCAGTTAGGTAACAGGCTCCTTGTGTCCTTGACGCTGTGCACCACATGGTGTGGTCCACACTGTGCACCACAGCTCGGAGCGGAAACAACACCAGTGCCCACCAGCGGAGGAATGGATAAACTGTGTGTGGCGCATCCACACCATGGAGAGTTACTCAGCCATGAAAAGATAAGCGATAACATCACTCTTGTTCAACACGGTTCTCAAAACATTAGCCGGAACAATCAGGCAACAGAAAAAAATAAAAGGGTTGCAGATAAGAAACAATGAAGCCAAAGTATCATTCTTCGCAGATGACAGGATCATCTACATATGCGAGCCCCAGATACCCTGAAAGACTCTTAGAATAAATAACCAAGGGCTGGGGAGATAGCTCAGTAGAGTAAGCGCTCACCTGGCAGGCGCAAGGTTCTGAGTTCAATCCCCAGTACCACAAAAAAAAAAAAAAAAAAAAAAAGAATAAATAACCAAAATCAGCCGTGTAGCAGAATACAAAGTCAACACACAAAAATCAGTTATGGGGCCAGCGAGATAGCTCAGTGGACTAAAGTGCCTACTTAGGCAAGTGCAGGGACCACGGTTCAATCCCCAGCACCACATGCCACACCGGCCCCGCATCCAGGGCAGGCGGAGCCAGCCAGAGTCCAGGCATAGTGGTGCACGGCTGTCATCCCAGCACTGAGGAGGCTGAAAGCAGGAGGATCCCATGAGTCCAAGCTGCATAGTGAGACCCTGCAACAACCAAATACGTAATGTAGAAGCAGTTGCAGCCCTGTATATCCATGATGAAGTCACTGGAAAAGAAACTATGAAAATAATTCCATTCATAATAGAATCAAGAAAAAATCAATACCTAGGAATTAATCTGAGGAAGCAGAAGACTTCTATGGTGACAATCACATCACTCTGAAAAAGGAGAACAAAGAGGACATCAGAAAATCTAAAGATAAGGCCGGGAAGATGGCTCAGTAGAATAAGCGCTTGCCTGGCAAGCGCAAGGGCCTGAGTTCAATCCCCAGCTCCAAAAAAAGAAAGAAAAAAAAAAATCTAAAGATAAAGCCAAGCATGGAGATGCACGCCTATAATCCCAGCACTCAGGATGCTGAGGCAGAAAGATTGCTGTGAGCTCAAGGCCAGCCTGGACTACAGAGTGAGTTCAAGGCCAGCCCAGACTACCTAGAGAGATCCTGTCTCAGAAAATAACAAAATAAAATAAAATGACTTAGGAAAAAGAAAAATGGAAAGCTGTCTCCTGTTTCTAGACAGGCAAAACCAACATAATTAAAATGGCTATACTTCCAAAACTGACACGAGATTTAACACAACCCCAATCAAAATACCAAGAGCATTCCTCACAGATCTAAATAAAACTATCTTAAAATTCATACCGAACCAGAAGAGATTCAGAACAGCAAAACAATCCTGGGAAATAAAGGCAAAGCAATAGGTGTCCCTCCCAGGCCTGAGATTATAATACAAAGCTACAATGATAAAAACAGTATGTTAAAGGCACAAAAATATACACATTAATCAATTCTGTTTAGAATAAAAGAAAATAACCACAGGCACCGCCGGCTGCTTGATCTTTGACAAAGGGACCAAAGAACATACACTGTAGGAAAGATGTTCTCTTTAATGAGTAGTGCTGGGAATGTTGGCTATCCACACGAACAAGACTGACCTAAACGCATACTTCTCACCATGTACTAAAATAAAAATGGATCAAAGATCTAAACGTCAAAGCATGAACCATCTACTGGAAGACAAAATAGGCACAATGCACAGTGCTTGAAGACATAGGCACGCCTGTAATCCCAGCTCTGGGGGAGGCTGAAACAGGAAGATCACTATGGCTCTGAGCTGCATAGCAAGACCTTGTACCAAATATACTAAAAAAAAGAAAAAAAAAATGAAGACATAGACCTAGGCAGGGACTCCAGTTGCAAAGGAAATCATACTGAGGATCAACAAATGGCATCGTATCAAACTAAAAGGTTTCTGCACAACAAAGAAAAATTCCTCAGGGTGGAGAGACAACCTACAGGATGGGAAAAGCCCTTGCTAGCCATCCCTCGGACGGAGGACTAACATCTGGAATACATAAAATAAAATTTAAAAAATAGACCCCATCCCAAATAAAAGACCCAATCAAAACTGGGCAAGTGAAATGAGCAGAAGTGGCAAGAGGTAGAGGATGGTGGATGTAGGGGAGAAAGAGCGATGGAAAAATGGAAGGAAAAAGTGAAAATAGTGCTTTTACAAGCAGGCAGGAGATGAAGAGCTGGACCGAGGAGAGGGGGAGGGGGGAGGGATAACAGAGAAAGTTGTTGTGTTACGTATGTGCACGTGCTCCTCACGATGGATGTGCTTATTATGTACTCCAAACATGTGCAGGATTGTTACAGGATCTCACTATGCAGCTCGAAGTGATTCTCCTGTCTCAGCCTCCCCAGTGCTGGGATTACAGGCATGCAGCACTACACCGTTTCGGTGGCTGGCACAATGCGCCTTGGGTTCCAGGGCCAGCATGACATGCAATACCAGCAGTCAAACCCGAGTCCTTGTGCTTGCCAGGCAGGCACTGAGGCACTTAGACTGCTGAGCTATCTCCTCAGCCTTAAAAAATAAATTTTAGAAAAGAAAAGTTCTGACACAAGCTATAACGTGAGTAAAGCTCAAAGACATGACATAAAAGACCCATACTGTAAGAGCTAATTACATTAAATGTCCAGAATGGGTCAGAGACAGATGGAAAGGTTTTCCTGCATCTGGGAAGGGATGGAGGAATGGCTGAGAGGGCAGGGTGAAGGTTCCTTGCACCCTCCCCTGGTCATTTTCTTCTTTCTGTCTTGGAGACAAGGTCTTGGTATATAGCCCAGTCTGGCCTTGGCCTTGTGACAATCCTCTTGCCTCGGTTTCCCTCCTAAGTGCTGGGATTATCAGGCATAAACCTCCACACCTCGGTCCTCCTTGTCATTTTCTACCATTTGCTCTACGGCAACAAGTCCACAGATAGAGCCCCAGACCAACGGGGTGCGGTCAGCCCCACCCTGCTCCCCGCAGGCAAGCCCGTGGGCTAGAGCAGCTAGCTACCCCACGGCCACCCTGTCTGTGGCGCTCGCCTCTGTCACCCGATCCTTTATTTATCATTCACACAGCTGCACATCCGTGTGGGACACAGTTCCCCTACGTCTTCTCCCTTACTGCTCTCCACAGTTCTCGGCATGTGTGGAGCAGGAGCTTAAGTCTCCCATCTTCTGATGAGGAAACAGAGACGGGGCAGGCTCTGCAGCTCGCTCCAGGACCAGGCAAGGTGGGGCGTCGGGCTCCCAGCCTGAGGCTGCCGAGGCTGTGTCCTGCTGGGAGCCGCAGCTCTCTCCCTCTGCTCTCTTTCTGCGACCTACATCACACCTGCCTGGGCCCCTCTTGTCCCTCCTGTGCTCACCCCTGACCTGCAGGCCTGGGCCCCCACCAGCCCTCCTGAAAGGCCCCTGTCTGACTCCACAGGACCCCAGGAGCAGGGGCTGACAGTTGGGCTGTGAGCAGATAAATGCTAATTATGGGATTATACGCATTGTTGGTTGACTTAAATCCTGTAGACAAACACTACCTGGAAATCCAGGAGGAGGGTCAGCAGGCCTGGCTTTGTGGGCAAGTCTAGGCATTGTTTTTTGTTTTTGTTTTTGTTTGTTTTGTTTTGTTTGCGGAAATGGGGATTGAACTCGGGCCCCTGCGCTTACCAGGGAAGCGCTTATTCCACTGAGCCATCTCCCCAGCCCTAGGCTTTGTTTTGAAGCTTCTTCCCCAGCCTGGCATGCCCCACCCCCAGGAGCCTTTTCCTCCCTCCCCAGAGGTCTGGCTTCCAGGTTCCGTCCCACCCAAATGCTGCTAAGCCGGGAGTTCCCAGTGGTCTTCCAGGAGCATGCCCTCTGGAGATGGCTACATGGGGACCGTTCCAAGAGCTGAGATGAAGGCAGAATGAGGCTGGGTTTTACCTAATTCTGAAACCATCCTGTATTTCACCACTAAAGATTAACGCATGCTCTGCCGTGCTCAGGTACAGTGTCGAGAGCTGCACAGCCATGAACACTTACAGAACTACCATCTAACTAAGGCATCCTGTTACGGCCTAAACTAAACTGGGGCCCTGGGACCCCAAGCCCACGAGACACCTGACCAGTCCTCTCACGAATCCAAGCCTGAACTCCAGCTTTCCCAGAATCAAGGCACACTGGCCTCTTGTCTGGAGGACACTTTGTGACAGGAGTACCCACCCACCTTGGCCCAATTCCAGATGCCCCTGGGAGAATAATTCCTCATCCTAATTCCTCATAGGGGTTCTATAATGGCTTTATAGAACCCCTCTCACTGGTTCAAGCCAGGGGGGGACTGAGTCCCTCTTCTCAAAACTTGTGGATAAGAGGGCTGTGGTAGTGCTCACTTTCTGCTGCCCACGAAGGGGCCAAGCCTTGGTAGTGCATTCCAGGCTGCACTGCTCAGGGCTTCCCACCCTTGGACCTAGGACACCAACAGAGGAAAGGGACCTTTCATCACCGAGGCGACACAGGAAGCAAGAGGAAGCTGACTGGGGAAGCTCCGGCCCTGGCGGAGAGCCCAAGCCAGTGTCTCAGAGGAGGCAGGGCCCTGCTGGCCCATCACATACTGGCTGGACAGGGTCACCACAGCCATGCTGTCCTAGGCAAGCTCACAAACTCACCCCACCAACTGCTGGGCCTCAGGTCTAAGGAGGAAGGAGACTGGGTCCTCAGCGCAGCGGGGCAGGCCTGGAGCTTGAGGATTCCTCAGGGCCAGGGCTGCAGGGGAAGGTGGGGTCACTGGGGAGAGTTGGTCAGGATGGGAGGGAAAAAAAACCCCACATTGCCTATCCTGGGTCTTGGATTGGTATGCTTTAACCTCCTGTTGCCATGGTCTATTTGTCAGGGGGACAGCTTGCCTTCCAAGTCTCTCAGTTCAGAAGGGGCTGCTCTGCACCTCTCCACCGCCACAGGGCCAGCCCTGATGGCGTGGCTCAGTTCATGCCCAGCTGGAGGAGTAGCTCAACAACTGGGCCAGATGCGGCGCATTCGCCTCTCCTCTGCCCATGGGGAGAGAATGGAGCCTGTGTCTGCCGAATGTGGGCACACAATGGGCTGTGCCCCAGAAAGAGAGTAGTGTTCCCAACAGTCAGTTATCTATCAGCCCCCATGGCGGCTGGGAGCCAGGAGCAGTGAGAAAGGGAGATCATTGTCCCAACCTGAGGACCTGATAGCCTTCCTAGAGGATAAAGCAGACTTTTCTCCGGTAGCCCTGCAAGGCTGCGCCTCCCACCAGCCCACCCCACATCCCTGGGGAATTTCAGTCCCAAACAGATGTCGGTCACTGACAGCTCTGCAGCTTGCCCTCTGGGCCAGGCCCTGGGGAAGCACACTTGGAGGTCAGCCCTCAGAGACCCTCTAAAGAAAACATGAAGACTCTGTCCCCGCTGCCACATGAAGTAGCTGGGCAACAAGAAACTCTCCTCCAAGGCTGCATGACTGGACAATGCAGAGGCCACTCCGCGCTGGGGTTTAGGTGCCTTTGTCCAACCACACGGCGCCCTTCTGATTTCTCTGTCCTGAGAGCCCATCCTACCGCCCAGGAGCCCCAGCATTTGGGAGAAGCCAGCCCCAGCAGCCACAGAGCAGTGGCCAGGGGCTGTCACCCAGGCTGTCACATCACTCTCACTCTCCCACCAGGATGATCTCACCTGGGCACCGATCCATCCCTGCTGCCCCTGTAAGTGTCCTCCACTGCCTACCCCTGGCTGTGCCTACAGAGTGTGCCGTTCGACCCTCACCCCTCACCCAGGCCTTTAGCTCATCCCACACCTCTTGCCCCTGGCTGGAGCCACACTGGCCTTCTCTCAGTCACCCAACTGCCTCACTGTCCTTCTCGCCCCAGGTCCTTTGCACACACAGGCCTCTCTGCTCGAATCTCTCTCCTTGCACATGCTCCTAGTCACCTTCACTTTCCCCCTTAGTTCAGCTCAAGCACCAACTCCTGGAGGATCCCTCCCCAACCTCCAGGACTAGGTCAAGTCCCCCTGGTCCTCCTGGTGCTTCTTTTTCTTTGCAGCCCTCCTTCATCATAAGCTCTTTTATTCAGTTCTTAAGTATGCCACATCTTCTCTTGCTGGACTACAGGTAGTGGAGGCATTGTTTTTATTTTTCCTGTTCACTGAGACTTCTTAGCCTTTCCTGTGGTCCCCAACATGTCATGGGTACTTGATAAATATCTGTTGTTTTGTCCTTTAATCATAGCGACCCAAGGGCTGAGAGAACCAAGGGCCAAGGGCTTCACCAAACATGCACACGAGGAAATGAACTCTAGCTCTAACCATACGAATATGTGTTCTTTGGGCAGCAGACATATAAGATGGGAAAACCATGGGAGAAAAGTGACTGGGAACTACCCAGGAAGCCCTCAGCTTTCCTTGGACCAAGCTAGGAAGAAGGGTCCCTGGCTTCTTTGATGTTGGCCGTCAAGAGTGCAGGGAGGAGGGGAAGATGGGGCTGTGTCGGCCCTACCTGCCCCCAGGTGCCGGAGTGATCCGAGCAGTAGTCTCACATACCTGCTCGTCCACCTTGTGGGCAATGAGGGTGGCTCCTTCCTCCAGCTCTGCCACACTGATGGGCCGGACCCTGAGTGCCACCTGGGAGGGAAGACCAGAGCTCTGGAGTGAGGAGGAGAGGGCCATGCAAGCTCAGTGAGAATGAGACAGTCTCAAGCTTGTGACCCCACAAAGCGTCCAGCTACGCCAGGCTCCTTGGCCTTAAGGAGTCACTGTCACTGCTGAGGGCACAAGTCAGTCAGCAGGTCCCCAGGGTGTCGGACTCTGCCTGAGTCTGTGAGTCTCCCCAGGAGCCCGTGCCTCAGGGACAGCCACAGGGGAGAGAACTGTCTGCCTCACACAAGCAAATTAAACACCTTAAACACCAGGCTTGACCTTGAAGCTGGGGGCACCTGAGCAGCCCATGAGTGCCTTTGTGAAGGATATGCGCCAGGTGAAGACTGCACAGAGCCGGGGGCTGGGGCATGGGGGCCTGGCGGTGTGCACAGAAGCGCAGCTATCTTCCCTGAATCACTCTAGCAGCCTGTGACCACATGCCTGCCCCGGGACAGTGTCACCTGAAGCCGCCTCCTGTCTGTTCCTTAGTGAGACAGTGGGTCTTCCCCGCTGAGCTAGGGCTCCCCCTGACTAGCATAAGGGGGCAGAGAATTTCTTAGGCTGATCATAAAGACGCACCTGCTGGGCCTATGGGTGGTGCTAAGGGGGGTGCTCATCACTTTCAAAGGCACCTGCATTCTGTGTCCGGCAAGTCAGCTTTGTCTGAACCTCATGCAAGAAGGCAGGCCTCCCGGATTGGCCAGGCATCAAGCCGAGCATGTGCATACTTTATTTGGAGTAAATCATTTTTCCCTTTTTCTTTTCAACAGCACTAGGGCTTGAACCCAAGCACACTCTACCACTGAGCCAAATCCCAGCCTTCTTTAGTTCTTATTTTGAGATAGGGTCTTGCCAGGTTGCCCAAACAGGCTTCCAACTCGTGATCTTCCTGTCTCAACATCCCAAGTAGCTGGGATTGCAAATATGTACCACCATGCCTTAGCAAAATGTTTTTGAAGCAGCCTACTCCCACTGCCAGAGAGCGTATTCCAGGAGTCCAAGGCTGCCCTCTGGAGAAGCAAGGGCACCTTACAGAGGTGGGGTATGGAGCATCATGATGCCCTAGTCATGGTGCCGCCACTAGCAACTACAAGAGGCCCATTTCCAGGTCTCAGAAGTAAAGGTGGGGAGAGAAAGACCCCCCACCCACCTACCCGGGCCTAACAGAGGCCTTGGGGTCACTGGGTCTCCCCATCATTGTTCCAGCATAGCGCCACCAGTGACCAGGAATCTCTACCTTCAGGCTCTACCTGTCCCTTCCCCTCCTTCCACTTCTTCCTCTGTTCCAGGTCCCAGGGCTCTAGGGGTTGCGAGGTGACTTCCTGCACTTCTCTGAGGTACTGAGTCCTGACTTGGACAGCAGCCGCATGGCAGCCCATCAGCCACTGACTTCCTAGCCCATCCTGGCTGGCCTGGTGCCAGGGGCTCTTTCCAGACTCTGGATGGGCCAGGCTGGGTCCCCTCAGGTTCACCTTCTCAGGGAGTGGGTCAGATCTCCCAAGATCAGACAGCAGGCTCCAAGCAGATACTCTTCAGACTGTGGGGTGGGGTGCTCTGGGGTGTGGGGCTGAAGACAGGCTGGCTGTCTAGACTAAAAAGGCCATAGACTTGACAGATACCTGTTGCCTAGGACTTGGGCAAAGGAGCTCTGGGCTGTCTTAGCCCCTGTCCCTTGCTTGTCCCTTTAGTGGACACTGATGGAGGCTGACTGAGGTCTTTGGGTTCCTGGGGTCGTGGAAGGGGTGCTCTCCACGGAGACTCACCGTGAGTTGCTGGTCCTTGGAGTCCCCACAGTCTTTCATGCTTGCAGCGGGGCGGAGGGGCTCAGGCATAGCCCAGCCCACCTCCACCGCGGTGTCTTGGGTCACTGCTGTCTCTTTGCTGCTGCTGCTCCTGCTGCCTGACAACCTGAAACCAACAACTAGCTGGGCGCCGGCGCTGACCAGGAGGGGAGGCCTGGAAGGCGGGGCTTGGCCCGCCCTGCCCAGCCCCTTGCACCACCCTCCCTGGGCTTCCTGGGCGGCCACCCCCACCCGGGAGCCAACAGGCCTTTGGGAGCTCCTCCGGGGCTGCTGCCCTAACCTCCCAGCTCGCACCTCGCCTGAGTCACAGCCCTTCAAGGTGCACCCGCCGGCCCCTGGCCCAGCGCAGGTGGTCCCTCCGGCCAGACTTCCTACACCTGTGGTCTCTGGTCTCCAGGACAGCAGCTGGCAGCTTTGTGTCGCTATGGGCACTACGGGGACCGCGGCTGTGGCTGTGGTGTCTGGGGTGATTGCAGACACCCAGTCCCCAGTGGCAGAGGGCTTGGGAGGGCAAGAAGTTGTCCTGGGGCTGGTGAGATGGCTCAGTGGTCTAAAGCACCTACTTGGAACAAGCTTGCCTGAAGCACAGGGACCACGGTTCGATCCCCCAGCACCACATGCCAGCCAGCCGCGCCCCCTGGTGGGCTGAGCTAGCCACACACACATAAATGGATAGATGGATAAATAAATAAATTAAAAAAAAAAAAAAAAAAAGAAGTTGTCCTGGCTGCCTACCCCAGTCTTGTCCTTTGCCCTGACTACCTAGCCACGTGTTGCAGGGGGAACATCTGGATTAGCTGCCATGTGTTACAGTAGGGGCCACCTTTCCCACTAACAGAAGAAGTCCTGCCCTTAAATGCAGAATGTAGCTGGGAATGAGCAGCCCAGCTACCTGGGCAGCCTATGCTGTTCAAGGAAGGTTAAGTCAAAAGCCTGGATGATGGGGCATAATTATGATCCCAGCAATGAAAAGCTCCATCCTCGCCTGGACAACTTAATGACTTAATGAGATACTATCTCAAAATTTTTAAAAATATTAAAAAGGGGGGGGGGGCTGGGGATATAGCTTGCTACAAAGGCCCTGGATCCAATCTCTAGCACCACATTAAAAAAACAAAAAGCGGTGGGGGGCCTCCCTTCTTCATTACAATAACAAGATTACTCCATGATGCAGTGGAGAGCACAGAGGTGGAAAGATTCCTGGTCCCAGGAGGCCCCAGCACAACAGGATTCTGGGCCCAGCTCTGCCTCTAGCTTGCCAGCCACTTGGTGTAGGGTTTTCCCGCTCCCTGGGCATCAGTCTCCCGAAGGGTGTACAAGCACGCCCTGATTCTCGGAGTCCATCTTTTGTGTCCTCTGCTCCCACTGAAGCTGAGCCCAGAACCCCTGCAGAGTGCTCGGGGGAGAGCCTTGGTGGGGTTTACAAGCCACGGGAGGAGCTGGGAAAGACAGCACTCACGTCCCTTGGCGCTGTCTCAGACGTCTGGCACACACCCAGAGACCAACGGTGATGCCAGCTGGTGCCCTGGGACTGGCTTCGAGAGCTGCCCCTGAAGAGCTGGTGTTGGAGAAAGCTATTAATAAACAGCGCAGGAAGCAGCTGGCAGTGTTGGGCTTGATAAGTACATAAACCCAGAAAAGCCTGGTGGGAACCACGCCTTCCTGCAGAAGTCCCAGGTTGTGTCCCGTTCTCTGCCCGGGCTGCCCGGAGGCTGGTGGCTTGGCGCTGCAGTGAGAAGCAGGTACATCTTGAGGATGTGTGGTGCTTGTGTTTTACAGTCAGAATTCAGGCGGATGAACCATGGAGGCTCCTGGTCAATGCAGCTATGGGTAGTTTTCTTTTGTATTCTTCTATATGGATACGTCCCATCCATAAGGGCCCGTTGTGATTGGTGGGGACAATAGGAAGCTTCTAGCAGCAGTTCTCAGCCCATCTTACATGGGACACTCATCACAAAGGCCATTCTGCTCTTAAACACTTTGCTCTTGACTCCCAAGCTTTCAGCCAATGAAACCACTGCCCCCAAAGGCTCACCTCTTACAGCCGTTTTTGCTTCCTCTTCTCCCTTATCCTCACCTTCTTCCATCACATTTCTCTTCATCCTCTGTATCAGACTCTCCTCCCCTTGTCTGCAAACCTCTCCAGCCCTGACTGAGTCACGGTGAGCTCTGGGAGGAAGTGGCCTTGTGTGTGCCGAGCGCATGCTCCTTGCGCTGAGGTTCTGTCCCGGAAGCTGATTCTGCCCCCATTGCTCCTGTTCCCCCCCCCCCCATCCATCCCTACTGCCACTGCCCACAAGATTGGACTGTGAAGTCTCTCATCCAGATTAGAGCAGCGTGCCTGGGCTCTTTATCTCTAGTTCCCATCTACTTCCCAGATCGTCACTGTTCTCAAAGACAGAGCACTGTCATTACCTTGCTTCAAGTCCTGCCATGGCTTCCTCATGGAGCCAGCCTTTAGTCTGTGGCCTTTCCTGCTTTGCGTTGGCTCCTCCCAGGCCAGCCACACGTGGTCCTATGTGTGAGCAGCTCTCTTCTCTCACCCTTGGGCTTTGCCCCTGCTGCTCTGTCCTGGAGGGTCCCTTTTCTGGACTTGTCCGGCATCTCTTTCAAAACTCATCTTACGTGTCACCTCAAGCTGCCTGTCCTGTGGTCCACATGAGTCCCCTAGTCCACGTGATTCTGGTGGAACTCATCACAGCACCCGTCTTGCCCCTGCCATGGCACGAGGCCTGCAACCCAGGCATGGCCTTGGTCACAGTGATCAGCCCCAGAGGATGGATGTGACCAAGACTGGGCAATCAGAGCCTCTCCTTGGGCTGCTCCTGTACTGGGAGGGAGGAGCTCTGTCCCACCTTTAGTGTTACTGCTGAATGACTGCAGGCTGGAGAGGCCTGGGGCCATGTCTAATCCTCCCCATCCAACAGGAGGAGCTGCACAGTTGCAAAAGAATGAGATTGACTCAAGCAAAAAAGCTGGGGGGGGGGGGGGAGAGATCACATGAGTTTTTGGCTCTAGTCACACCTGAAAGCAGTCTTCTGAGTGGCTTGAGCCCTCTAAAAATTTACACATGTCCTTTCTTCATTTGACAGTGTTTTGTTTTGTTTCAGTTTGGTTTGGTTTGATTTTGAAGTACTGGAGATTCAATGTAGGGCTTTTATGCTGGGCTACATCCCAGTCCTCTTTTAAAATTTGTTCTGAGATTGTCTTCCTAAGTTGCTAAGGCTAAGTTGCTGATGCTAGCCTCAAACTCGCAACTCTCCTATCTCAGCTTCCTCAAGTGCTAGGATTACACACGTGTGCCGTCACTCCTGGCTGTAGACTTTAACTAATTTGAGTAGCTTTCTAAACATGTAACAGGGCCAGGGAGATGGCTCAGTGGAATAAGCGCTTCCCTGGCAAGCGCAAGGACCTGAGTTCAATCCCTGATTCTGAGTTTTTATTTATTTTTTTGGTGGAACCGGGGATTGAACTCAGACCCTTGCGCTTGCCAGGGAAGCGCTTATTCCACTGAGCCATCTCCCTGGCCCCATCAATCCCTGATTCTGAAAAAAAAAAAAAAAAAAGTGTAACAATAAACCTAGAAGTGTGGGCAGCTTGAGCTGAATGAGATGAGATCATCTTCCTCTAGGCTTTTTTTTTTTTTTTTTTTTTTTTTTTTTTTTTGGTGGAACCGGGGATGGAACTCTGGCCCTTGCACTTGCCAGGGAAGCGCTTATTCCACTGAGCCATCTCCCCAGCCCCTCTAGGCTTTCTTATAAGGACACTCACTACTGAGATCAGCATCCTCTGCCCAGGTGTCCAGGTCCAAGGGACAGGTGTTACACTGGTGTTTCTATTACAACTGCTGATGAGGATTCAGTCAGTGCATGAGTCAAGAGTCAACAGGGCAAAGCTGGCCAGGCCACAGTGGCATTACCTGAGTCTCCCAGGCAGACATTTAATATTCCTGCAGACAGCCCGCACCTTGTAAGCCATGGGACTTACAGAGTCTGAGGTCACCCTCAAGGTCTTTCATCAGCCCCAGGAACTAAGGTCTGATGGGTACCTGCCACCCACGAGAGGATGCGCTGGGGGAAGAACCAGAAATGTCATGGTTAGGGGCTGGGGAGATGGCTCAGTGGGATAAACGCTTCCCTGGCAAGCACAAGGGCCTGAGTTCAATCCCTGGTTCCGCAAAAAAAAAAAAAAAAAAAAAGAAAAGAAAAGAAAAGAAATGTCATGGTTGAGCTTTGCGAGGGTCTCATTTCACCATGGGGCCCTTTGACTCATAGAGGCTGAGGATCTCTCTGCAGGTTGTGGTCAAACTGTTTGTGCTAAAGATTGTGAAAACCTACTTGGGCTCGTTGTCTGAGCTCACTGAAATTTTCATTTATCTTCCAAGTCTTCTTTTCTACGGAAAAAAGCCACCCCATCGCCCACAAACCCACCTTCATTTGGAAAGCAGTGGCTTCCATGAGCCCCAAGTACTTTCTAGAGCCCTCTGACACTCTAAGGGCCTTGCTACACAAAGGCTTGACTCCCCCACTTCAGAGCTTGGGAGGTGAGATCGAAGAGAATTACTAAGGAAAAGAAAGCACTCGTTGAGATTTTTTCTCTGAAGAAGCCCCAGCATCCTCTTTACTTGGTTTGAGGTCCTGATCCTGAAGGGACCCCTGGAGACAGATCATCTAGTGGCTCCTTGTACTGACTAGGACTTGCCATTAGGCACGAGGGCTGTGTTGGGGCCCATCTGGTGCCCCTTAGGGAGGGAGGTGGCAGACTTTGAGCACTGGCTTTGAGCCCAATGGCCACGTTTACCCTTCTTAATAATCCAGGTGACAGAGGCACAGAGCAGTAAGCAATTCTGTAGCCATTACTCCACTCTACTCCCAGCGCCATGTCTGTTCTCTGGCACCATGCCATCCTGTCACTTGCCGCCGGCTACTTCCTTCCACCTCAGATGTACTTTACCTTCTCCTGGCTTCTCTGTGGTTCCAGGAGAAAGGCCGAAGTCCTTCAGGTCGGGCTGTGCACCATCAGGACCCCCACCCTTGGCATGTTGTGTGTTGCTTCCCCTGCTGGGAGTGGCTCCTCCAGATGGACAACCCCATAATTCCACGCGCGTAGGCGAACTTGCATGTTCTGCACATGCGCACGCACTGCCTCCAGCTTCCGTTCATGCGCAATCTGTGCTCTACCGTCACTTTCTCGCTGAGGCTCCTACATAGCTCCTCATCTCTAGTCTCAGCTGAGTCTTCTGCTTATCCCTCTTGTAGTTCCCTCTAGTATCCCTGCAACTGTCGCTGTGCACAGCTGTCATTCTGCAGCTAACTGCATGTGTGTGTGTGCAAGTGTGCACACACATGTGCATGCGTGTGTGTAGCCTCCCATGTCTCTTCTTTGCTGCTGTATGGCTGGTACCTGGCTCAGGACTCAGTGAAGGCCCTGCTACCTAGGCAGCAAGCACCCAAACTGGGTTCTTTGATTGATTGATTGATTGATTGATTGACTGATTGACTGCACTGATTTTATAAGACAGGCTCTCACTAGATTGCCCCAGCTGGCCTCAGACTTGATGTCCTCCTGCCTTAGGCTTCCGAGTTCTGGGATTACAAACATGCACCATCATGCCTAGCTGGATTCACTCTTACCCTGCATGTAAGTTCTAATAAACATGTCTATCTACACTTCTCTGTCAGCCATCAGGCCCTCAGCAACCAGATATGTTTGTCCTTGGGGCTCAGGATCTGGAGTCGGCTTCAATAGGCTTTAGCATTACCTTTGGCCCTCCTTGGACATCAGGGTCACCCTAGGTGACTCTGGAGCTGAGGAGCATTTTGTTACATTACCAACAATGGACAAGAGGGTCCTTTCTCACAGTCCCCCATAGGAGCCCAGTATCCCACTACCGCACAGAAGGGAAGGTGGCAGTGACTCTCCCAGGGGCCACAACCAGCTTGGCTGAAGAGAAAATATCAAAGAAGGGGCGCTCTCTCCTCACGGGTGCACATGTGTGGGAAGGACAGACGCGGGCTCTGGACATGAGTCTGGGCCACTTCTGCCATTTCCCAACACTGCTCGATGTGTCCTCCTGCCCGGCCCATGTTGGCATTCCCCAGCGCACATTCCACACCCACAGCTGTGGGGTTTTCCAGATGCTTCTGGTTCTTCACGGAGGCACTGTGCTTTTGTCTTGCTCCCTTTTGGACAGGAGTAAGCACCAGGTGTCTGATGAGGTTGGTGGGTAGGGCTGGTAGGAGTCATGGCTGCAGGGCGGGCAAGGGCTGCAGTCATGCCTCCTCTGATGGCTGCTGTCTGCCCTCTCCTCTTGGCTACAGCCTGTTCTCCAACTCCATCCCGGTGCAGCGGCACTCTCTGTGCACAGGCTCCAGCAGATAGCCCCCTTTTGCAGGAACAAAGGTCTAAATCTGAGAATAGCACAAGAATGCACTCCAGCCTTAGAGTAGGTGCGGCCCACCCACCCTCACAGGACTGTCAGCATGTCGCATCAACACAGAGCTTGCACTTCCTCTTGGATCACTTGGCTTGGACAGAATTTCTCTCCAGTTGGGGCTTCCCACTGTGACTCTACCAACATTCCAGGCAGGACCATTCTGGAAGGTGGGGACTGTCCAGTGCATCAGAGGACGCAGAGCAGTGTCCTTGGCCTCTGCATACCAGATACCAGAAGCAGCCCCCTTACCAGCTTTGTCAACCCAAAATGTTCCTAATGATCCCACTGGGATCAAAATCACCACTCTCAGGGAATCTGTGTCCTGTCATCTGCCACATCTATGACATATGCCCTGAAGATGGGGAGATCATCCCTGGACTCTGTGCCAGCCAATAAATGTGACCTGTGATTGCTGCTTGTACCAGGGTGCCCTCAAGCCTATGAACTGCTCTGTTGAGCTATGGCTTCGAGGCACTTCATGCAGCGGCAGCCCAGCCCTCTGTCCACCTGGGAGCCCCAGGGCTTCTGGGCAGCTCCCACTCTCCCAGGGGCTGCACAAGATTGACTGCTGTGCAGGACAGGAAGTGAGCTATGCGGGCTCCCACCCCTGGTCTGCCCCTTACCACCCTCTTGGACTGCTATGTCCTCCTCTGCCACATAAGGTCAGTCAGAACACGAAGCTTCCAGCAACTTGGGGAAGGAGTGACGCCAAAGAGATAACACGAGAAGCTCTTGGCAGAGCATGCGTAGCAAACACTAGCGTCATTGCTATTAATTTAATGGCACCAGAAGAAGAAACCAGGAAGTATGCAGGTGCCGGCTCTCCCCGCCCAGGCTCTCAGGGCAGGGGGCATGCAAAGCCTCTGAGGTCTCTGATGCGGTTGCGTAGAAAGCACTCAGACGCTAGCTGTTCCTGATCTGTAGGTGGACGAGGAGGGTGCGAAAGGAGGAGAAAATGCCTTTTCCCCTCTGTAGGGCTTCCTGGGGACTGGCTGGCCTGGCAAGCCTGGGCTGAGGTTGTGAGCTTCCCGAGGAAAGACCTGGCTGGAAGCCCAGGAGCAGTGGAAGCCACGGAGACAGCCAGGATCCGAATGGAAAGCTGCAGGGCCCCTGTGGAGTAGACTCCTTGTGGGACCAACGCAGGGGTCAGCCCTGCCACTTTCTTTTCTGTGAGGGGCTGCACAGGACCGGGCTCTGGTGTGGGTCAGTGACTTGCAGGGTGGGGGTGCCCCATGTGCCCCCCTGTCATGTTTTGAGGGAAAGCTCAGCTCCCCACTTGTAAGGTAAGACCAGGGCAGTACCAGGAAGGCACAGGAGGGACACAGGGACAGAGCTGCAGCCAGGGCCAGCCTAGGCTGACTTCTCTTCATCACTGCCTTCTTCTTCCCCGGCCTCCTCTCCTTCCTCTTCCTCCTCATCAGCCTCCAAACTTAGTTTCTTTGGCTGAGGAAAAATAAGGCACATGTTGGTGGGGGGCAGGGCTTCTCCATTCCCCAGAGGCGGATCTCACATGGCTGAAAGCAGCCCACTGCCTGAGGCCCAGAGAGCCAAGTGGCCTGGTGGCACCAGGTCCAGGCTGGTGAGGCCCCAGAGGATGCTCAGTGCCAGCAGGGCAGAAAGTGGGCAGGGCCTAGGGAATGGACAGTCCAGCCTCTGCTGTGTATAGACTAGGTGGCCTTGGGCCAGCTTTTCCTGCTCCTGGGCACCTTTCCATAAGGCAGACATGACACATTGCAGGACTGGGCTAGAATTAGGGTCACCGGGCTTAAGCATAGAAGGAGGACTGTGGCAGACAGCTAGGGCTATATCTTCCGAGGCCCAGTTTCCTCATTTAGAATATTTGAGCAGATGTAGCTCAGCAGTACAGCATTGCCTACCATGTGCAAGGCCTTGGATTCCACTCCTAGCACTGTAAAGTAAAATAAAATAATACAAAGCCCCAAGCTATTGCGAGCAGCACATTTTGGGAGGCAAGGCACCAAGCACAGAGTCTGTAGGCCACACCATGCCACAAAAGGTGGCCAAGGTCACCTTTGACTTCTGGCTGAGCAAGAGGTAATGGGTGGGAGGAACCCTGGGCTGCCCCGAGCCGGGACTCTCCTCTCCCCTCTGCACCGCTGGCACTGCTCAGAGTGTGGGAATAAAGCTGCCACTATCCTAGAACTTCCAAATGCACCATGCACCAAAACGACACCCAGTCCTTTGGGCCAGAGGGTGGGATCGCCAGGGAAGCCAGCGATCTCCTCTGGTCCCCTTATCCCAATCAGTGACCAAGAACAGGCCCTGACGCTCATCCTCAAAACCGGGCTGGCTACCTGGGGCACTGTCCCCCGTGGCCACCCAGGGCCAGTGCCTAGAAGGACACACACTGGGTGTTAGCTGTGCTGTCCTCATCTTGGAATTCTAAGTTGGCACAAACAGCCCCACGGCTTTATTTTACACCCCCTCCTCCTTGTGAGGCCAGCCTGGCTTAGAAGGTGGATGCTGGAGTCACCGGGCTTGGCCATTTCCCTGCCTCAGGCAGAGGGTCTAGTCAGCGTCACACCAGGGCAGGGACTGAGAGCCAGGGACACGCAAACGCCACACTCCTGTCCTCCCGGATCTCCAGGCTCTCGCTCCTTGCGCAGCTCGCTTACCCCCAGGGCCTTCAGGCAGACGGGACCGCGCATGCTCAAATGCACCTGCCTCGTATGCGAGGGCAGCACGCCAGAAGGCGCGGGGCACCGCCTCTGCCCTGGAGGAGCCCAAGGTCTGCTTGGAGACAGGACTTCGTGAGGGGCAGTGAGTAAGTCCTCTCACTAGAATGAGGACACCCGGGAGGTCACCCAGCAGGGGACATCCGGCTGCCTGCGATCTCCCAGCCCCCAGCCCTCTGCCCACCGGTGCCCGCTGAGGGCCCTACAGCTTTTGCCTTCTTCTCCAAGGCCTCCGCCTCCTCCTTCTTCAGCTCCGCGAAGATGATGTCGAAGAACTCCTTCTCAGCCTTGGCCACCATCTCCTCCAGGTTCGTGGCCAGCTCCTCATCCCTCTGGTCCTCGTCCTTGCCCTCCGCCTTGCCTTTCTCCTTCAGCCTCATCTCCTTCTGCCTGGCCTCCAGGATCTTCTCCCGCCGGGTCTCCCGCTCAAATATCTGCGCCACAGAGGGACAGAGGCCGGGGGAGGGCTGGGTAGTGAGCGACTCCAGCACGAGGCCAGGTTGCTTAGTTCTCCCTGCTCTATTCAAAGAGGTCTTTGCAGGAGACCGCGGCTCAACCGCAGCACCACGTGCAGCACTGGAGTCTGCACCCAGGGCTGGTGAAGAGAGGGAGGGCAGAGTATTGGCATTAGGGGTTGGGGCAGCCAGGACACCATTCCACGGAACACCAAGCACACAGGCCTTTGTAGTTAGACAACATGGTGGCCCTGGCCTGTGCCCCTCACTCCAGCTCTGGGGTGAGACCGCCTTTCTCAGGCAGAGCTGGGAAAGCCCTCCCAGACCTCAGCACCAGAGCTTTCCATTCCATGGTGTGCACCAGGCACTGGGGAGTGTGTGCCAGGGCCGCTGGGGAGGGGGGTGGGATATGGCAGTGGCCCTCAGTGTCCCTGCCTCAGGGCAAGCCCTTCCACCTGTCTTCCCCATTGGCATCTCTGGATGGTTCTGGTGCAGACATATCGTGTTGTGTGCCATTGGGTACACACTCGATTTGCAGTTGGAAAATCAAAGCCTATGGGGAAAGTTTGACTTGCCTGAGGCCACTGAACTGCAGAGTACTGAGCAAGGCAGGTGAAGCCAGCTAACACCCGTCCACGGAGCTCACACTTTAGGACACCCTGCAGCCCCATCAAATATGTGCACCCATATCCAGGGGTTGGAAGGAGGGGACATGGGCATCTCTCTGGCTAGGCTGCTCTGAGCTGGGGCCAGGTCTGGACATGTGCGGCGTGGTCCCTGTGGTGGTGCTGGTGCTTACGGAAGAAGCTATGTTCTTCTCATTCCTCTGGAGGGTGGAGAGCCCACTGGACACTTCCAGCAAGGTAGTTGTCCCCCGCTGGGAACCACAAGCAATGAGACAGCCGTTGTCCTGCACCCGGAGGCAGAAGAGGGCCTCGTCACACACCTGTTGGGCGGTCCAAGCAGACCCAGGGCAGGGACAAAGTCATATTTAATTAACTGGCATCTGGGGAGCCTTAGCCCCTTCACCTTGCTCAAATACCATGACATCCTGCACCAGGGAAATAAATAAGAATACAAAGAAAAAAAAATACCATGACAACCCCTGCACCCCATAAAGTGAAGGTCAAACTCAGAGACTGGCTGTCTAAGCTCTAGCCTTAGCCCCTGCTTCATTCCAGTCCCCTCTGTCTGTGGACTCCCACACCTCATGGGCTGCCATGGGCCCTGCCGTGGCTTTGCCAACAGGAATGCAGGCTGGGAGGCTCAGCTGCTTGGAGCACCTGTGCAAGGGCCTGAAGGGATGCACCTGGGGGCAGAGGAGCTGCGCATCTGCTTTCTTTTCTGCTTTAATTTCCTGGGGTAACTCTGCCATACCACTAGAGCGCCAAGTCCCCTTGACCCTGCAGGAGCACAGGTGCTTGAGGCAGGAGCTACAGTCGCCCAGTGTGTCACTTACCTAGAGAAGCCCTGGCACAGATGCACCCAGGCACGCACAGCATAGCACACACCCTCACACCATGCCGCATTCGCACCAGCCCCATTCTTGTACAGGAAGGGAGATGCACGTGACCTTCAGGCTGAGGGCAGGGTCAGAATGCTTGAACATAACGTCCCAGATGTCCAGAGTCCCATCCATCTTGGTGGTGAAGAACACCGCTGGCCTCACGGGGCTCCAGGCACCATCCGTGAGATAAGCCATGTGGTACCTGTGGGAGCCCATTCCTTGGGTCACATCTTTCTTAGGTTTAGCTTCCAGCCTTAGGGCTCTGGATATGACATTTCCCATGGGCCCAGCCCCTGGACACATGGAAGCCATCAGAGGAAGGGGATGTCCAGGAAAGTGTAACTCTGATATCGGGGAGGGATACACTTTCTACTTGGTTTGGTTTGGATTTCCTAACACTTCGTGAATACTGAACATTAAAGCGCACACACACACACACACACACACACACACACACACACACACACTGCATGCAAGTGTAGTCATGCAAATGTAGGGACTGAATTTTCCACCAAACTTTATCCTCCTTTACCCCAGAGTAGTATAATTATAGCCATGGTAGTCACACCAGAAACTACATTTCCCAGCTTCCTTTGCAACTGTATGGCTAGCTAAGCTACGGTGGGAGAAAGGATCAATATCACAGAGACACTCTGGAGAATTTTGACAAACAAATAATTTTTAAAATACGTATATCCCAGATATTGCATGGGACATAGTTATACTAAAAAAAATTCATTATTTTCTCAGAAATGCAAATTGAACTAGGGATCCTATATTTCTCTTTACTGAACTTTACAGCTGGACCTGCAGAGGTTCTAACCTGGCCCCCTCTGAGGATCTCCCTCCTCTATCCCCAGCCAGTCCCTTGTCCCTCCCTTACTTGGTCCACATGATAGATGACTCCCGGCTGTCTTCAGACCAGATGCGGGCTGTCCAGTCCCCAACTGTCAGGAAGTTCTTTGGGTAGAACGGGTTTCTCTGGAGGGCGTAGATGGGGCCGTGATGGCCCGAGAATGTGCACACAATCTTCTCAGCCGGCGTCTTGGCCTTGCGGTTGCAGGAGATGACGATGCCCTGCTCGGTGCCCACCATGAACTTCGTTGGCTGCAGAGGAGGGGCAGGCATGGGAGGAGCCATGCAACACCAACTCTGGGCTTGGCTGGTGCAGCCAGCAGCCTGTCCGGGGTCGGCAGTGCCAGCAGACCCCTTGTCCTAAGCTCTGCTCAGACTGTATAGCCCACAAAAGAGCTGTCCCCACTTTCCCCAGCCTCAGAAGACACCTGCCCGCTGCTTTGAGGAACTTGTTTAATGAATCCCTACTGGATTCTTCTGGTCTCTGGAGGACATCAGGAACCCCATAAAGATCCCAAATGTTTACAGACAGAGTAAACAAGCCCAGATGTGGACGGGGTATGAACCCGGTCACTTAGGAGGCAGGCAGAGTCTAGACTGACTCGATAGTGACATTCACCCTAGCCCTGTCCACAGAGAACTCAGAGCAGGTGGCTACCCAATACTCAGGAAGGCATCTGGAGCCAGGTGGGAGGGCTCTCGGGCTGAGGTCCCTAGCCAGACAGATTGGATGTACAGTAGTCAGCCAAGAAGGTTCTGGGGCACCCTCAGCCTCTGGCACCTAGTGGTCTCTGCCACTCCTTCAAGTGCACAGGCACACTGTTGGGGTGCGCTGGGGGGGCTGTCCTTGCCTAGTGTGCTTTCTGTCCAGCCATCTTCTCAGTGCGTTCTCACCACCTTCAGGACTTTGCTCACCTCTCACCTCCCCAGGCTGCTCTGTCCCTTGAACCACCCCCTGCTCCCAGAGCGCCTACTCTGCCCTCCATTTCTGTTTCTATAGCTCCCACCAGCATCTGGCACAGGGATTTCCTGGGTTTGCTGCGCACCCCACAACAGGAAGTCAAGCTCCTTGGCCTCTTTGGAATAGTGCTTAGTGTGAGTAGAGTTGTGAAAGGAATTTGTGGATAACTTGAAACTTGGCTCGGGAAGACTGCCCACCACCAGGCCCCTCTGACTCCCCCATACCCCACTCCTCTCTGGGAGAGGATGCAAGGCCTGGAGGATACCAGCCAGGGAGGGGCACACCCCTTCCAAAAGTCCTTGCAAAATTGGGCAACAGTGTATGCCCATATTCATAACAGAATTAGCCACACATAGCCCAAAGGTGGAAGCAACCCAAGTGTCTCTGGACAGATAAGTGGATAGACACAACGCGGTCCATGTGTATAATGAAATAGAATTCAGTTATCAAAAGGAAGAGAATTCTTTACACATGTTCTAACATGGAAGAACCTTAAGGGCATTATGCGTAAGGCAATTAAACCAGTCACAAAAAAGACAAGTATTCTATAACTCACTTTATAACAGGTTCCTAAAATAGCCAGACTCAAAGAAGCAGGAAATAGACAGCCAGTTGCCAGGGGCGAAGGTGGAAGGCAATGGGAAGTTGTTCAATGAGGAGAGTGGTTCAGTTTTGCAAGATGAAAAATGTTCTGAGTCAGGTGTGGTGGTGTACACCTGTAGTCCCAGCACCCTGGGGGCTGAGGCAGATTTCCAAGTTTGAGGCCAGCCTGGTTTAGCAAGATTCTGTCTCAAAATAATAATAAAAAAATAAAAAAGGGCTGGGAATGTAGCTTGGTATGAAAACCCTGAGTTCAATGCCCAGTGCCACACACACACACACACACACACACATACACACACACACACACACACTTCTGGAGATGAATGATTGTAATGGTTACACAACAATGAGAATATATTGAACACTACTGAACTGAATACTTTAATGCAGTTAAAATGATAGCTTTTGTATGTTTTTTGAACTTTTTTTAAAAAATGTATTTGGTATAGGGTCTCACTGTGCAGGTCGGACTCGTGAACAGCTCCTCCTGTTTTCAGCTTCCCCAGCACTGGGATTACAGGTGTGTACCACCATACCTGGTCTCCATGGCCAGCTTAGCACACCTGGGGGTGGGGCTGGCATAGCGTGTGGTACCTGGGATCGAACCCCAGTCCCTGCGCTTACCTAAGCAGGTGCTTAGTCCAGTGAGCTATCTCACTGACCATAACTATAATTTAAAAAGCATATGAAATCTAGAGAGGTAGCTCAGTGCACAGGCCCTGGGTCCCATCCTCTTCACCACACACAGGGAAGGAGGGCAGAGGAGAGAACGGAGGGAAAGGGGAGGAGGGAGGGAGGGAGGGGAGCGAGGGAGGCAAGGAGGGAAGCCCACACACAAATAAACCACAGAGTTGTGTGTCAAAGGCGAAGGAGGAGATCAGACTTGAGCACTGAGCCATCAGGCGAGCCCCCGGGCCCCTGCACATCAGCTTTCCCAGGAGGAGAGCCACGCAGACTCACAAGGCTGAGAACATCTCATGCCACAGGCTTCCTGGAGGGGTGGGAGTTTGGATCTAACTTCACCCTGTGCTGGGGCACGAACTTAGCCTCACTGGCCTTCACCCTAGGTATGTGGAAAGTGGGGACAAAATATTACCCCACGTGGTGGGTGCCTGTCACCACACAGGCTCCTCACACTGTGGTATCTACAAGTGTCCAGCACATTGTGTACACTCAGCAAGAGACACACAAGAAGTAGTGAGGACTCACCATGGCGTGGTCATTACAGCCACCACATAGCCTGGGACAGCACACAGGTCAGAAATGTTTTTCTTTTTCTTTTCCTTTCTTTCTTTCTTTTTCTTTTCTTTTCTTTTCTTTTTTCTTTTGTATTTTAGGGAAGGGTCTACAGGGTGTTCAGGCTGAAGTTAGACCCAAACTCACTACTAGATTAGACTCATAGTGACCTGCCTCTCTACAGTCTCCCAAGAGCTGGGATTACAGGCGCACGCCACCACGCCCAGTCTCAATAGCTGTCTCAGCGTGCCCCAGGGGTGCACCTGCTGGATCAAACCCCAGCCCTGCACCTGCTTGCAGGTGCTTTAACCCACTGAGGTATCTGGCCAGGCCTCAGAATGCTTTTCCAACTCCCACCCCTACCTCAGGCTCCACCCAGTGTCTTGGCAAAGGTTGGGGGGGCTCAACTGAATTATGTTCCCTCAACCTACCAGCATTCGTTCCCCAGCCTTCGATGAAGACACTCAGGCTCCAGCTCCCAACATCTTAGTAATGATGTCACATGATCCCAAGGCAATGAGTGACATCCCTGCTTGGGGACCAGGCCTCGGGTTCAATAAGATATCCACCTCAGGCCAAGGACCAGCTGGAAAAGTTCTTGCCTTGCATTACAGAGGGAGTTTTCATTTGCTGCTTCTAGTTTTTCTCCTCCGACACACTAACATTATTGCTCAATATGGAGATTCTCTTGTTTTTTCTTAGTTACTAAATTCATGCCTGTGCCCTGGTTTTTCAAGAAGCCTCCTTAGATCTCCTTTCTACCCCCAACACTTCCTTTCTTCCTCCACAGAAAGGGAAGTGACCAGCCCTAGGCCCTGTAGGAAGCAGGGGCAGCCTGGTCCCGGCTCTCTGTCTTTTCACCTGCGGTGGCTTGCCAAGTGACAGACTGCAGAGGACAGTGGGTTCCTTCCTCAAGGAGCTCTGCTGCCCCCTGCTGGAGGAGTGCTGTAAGCGCTTGCCACACTAGCCTTGGCCTGTCCGCGCCCTGGCAAGGAAAGTTGAGGAAGGGACAGCAAGAAGCCCTCACCAAGGTAGACTCAAACTCCAGGGAGATGGCCCCCAGGGCATTTTCCAGCTGCTCCTTCTTGGTGATGTCCAGGATAACCACCTCGGTGGGCTCACTTATCTTGCGGATGTCCCACCACATGACCTAGTGGGAAGCAGAGGGGACTGAGCCCTTGAGGTCCCGCGGCTCCCCTGGCTTTTGTCCCTCACCCACCTATGAAAACGAACACATGTTGAGGTTCCCTGTTGGGAGACTCAGCTCCTAAACCTGGCTGGTCAGCAGCGTCCCTGGCAAGCTGCCTAAAATCCAGATGCTGGGACCTCATGTCAACCTTAATGGATCCAAATCACCAGGTACCCAAACCAACCCAACCCAAAGTCTGGACTCTTCCGACTCTTCCCATGTAGAAGTATTTAAAAATGTGAAAAAAAAATGGACACACACTTTGACCTAAAGACTCTACCACAGGGGTGTGACTTATAGATGTTCCTGCATGTGTATGCTATAATCTATATACAAGTACACTCTTGTTATACTTTTTCTAATAAGAAAATATAAAATCCATTTAAATAAATTATGGGCTGGAGAGATAGCTTGGTGGTCTAAGTGTCTGCCTGGCAAGTGCAAAGACCCGTGTTTGATCCCCAGTACTGCATGCTGTGCTGGTCCCGTGCATGCCAGCCATCTAAACCTGTAATCCCAGCTCTGGAGAGGCTGAGACAGGAAGAGCGCTGTGAGTCCAAGCTGTATACCAAGAGTGTACCAAATAAATAAATCTTTTTTTAAAAATTATGATATGTCCATACCTTTCAGTAGAAGGCATTGGGCAGTGGTTATTAAAAATGAAAAACTATCTCTGAGATATATTAAAGTATAAAGTATACCAAAAAAAGTGTAGAAGAGAGATATATGCTTGCTTGAATAGGTAGAGAAGGTAGAGGGAGGAAATTAACTCCACTCCTCAGGTAGAAGCAGGTGAGTTGGGCAGATGAGAGGGAGGTATTTCACTCTGCCCTTCTGCACTTTTGAGATTTTGCCCCCCACATGAATGTTTTATCCAATGTTAATGTAAGAAGAAAGCTTCCCGCAGTAATCCTGATGAGAACAGGAAGTACACACGCCCTCTCTGGCTCTGCCCCCGGGGACCTGGCTGGGTGGTACCTGCCCATCGGTGGAGGCTGAGAAGCACTCGGTGCCCGTCTTTGACTGCAGCCAGATAGAGCCGTACACAGGGTCCCGATGGCTGAACTCGATGGTGGAGAGCTCTGCTACCAGGCTGCCCTTCCGGGTGTCCCAGCAGGCTGACGGGGAAGGACATAGTAGGGGGTGGAGGGAGCAACAGGGGCGGAGGGCTGTTGCTTCTCTGGGTGTGAAGGGTTTTGTAGTAACAGTAAATTCGAGCCGGCCCCCAAGAAATCTCTAGAGACACTCCTAAAAAGCAAGCTTTTTCCATCACAGCCCTACTGTGTTGTGTCACCCTGGATCCCCCGGAAGCCCCTGGGGACAGAGCAGGCTCTGCCACGGGGAGGCTGGAGGGCTCTGGCAAGAACAGCCTGGCGTGTGGCTGCTGCTGCAGAGGGGAGGTGACCGAGGCTAAGCTGTGGTCCTGTGAGCCTGGGGATGCAGTGAGCCGGGTAGAGAGGACAGTTGAGGCTCCGTCCTAGGGCAAAGCCTGGGACTTTTTGCTCCGTCCCAGTACAAAAAGCTCCTTGAGGCGAAGACGGACATTGGGGCAGAGCTGCCTGTTGCAGCCACTCCCTCCCTTTTCTCCTCTGCCTCCAGAAAGCGCCCCAGGAGGAGCCAGACCCTGGGTCGGGGTGACGTTCTCTGCTCTCGGGGCTGCTCGGTGGGTGTTCCCCTTTCCCCTGAGTGCGCACGGAGGCCCCGCCCTCTCACGCACAGCCCCTTCCAGGAAGGCTGGCTTTGTGAAGCAAAGAAGTACTGAGTTCCTAAGCTTTGACTTAATATCCCTCAAGTGCTGGGCGTACTCTTGTGCTTTCCCTGCTCAGCTGGCTGTGTTTGGTAACGCACGCTCCCGCGCGGGCACCACGAGCCCTGGATGCTCCTGCTGGGCCCCTTCTGGCAGCAGCAGGGCCACCCCCAGCCGCTGCGAGCCGAGCCGCGCCGCGCAAAGCCACTGAAAGGAGTTATGAATAATGAGTGTGGCAGAGTCCTGAATAAATCATGGCCCAGGCGCTGGGGCGGCCTTGAGTGCGCGGGCACCCAGCAGTCTCCAGCGAGAGCTGGTGTGTAGTCCCCAGCCCGAGAGCTCCCCTGGGAGGAGGCAGCCGGTGTGGGAGGGAGACCGGCCTGAGTCTGAACGTCTCTCCTGGCTCCTACTCCTGAAGACGAAGGGAAGTAGTAGAAAGGCTCGGCAGAGAGAATGGGGACCCCCCTTCTGAGCCTGCGGCAGTTAATGTGTGTTACACTGGGTTGGCTTGCGACACACGAGGAGACTAGTAGAACGCGCTTCCGCGTGTCTGCCGGGCTCAAGGGACTCTATCTGGCCCTTGGCGGCCTCCTGTCTGTCTTGTTTTTTTTTTTTTTTTTTAATTTATTTGTTTATTTGTGTGTGTGTGTGTGTGTGTGTGTGTGTGTGGCCAGCTCAGCCCACCAGGGGGCAGGGCTGGCTGGCATGTGGTGCTGGGGGATTGAACCGCTGTCCCCGTGCATTGCTAAGCTTGTTCTAAGTAGGTGCTTTAGACCACTGAGCCATCTCACCAGCCCCTGTCTGTCTCTTCTTTCTGCTTCTGGCTGCAATGGATGGGGCAGCGTTGCTATGCTCGTTCTACTTTGGAGTCAGCCATCCATGGACCAAACCTCTCTTCTTTTAAACTGTGTGTGCCTGGTACCTTGTCCCAGAAACAGAAAACAGAAAGGTGACAATTCCTCAAGTGTGAGGATTGAGAGGCTGCTAATTTCTGGGCTGAGGATAGAGGTCAGGCAGATTTTTTTTTTTATCATGCCATTTATTTATTTATTTATTTATTTTCTTTTTTGAGACAGGATCTTGCTATATAGCCCAGGCTGGCCTTGAACTTGGGGTGATCGTCCTGCCTCAGCCTTCTGAGTGCTAGAATTACAAGAATGTGCCACTATGCCAAGTTTCACTAAGAATGTTTAGGAGCCGGCGAGATAGTTCTGTGGCCTAAAGTGCCTGCTTTGGCAAGCTTGGACAAGCACACAGGGACCGTGGTTCCACCCCCAACACCCCAGGGCAGGCAGAGCAGGCCACACAAAATATATATATTATTTTTAAAATAAGTTTTCCAGGTGGGCCATCAACAAAACAGCAGAAGAAGCGCTTTCCCAGATTCTCCACCACAATCATAAAACTGGCAAGAACAGTCAGAATCCATTTTCTCAGAATTCTGGAAACTAGCCAAAGGCTCATAGCAGCCTGGAGAGTTTTCAAGAAAAATAGCTGAATCTTGGTGAAAGCAACGACTCTTGTCCCTGCGGCACCTCAACCTCCCCTGGCTAAGATGTATGTGTCGCAGTTCCATGGTAGCTAGAAAAGTAACATCCCAGCCCGGCATTGTATGTACCTATAATCACAGCATTCTGGGAGGCTGAGGCAGGAGGACTGCAAGTTTGAGGCCAGCCTGGGTAACTTAGTGACTTGCTAAGAGCCTGCCTCAAAATTAAAAACATAAGGGCTAAACCAAGCATAGTTACACAGACCCATAACCCCAGCTTTCAGCAGGCCAAAGCAGGAGGATCATTGTGAGTTCAAGGCTTGTCTGGGTTACAAAGTTAGGTTCAAGGCCAACCTGAATTACATAGTGAGACCCTGATTCAAAAATAAAAGAGAATAAATAAATCAATTTTAAAAGGCTGGGGATGTAGTTCAGCGTGAAGACCATCAGCTTGATCCCTACTGTTGTGTGTGGGGGGGAACCACTGAAAAGAAAAGTGACACTGCCCGCATGGAGCAGTGTGGCAGCTGTGGAAGGAGCAGAGGGCATTGGATGAGCCCTTCCAAATCCAAGACCAAAGTCTGCCGCACTTGGCCTGTCTGATGGCTCCTGGAAAGTTGTCTGTCCCTGACCTGGCTCACAGTTTGCTCAGTACAAAAGTCTTTTCCCCCAGGGCACAGCTGTGGCAACTGAGGCCAACAGCAGGGGGCATCATGGGGGGGGCGGGTAGCGGCCGTCTACAGGGGCCTGGAGAAGCTGGGCATCTAGAGACCCTGCCTGGGTCAGAGATGTCACTGCCCAGCATGGTGTCACCCTCAGACAGGGCAGCTACAGAACGCTCTTCTCGGAGGACAGGAGGGACACTCTCCAGGAGGGACAGCGTGCTTAGCCGCAAAAGAAGCCCAACACGTATAAGATATCTGAAGCCATGTAAAGCAGCTTTTCTGAGCAAAATAGAACAAAACTTGAAATCAGTAAAGGAAAACTGGAAGATGCCCAAATAGCTGGAAACAAAACATGCATCTTTAAGAACCCTTGGGGGGCCGGGGAGATGGCTCAGTGGAATAAGTGCTTCCCTGGCAAGCACAAGGGCCTGAGTTCAATCTCCAGTTCCGCCAAGAAGTTCTTACTAGGGCCAGGAAGATGGCTCAGTGGAATAAGTGCTTCCCTGGCAAGCTCAAGGGCCTGAGTTCAATCCCTGGTTCCACCAAAAAAAAAAAGAAACTTTGGATCAAAAAAGAAAGCAGGGCTGGTGAGATGGCTCAGTGGTCTAAAGCACTTACTTAGAACAAGCTTAGCAAAGCACAGGGACCGCGGTTCAATCCCCCAGCACCACATGCCAGCCAGCCCCGCCCCCAGGTGGGCTGAGCTGGCCACACACACACACACACACACACACACACACACAAATAAATAAATAAAATTTAAAAAAAAAAAAAGAAAGAAAGCAGACAAGAAACCACTTGAATGAAGGAGCATGAAAACACAGCAAACCAAAAGGTGTGAGCGCAGGTAATGCGGTGCAGAGAGGGGAAATTCACTATATTAAACAAAACAAAAACAAACAAACAAGGACTGAGCCACAACTGGGTGGTCCAGGCCTTGCCTCCTACCCACCAGACCCTCAGTTTGGTCCTCAGGGCCGCAAAGACAAAGAAAAACAAAAAAAAAAAAAAACAAACAAGCCAAACAAAAAACTGTTCTAACCTTCCACTTTAAGAAAGGAGAAGCTGGGCTTGGTGGCCCATGCCTGTAATCCAGCACTCAGGAGGCTGAGGTAGGAGGATCATTGGGAGTTCGAGACCAACCTGGGCTACCAAGTGAGCTCAAGGCCAGCCTGAACTGCACAGTGAGACCCGGTCTCAAGACCAAAAAAAAGTAAAAGAAATGCGGAAAAGATGAATAAATTAAACCCCAAGCCTGCAGAAGGGAAGAAATAATAAAGATTAGAGTGCAAAATAAATGAAACTTAAAGTGTTTTAAAAATCAGAGAAAAACAATAAAGTGAAAAGTTGGTTCTCGAGAAACAAAATTGACAAGCATCTAGCTAGACTGACAGGAAAGGGAGGGAAGAGAAGAGAAGATTCAAATTACTAAAACCAGGAACAAAATAGAAGACAGTCTGGGGGTGGTGGCGCACGCCTGTAATCGCAGCACTAGGGAGGCAGAAATCAGGAGGATCAGTATGAATCCAAGCTGTGTAGAGAGACTCTGCGTACACACACACACACACACACACACACACACACACACACACACACTAGACACGACCACCAGCTTTGCAGAAACAAAAACGATTGCAAAAGAATGCCATGAACAATGGCATGTCAACAAACCGCATAATCTAGATGAAATGCTTAATCCCCAGAAAGACAGAGACTGCCGAAATAGATTCAGCAGAAATAGAAAATCTGAAGAGGTCTATAGTGAGTGAAGAAACTGAATTAGTAATTCTAAAGCTTGCCACCCACACGAAAAAGCCAAAGCCAGGTATCACGATGTGTAAGCCCAGCTACTCCAGAGGCTGAGGCAGGAGAAAGAGACTAGAAGAAAGGAAGAGGAAGGGAGGAAGGGAGGAAGGAAAAAGGAAGGAAGTAGAATGGTACAACCTGTGGAAATGTGTGTGGAGATTCCTCAGAAATTTAGGATTAGAAGCCCCATTCAACCCAGCTATTCCCTTTCTGCATATTTTTCTAGAAGAACTGAAAACATTGTACCACAATGACATATGTGCCCCCATGTTTACAGCAGCACAATTGGTCATGGCTTAATCTAGGAAACAACCCAAATGCCCATCAACTGAGGAGCAGATTAAAAAGACGCGGCATTTTTATACAATGGAGTATTATTCAGTTATAAAGAAAGAGAAACGTGAGGCCTTTATAGGTAAATGGATGCAAGTAGAGACCATACTCATAAATGAAATAAGTCAGGCCCACATGTACAAACATCATATTGTCTCCCTAGTGTACAAGCCTGAAAGAGTAAATAAAATCTGAAAAGTACAATAAATATAATAAAAGGGAAAGAAACTGCTCAAAAGGAATGAACAGGGCTGGGGAGATAGCTCAGTAGAATAGGCACTTGCCTGACAAGCGCAAGGGCCTGAGTTCAATCTCTGGTACCGCAAAAAAAAAAAAAAAGAATGAACAGTTGGCATGAAGGAAAGGAAAAAAAAAAAGAAAGAAAAGAAAGGGGAAAATCATGTATGCAAATATACAAGATAGCTAAGACGATTATACTATTAATTTCTATCTTTTTTTTTTATGTATTTGGTACAGGGGCTCACTATGCAGCTCGGACTCATAGTGCTCCTCCTGTTTTCAGCATCCCCAGTGCTGGGATTACAGGCATGCACCACCACGCCCCCAACTTGGTTGCCAGCTCAGCGCACCCAAGGACGGGGCTGGCGAGGCATGGGGTGTAAGGATCGAACCCTGGTCCCTGCATTTGCCTAAGCAGGCTCTTAGTCCACTGAGCTATCTCACCAGTGCGTCTATCAGTTTTTTTGAAAGTAGCAGTGAATGCTTAAAATTTTTATTTTGACCAATTTTACATGCTTGTATCTGGTAATCCGAGCAATTGCAATGAAGACAGCAATGGGCAATATAACTTTTTTTTTGCAGAACCGGGGATTGAACTCAGGCCTGTGCACTTGCCAGGCAAGCGCTTATTCTCCTGAGCCAGCTCCCTAACTATGCCATATAACAACCATTGTTGAATATCTATCATCTTGGTTTTTGTTTTTTAAACTGTATATCATTTCTAATGTCTTATCTGTATTTTTATTCTTTTAAAAAGGAAAGAAACAAAAAAAGAGAAAAGGAGAGAAAGGCAGCTATCAGACCAGATGGTTTTACTGGTGAACTCTTCCAGACACTAAAACAATACAAATTCTTGCAATAAAGCAAAAAGGGGGCTTCTTCTAGCTTCTCCTAGAGGGCCAATACCACTATACCCAATACCACATCGGTGTCCCCAGGCCTCTCCCAACATGGGGCTCCACAGTGGTCTCTCTCTGTGGCTATCCCTAGTCACATGGTCATTGGTTCTACTTGAACTATAGTGTTTAGGGACTTTTTATTTTGAACTAATGAAAATAAGCTTTGGACCGATCACAGCTGGAGGTCTCACAGTGTCAGCAGAACCCGACTCACAAACACCAGAATGGTCAGGGACAGAGAAGCCTACCAGCTCAGTCTGGCAGCTGGGCGAGCGCTGGGTGCCCCCTTACCTATCTGCCCATTGTAGCAGCCCCCCAGGATCACGTGCGAATCTTTGGGGTTATACTCCACGGTCACCAGTGGAGAAGATGGCTTCAGGGCCATTTCAGGCCTATTGGGGTTTTCTATAAAGCAGAGAAACAAAATGACTCCATCAGGCCTGGATAGAAAACCACAGGGTCAATCAGCTCAACTCTCCCAGGCAGGCAGGGTGGAAGCTCCTCTGGTCTTTCTCAAAAGTACCGAAGCCTGAATCTTCGCTTCATTTTGGGAATGGGGGTGGTGGTGAGTGTGCATGTTTAATGGTAGTTCTAGTCCATTTCCCAGGCTTGGTGTGAAAGGAGGTTCTGACCCAAAGGTTTTCACACCAGTCAGCTCTTCAGCAGCCTCCTCTCACCAGGTCTGAGACCTGGGAGTCCTGCTGGCATCCACCCTGGCATCCACCCTGGCGTCTACCCCAGGGTGCTGAGCTATGTGAGAGGAGAGTGTCAGTGCCAAGCTCAGGGCCATCCACTTCCTGTGCCAAAGGGACAGTGGAAGAAGGCTGAGAGTGCCGCCCTGCCGGCTCCTGCCTCACAGCAAGCCCTGTACAATGGTCTGGGCCTGTGGCTGGAGGCACTGCCCCACCAGCCACGGGTTATGGCAAGTGGCAGGAAAGGTGGGACAGGGCATGTGTTCCCTTCCCTCGTGCTTGGGCCCCTTCAAGTCCGCAGGGCATTGTTCTGATACAATCTGTAGGGATCCCATGGGCTCTGAGCTTAATGCTCCCAATTAAGAGTCAGGAGCTGGGGAGACAGGTATAGCTCAGGGATGCAGCACTTGCTGAGCATGTGCACGGCCCTCGGTTTAATCCCAAGTGTACTGGAAGCAGGCAGGAGAGAAGAGGGAAGAGGGAGGGGGAGGGAGGGAGGAAGGGAACGGAGGGAGGGAGGGGAAGGAAGGAGAAAGCAAAAGGGAGGGAAGAAGGGAAGGGAGGAAAGGGAGGGAGGGAGGTGGAGAAAGAGAGAGGGGGAGGGTGGGAGGGGGAGGGAGGGAAAGAGGGAGGAAGGAAAGAAAGGAACATCTGGGACTTGCTGCCCCATTCAGCTCCTCAGCCCACAGTGGCCCACGGGACCCCTATGCTCCTCACCCAGGTCCCAGACATACGAATCATGGCTCATGCCCATAGGTGCCCGCTGAAAATCCAAGCAAGAATATGCCACTGCCAACTTCCGGTTGCCATCAGGGTGCCAGGAGAGGTGAGTGGCCGTCCGTTTGATCTCTTGGGGATCCCTTTAAGGGGAGAGCAAGGAAGCAGGAGGCTGGAGGGTGGGGCTCCCCCGATTCTTTATTCATTAGGTTTTTGTCTTTAAAATATTCACACACTCATACACAATCCCCATACTCAGGGAGAGCTACTTATCAAACAAAGTTGACAAGACTCCCATCAGTGAAAAGCCAGCCTCACCAGCCATAAATAGAACAGAATCATAAACGATAAGACAGTGGTGGCAATAAAAAAGTTAAGTTCCAGGTGACACTCTGCCCTGCTGAAAATTCTCAAGCTGGGTGTGGTGGTGCATGCCTGTGATCCCAGCACTCAGGGAGACTGAGCAGGCGGAATATGAGTGGGAGGCGGCCTGGGCCATCCAGAGACTTAGCAAAGCCCTATCTCAAAACAAAAATTTTAAAAAGAATGAAGATGTGTTATATTTACATACCCACTTCCTTCCCCTGTAATCACATCATGTGTCATTATGTTCTGCGTACCAACAGGAAAATGAAATTAAATGTTAGAAAATAAAAAAAGAGCTAGGATGTAGCTTGGTGTGAAGACCCTGGCTTTAATCCTCATAATAAAAGGGAAAAGGGACATTTTGAGCCAGCGCTTGATCTTTTATGATGATTAGAATAAACAGAGGATGGGAACCAGTCACTACCCTTCTTGCTTGCTCGAATGCTTTAACAACTTCCGTCCACACAAAACCCTGTCCATGAATATTTATAGCGGCTTTATTCATAATTGCCAAGCCTTGGAAACGACCAAGGCACCCTCCGTCGTGGAGTGGGGAAGCCCTGGTACATCCAGAGCATGGACTATCGTTCAACACTGAAACACACCAGCAGCAAGCTCTGAAAAGACACGAGGAGACAAGTGCCTATTGTGAAGTGAAAGAAGCCAGCTGAAAGAGCCACACAGGGTCGGACACCAGCTCTGTGACATCTGGAAAAGGGAAAACTGGAGATGCTAAAAAGATCAGCCATTGCCAGGGGTTGTGGGGAGGGAGGGAGAAACAGGCAGAGCGCAGAGGGATTCTAAGGCAGTAAAACACCCTGTGCACCGCCGCTGTGGTGGACGCCTGTCATAATGCATTTGTCCCAACCCATGCACTACACTGCCCTAACAGTGAGCCTACTGGAAACTATGGACTCCAGATGGTGAGGACGTGTCCAGGCCTATCTGGCAGGAGCACAGGTAATGCAGGTTCTGTGTCCCGGAGTGGAGAAGGGGAGGGACATGTGGAACTCGCTGGACTTTCTGCTCAATCTTGCTGTGAGCCGAAAGCTACCCAAAGAACTGTAGTCTATTACTGTTGCAAAAAAGGAGGGAGGGGGTTAGCCCTGATGCCCCGTGGGAGTACCTGTGTGCCTACTGTGATGCCGGGTCCCCAGTGCGCCGTGCTGGACGCACCCTGCCCCTGCAGGAAGTGACCCTGCTGTGCATACCTGGGGGCCACGCATAGCCTCATCCCTGGAGCCTGTGCATCCTGCAGGGGCAGAACCCACATAGCTGGGCACCGAGTTCTTACTGTGCCCCTTGTCAAGCGTGGACACAGGGCACACAGCCCTCCCAGCCTGGAATGATCAGCAAAGGGTCCATTTTGAGGGTGGCCTTTTGGCCAGCCTCCTGCTCACCATAGAACTACCTGAAAACATTGATGGTTTTAGCGGAAGAGGCCTCTTCGGTCACCTCCACTTCTTCCTCATCGTCGAAATACTCCTCATAGATGTCGATGGCATTGTTCTGCTTGATGCAGTGCTCCATGATCTGGGGGCGGAGGAGACACGGGTCAGAAGCTCTCAGGGACAGAGAGAGGCCCTTCAGACTGAGCAGGGTCCGGATGGAGTGTGGGAGGGACAAGCGACACCTGCTGGATTCCTCTCATTTTGTATAGGCCACATATTTCCTTCCTTTTTTCCTTTTCCCTTCCTCTCTCCCTCTCTTGCTTTCAAGAACTAGGGACAGAACTCAGGGCCTTGTATGGGCCAGGCGAGCACCCCACCCCTGAGTTACACTCCCACCCCACAGCCCAGGCATTTTTCACTGTCGTGAAAGTAAGATAATAGTATACACAAAACCTCACTTGGAGACAGTCTACTACCTGAGAGATCCGGATTTCATGAAGGAGGAAGGTGACTAGGAAAAAGGTTTACAAAGGTTCTTGGGGAAGGGTCATAATTTTTAAAAGGCGGAAAAATGTTGCTGGAGCCAGACAGAATTGTTACTCCCTGCATGTTGTGGGCCCTGGGTCCTGCTGCCTGCCCTGCAGACACGAGGGCTGGCAGGGCAAGCGGAGGATCGAATCCCAGCCACTGCGCTCTGCCTAAGGAGATGCTTTAGTCCGCTGAGCTATCTGGCCAGCCCTAGGACTCTTTCAAGGTTTCCTTTGCCAGGGATTTCCCACCTTTTTGTCTCCTCCTAAGCCGCGTCCAGCTGCAGACCTCTGTGGCTGCAGCAGGATCTCCTTTCCCCCTGTATCCCCAAGAGCCTGCACTGGGCCAGCTGGGATGTGGCACAGCCTGGGGGACCTGGAGCGACCCGGAGGCTCCCACAGCTGGGGCTGGAGGAAGACTCACCACGCCAAGTTGCGTGATGGTGTTGATGTAGTTCTCGTCCTTTTCCACTTTCTTCCGGAAGCGGATTGTCTGCTCCAGCTCCAGGGGGTTCACGTCTTTGGGCCAGCCCCCCTCTATGTGGTTCACACCCCGGGTCTCCATCTCGAACCGCTCGGTGTTGGCCTAAACAGAGCCCCAGGGGTGAGAAAATCGCTGCGCTGGTGTAAGCAGCCAGCCACTTGTGCAAACCGGGATGGGCCCGCGAAGGACCTGGCCTGAGCCACAAAGCAAGAACAAGTTGGTCCTCAGGCGGTCACAGGCGGCCTCACAGCGCCCCCTTGTGGAGCTAATGCTTTACAATTCAATCCGGCGGTCACCGAAGCCCCAGCCCCTGCCCACTATCATACAGTCTTATTCCGCAATTACCTGGGTCACAAGGGCTCTAAGGGCACAACCTGGGTTCTAGAGAGCCCAAAAATAAAAGGGCACATGTCGAGCACCCCATCAAAGCAATGCTACAGATATCAGAACCCTAAAAACAACCCAGGACGGGGGTGGTGACACTTACCTGCCAGCACTTGGTGTGGCCAAGGCAAGAGGGTGGTTGCAAGTTCAAGGCCAGCTTGGGCAAACTACTGAGACCGCGTCTCAAAATATACAGTAGAGGGGCTGGGGATGCAGCTCAGAGGCACGGCGCCTGCCTGGCAAGCTCAAGAGCCTGAATTTGATTCCCAGTACAAAAGAAAATAAGTGCCAGTCAGATAGCTCAATGGATTAAAGTGCCTGCTTAGGCAGATCTGCAAAGGTCAGGGGTTTCAATCCCCAGCCTGCCATGCCAGCCCTGCCCCCAGGGTGCGCTGAGACAGCAATTGAGACTGGGGATGGTGGCGCGCCCTTGTAATCCGAGTGCTTGGGAGGCTGAAAAACAGGAGGATCCCTACGAGTCCAATCTGTGTAGTGAGACCCTGAAGACCCTGTACTAAATACAAAAAAGAAAAGAAAAATATATAGTAAAAAGGGTTGGCGATATAGCTCATAGCTCAGTGAAGGCTTTGAGTTCAATCCCGAGTGCCAAAAACAAAACAAAATAAGATAAAAATGCAACTCAGTGGACAGTTGTATCCACTGAACTTGCCACTTTGCCTCCTTCCTACTTTTCTGGGCTTTAACAATGGTTCACCATCTTAAACATTTCAGGGCGTACCATTTGGTGGCATAATGGTGCAGCGTCTTTCAGCCACTACCTCTACCTAATTTCAATTTTTTATAACTGCATTTGGCACAGGGTCTCACTGTGCTGCTCAGAATCCTAGTGATCCTCCTGTTTTCAGGCTCCCCAGTGCTGGGATTACAGGTGTGCGCCACCACGCCTGGGCTCAGTGGCCAGCTCAGCACACCTGGGGCAGGCCAGCACAGCCTGTGGTGCCGGGGATCAAACCCCAGTCCCTGCGCTTGCCTAAGCAGATGCTTAGTCCACTGAGCTATCTCACCAGTCCCCTAGATCCAAAATTTTCATGACCCCCCCACATGGAAACCACAGACTCATTCAGCAGTTGCTCCTTTCTCTGTTTCATTTGGGACAAGGCTCTCTGGGCAGCCCAGGATGGCCTCACGCTGGCAACCTTCCTACCTCAGCCTCCCTAATGGCTGGAGCCACAGGCGTGAGCTACCACACCCAGCATCCCTTTCCACCTTTCCACCCGCTCCCCTAAAGTGAGCCATCTCACAAAGCAGGACTGGGACCCAAGGGCTTGTGTGGCACAGCCTCGGCAGCTGCCATTTTGCTTACAGCTGTGGTAAGAGAGGATTATCCTTCTCACAGACAGTAATTAGGCTAGAAGAACAAGAAGGGAATCCGAACCTCAAGTCACACCATCCACTTGCAATCCCCATGCAGTTGTGGACTGTTTTAGCTAAATCAAATGTGAACTTACCTCAGGTGATTTTGGGTAAGAGAAAATGGATTATCTGAATCCATCAAATTTTTTCTCACAGGATCTCTGGTCTCTGTTCTCACAGATAGGACCTTCCATTGTTTTGTCCTGGAGCCCCTGCCTGCCCTGAGGAACTTTCCAGGGGAAAGTCCTTTTTCCACCTGAGCTATTGCCTGTACAGATAAATCCTTGCTCTCCTCCAAACATGAGGTATGACTGAAAATACAGTGAATGTTAAATTTTTAAACATTTTATTACAGTAAAAGACACATCACCCGAATCCCCTCAAAATATTCCTCACGTTAAACACACTCATTCCTTTGTTCTAGGTACTTTCTGGAATCCTCTTTTTGTTTGTTCTTGTTGCTGGTTTTGAGACAGTGTCTTGCTATGTAGTTCAGGCTGGCCTCGAACTCATAGTGATCCTCCTGCCTCAGCCTCCTGAGTGCTGGGATCACAGGTATGCACCACCATGCCCAGATTTGGAATCCTCTTTGACAGCTTTAGTTGTGCTGTTGTAGCTTTCTTAATATCCTCAAGATTCCAGACATTTACTTTTTGTGGTTGTTTTGACTTTAAGGAAGGACCAGGAGTCAGCTGCACAGTGCCAGGCTGTGACAAGGATGCTGGGTGGTGACTTTCTGTTGGATTGCATGGGGCAGCAGCGTTCCCCATCGTCTTATTTTTAATCACACTCATAAAGACACTTGTGAAGGGTCGGAGAGCTAGCTCTGCGGACTAAGTGCCTGCTTAGGCAACCACAGGGACCCGGGTTCAATCCTCAGCACCACATGCCCACTAGTCCCGCCCCTGAGCATGCTGAGCCAGCTACTGAGACTGGGCATGAGAGCACACACCTGTAATCCCAGCACTGAGGAGACTGAAAACAGGAGGACTGCTAGGATTCTGAGGTGCCTAGTGAGACCCTATACCAAATGCATTAAAAAACAAAACAAAAAAAAACACTCATTAAAAAAAAAAAAGGGGGGCCAGGGAGATGGCTCAGTAGGATAAGCGCTTGACTGGCAAACATCAAGGATCTGAGTTCAATCCCCGGTTCTGCAAAAAAAATAAAAATAAAAAAAAATAAAATAAAAAACCTTCCAAGGCTGCATCATGAAGTTCCAGAAGCTGGGCCTGGTGCCCGTAATCCCAGCATTTGGGAGGCTGAGGCTCAAGGGCCACTGGAGCATAGTGAGCTCAAGGCCAGCCTGAACTACAATAGAATACAAAGTGAGCCTCAAAGATTCAAAAAGGAGGGCTGGTGAGATAGCTCAGTGGTCTAAAGCTCCTGCTTAGGCAAATGCAGCGACCACAGTTCAATCCCTAGCACCACATGCCACACCAGCCCTATCCCCAGGACAGGACATGGGCCACAAAAAGAAAAAGAAAAAAAAACCTAGCAAGAATGATAAAATAAGTGTGTTCAAAGCAAGATGGAATATTTTAAGGGGGGCTAATAATAATGCATCTTTTACTGTAATACACGTTTTGGAGAAGGATTTTTTTTTCCCCTTGGCTCACTCAGGCTGCCTTAAGGGCAGGTCTGGTGAAGTTGTGGGCATCAAACTGCGGTCCCCTGCACCTGACTGACTCTGCCCAAGCAGGCGCTTTAAGCAACTGAGCTCACCCCCAAGCCCCCTGTAACACATGTTTTGAACTGAACACTTTTGTACTTCCGATCATTCCTTGCACCTCCCCCTGGGGTTGCAAAGCCCCACGTGACTTGAGGAGGCGCCTTGGGCATGAGGCTGGAACCCTCGGGAGGAAGCACTCTTGGTCCTCTGTCTTGTCCGGAGTCTGGCACTGCAGGGGACTTGGGGTGCACCCCCCTCCAGTTCCCAGCCCTGGCTGGTCCACCCAGCTGGCCTGCAGGGGGACAGGGCACCAGTCCTGTCTCCTGCACCTGCTGCCCACCAGCCCTACCGCCCTTGCCGGCTGGGCGGGGCGGGGCCCCACCTCATGCTCCGACATGCTCACTGAGCACTGGATGCCCATGTCCACCGGGTTCCGCTCCACGAACTGTGCGGCCAGCTTGGGGTTGGGCAGGATGTCGACGTTCAGGTCAGCTGGGCGGTCTGAGAAGTTGCACTGCTTTCCAAACTCGCTGCGCTTCTTAAGGTACACGTAGACGATTTCCATGGTGACAGCGGCTGCAGGGCAGAGGTAGCATGTGGGGGGGCAGGCCCACCCGGCCCTGTCCCTTCTCCGAAGGTCTCATTGGGGCAGCTGTAGGTTTCGAGGGTGGGCATAGGGAGTCCCTGGGGATTTGCCCAGAAGCTGCAGCTCATCTGAATGTGGACTGCGTGCTAAGCATAACATCATTTTGCTTGTCTCCTGCACTTGCCTAGTAGGGTGGACAATGAAATTACCATTTTACAAAGGACACTGGACACTCAGAGGTACCCTACGCGACTTAGCACCATGGAACTGGGCAAGGGTCTGCCTCACTCCGGAGTTCTCACCCATCAGGAATAGTTTCTGCTGTATCAGTATTTCTTTTTTTTTTTTTTGGCAGAACCGGAGATTGAACTCAGACCCTTGTGCTTGCCAGGAAAGCACTTATTCCACTGAGCCATCTCCCCAGCCCCTGAATCAATATTTCTTGGGAGGCAGGAAGATATCAATGGCGATTATGTTGGGCTAAGTTCTCTGCTGCACTCCAGAGCTGAGCCACGTGGAACACAGACAAGAAGGCCCCGGCCTCTTTGGGAATCCCCCACCCAACCACCTTGCTATCCAAAAGGCTCGTCCACCCCGTCACTCTCTGCAGAGAGCTCTCTCTACCACTCTGTCAGGCAGAGAAGAGAGTCACCCTGAGAGACACAAAGCTGGGCAGCTTCCTCAGTTGACACAATAGCCAGGCCTTTAGGAAAACCTCTGCTCTGGGCCACTGGCCTTGAAAAGCCGGGCTTGGAAAGCAGACTGGGCAGGCCCCTGACCGCAAGTTCTGGCCCTACCCTCGTCAGCTGCAAGACCTTGGCTGGGCCGCTGAGTCCTTCCCAGAGCTGACCCGGCCTCGGATGCCCAGAGGTGCAGTGAAATGCTCCGGCAGCTCGGGCAGACGTGGAGCTGGAGCTCACGTGCAGCATGCTTCCCGCAAATCGCTCTTCGCTCATCCCCAAAGAGACCCTGGTCCTCTGAGCCTCCACAACATCCACAGATGTAGGGAGAGGAGCAAAGACCACAGGACCAAGAGGGAGGCCTAGAGTGCATTTCCGTTCTCCACCTCTCACACCACACTGAGAAGCACCCGTGCCTCCCGCTCTGGGCTGCTGGACCCAGACAATCACGAGCGGCTCCCCACCACCGCTCTGACAGCTGCTGCGGCAGCCTGTGACTTCCTGGGCCAAGGCGGGAGGCACATGAGAAAGAAGAAACTCCAGGAAGCTAGAACTGCTTCTTGGGCCCAGAGCAGATTTGTAACAGCTTCATCTCCTCTTTCCTTCATGGTTCCCAAGGCTGAGCCCTGAGTGAAAACAGAGGCATTGTCTTGTGACTCGGGCCAGACAGAGAGGACATTTAAATGGTGGCCTAGTGATGGGAAGACAGCTCATTCAAGGATCCAGAGCTGCCTCTTTTCTCACAAGCTGGCAGATCTCAGGAATGAATAGCGAGGTCAGCTGAAGGGGTCTCGGGAGTGCAACAGGGTGGGCTTCTCCAGGCAGGGGCTGAGCAGGGGCTGCCTGGGGTGGGGGAGGGCGGCACAGAGTTACTGCTGTCTGGGAGTCTGGTGGGGAGCGCCCTCCCCATGGGAACCTGGAGACCTCAAGGCGTGTAGAACATGGCGGTTAGTATCAAACAACAAACACACAGGATGCTGCAGCCAGGCACGGTGGCACATACCTGTAATCCCAGCACTAGGGAGGCTGAGGCAGGAGGGTCACAAATTCATGTCCTACTCAGGCAATTTAGCAAGATCTTGTCTCAAAATAATAAATTTAGAAAACTAGCTGTGCAAGTCTCCCATACTGAGGAAGAGAGATCTCTGGGCTTGTTCCAAGGAGGGCTGTACAGGACATGGAGGAACTAAATCGGAAGTTTGACCTTGATAGGATACCCTAAGGGGGCCCAATAATGCCAGCGCCCAGGTAAGGAACAACTGATAGGATGCGTTCAAAGTACAAATCCCTAGCAGGTTCGGATCCAGTTTCTTAAGAGGTCCAGCCCTTGAGAGACCCCTCTCGCCCAGTCTGCACCGTGACGGGGTTAGCGGTGCAGAGGCTAAGGTGTTCAGAGATTGAGGGTCCTGGGACTGAGGGAGTTTCCAGCGTAGCCACGACCAACGTTGTAAAGGACTCCAGGATTGCTGATCCTGCGTCCACCGTCCCGCAGAGCCATCCCCAAAGAAAGCCCTCTAGAGAAGTTCTTGCACCGTTGGCGGTTTTTACCCTCTGGGTTTCTCCCCTTCTCTCTCCACTCTCTTCTTCAGGCGTGGACGATCTCCCTTTATCCTGGGTTGGCTCCTGCTGCGGCTCTGCCAACGGGAAGTACCCAAGCCAAGCCCGTGGCTCCAGAGCGCCTCAAACTGCAGGGAATTGCACAGTTGACCGGTTGCCTAGCAACCCGAGGGGGCGGGGGCGGGACCCGGACGCGGGCGGAGCCTGATCACGTGATTCTGTCCATCGCCTCTGAAATGTAGCCGCCTGTTCTCGCTCTACTAGAGGTCTGTGGAAAGGGAGGAAAGTGAACCGAGTTAGTGAGATACCCGTAGTGCTGAATATTTGTAGGAGTTTTGCCAGGGAGTTTCTCCATGTCTACAAGCATGCATCCAGCAAGGTCCCGGGACAACGCAAGAAAAGCCATCGATGCTTGGGAAGCCCGAGTCCTGCCGGGGAAGCCGGCTCTGCAGCCTGCTTCGACGTTGGGAGGCCATTCCGCTGCTCCATGCAAGCGCCCCTGCTCCGTATTCTTTGCACCGAAACTCCTTGTGAGCAGGGATTAGGTGTTCCCGCAGTTTAGCTGCATGGTTAGCACGTTGCAAACACGTACTCGCTGAATGAACGCGTCAGTGAATGAGATATTACTTCTCACCAGGTTAAGGCAAGCAAGTGGGATAATCCAAGCTAAATGAAGGGAGTTTAGGGTTAGAAACGCGCACCTAATGTCCCCGGTAGCTTCTCCAGGGAAAGTCCTGCGTGCTTCCTGCGGCTGTGGGTGTTTACATGCTGTATGTCCTTGAGCGAGTTACTAGTCTTTTCCCAGACTCAGTTTTCTGTATCTGCACAGTGAGGGACAGTGGCAGTTCTCGGTGGGTACCTGGGAGGGACTTCAGCCCGCGCCGAAGGCAGAGCCAGAAGGACAGCGCCGCGCTTCGCACACGGGGACGGAGGTTAGCGTGAACTCGGGTGGACCCTGGAGCAGGCGAGGAGTGAATCATCCGAGAAGTGGGATTTGGGGTTGGAACCCGGCCCTGGAAAATGGGTATCAACCGCAGGGGGGTGGGGCAGGGGGAGCGTTCCAGATTGGGGGCGGGGAGCTGTGACAAGAGAGGAAGAGGCATCTGCTCTCTAAAGGGACAATGTTTGGGGCTGCCATCTCCCCAAGCCACCAGCCCTGGGAAGCGACGACTCTCTGATGGTATATTATTCTCTTGCGTGGAGAAGCGGGGGTTGGTGGATAAGAAGAGAGAAATGGGAAAAGTTGGGCGGAAACTGCAGCCTGCTGTCTCTCAGGTTCTAGCGATTTATTACAAGCTCCCCACCCTCACGCAGAGGAGCGCTGCCAGCTACTGCCGGAAACTGTTCTTTGGTAATCTCCTCGCAGGCCGGACCAGCCACTCAGGGAAGCAGGCACGGGGTTACCCAGTGAATGCTCACGGAACACCACAGAGCAGAAAATGCGTTACCTATCTCTCTGCGCTCCACCCAGTCACAGCGCAATTGGCAACAGCAAGCCTTTGCTGACATCAGCCCTATCCCTGGATATGCCCCAGCCTACATCACAGACCGCTGAACATCTTTTTCCATTTTATTAAAATTGTTGTAAAATAAGCACACTGAAAGTTTTTCCTTATTTTTGAATTGGGTTTTCTTTGGTTGTTGAGTTTTCCATGCGTTACGGATAGTAATACCATAGCAGATTATAAATGTCTCCTCCCTTTCTGGGCTGCTTTTTTACTCAAGGGTTGCTTTTTTACTCTCTTGATGGTATCTTTTTAAAACACTTTTCCTGAGACAAAATCTTGCTATGGAGTACAGGCTGGCCTTGAACTCACTGCATAGCCAGGCTGGCCTTCAATTCCTAGGCAGGAAGACTGGGATTGCAGCTATGTACCACCATGCCCAACCTTTGATAGTATTTATTTATTTATTATTTAAATTCATGCATTTGGTATAGGGCCTCGCTACACAGCTCAGACTTGCAGTGATCCTCCTGTCTCACCCTCCCCAGAGCTGGGATTATAGGTGTGCACCACCACACCTGGTTTTGGTGGCTGGCACAGTGTGCCCAGGGTTCTGCGGCTGGCATAGCATGCGGTAGTGGGGATTGAACCCGGGTCCTAACACTTGCCAGGCAGGCTGTTAGACTGCCAAGCTATCTCTCCAGCCCAGATAGTATTTTTTTTAAATTTTATTTATTTGTGTGTGTGTGTGTGTGTGTGTGTGTGGCCAGCTCAGCCCACCTGGGGGCGGGGCTGGCTGGCATGTGGTGCTGGGGGATTGAACCGCGGTCCCTGTGCTTTGCTAAGCTTGTTCTAAGTAGGTGCTTTAGACCACTGAGCCATCTCACAGCCCCCAGATAATATTTTTTGATGCATACATTTAAAAATTTTTCATAACTTTTAGTTTTTTCACTTTTTCTTTTGTTGCCTGTGTCTTTCTTTCCTGTCCTATCCAACAAATCATCCCCACAGCCAATGCTCCAAAAATGTTTCCCTATGTTTTCTTCTAAGAGATGCATGCTTTCGTGACTTACATTTAGGTCACAAATTCACTTTGAGGTAGGTTTTGTATATTGCATTAGGTGAGGTCCCATTTCATTCTTTTGCTTGTGGCTAGTCAGATTTCCCAGTGTCATTTGTTGAAAGAACCATCTCTCTGGGGCTGGGTACATAGCTCAGCAGTAGAGCACTTCCTAGTGAATGAGAAGCTGTGTTATCCTTTCCCAGCATGGGGAGGGGAGGGGACTGCCTTTCTCAAAAACAAAGTGGGGATTTGCCCTTTACCTTTTTGAAGGAAGAACATCTACATACATTATCTGAAAATCTTCTACATACAGACTCAACTTTCCATGGCCTGTAATGGGCAACACAAAAACATTTGGCAGACACCACTTGCTTTCTTCTCCAAAGCTTAGGGCAAGCTGCGTGCTGATTTGCAGGAATAAGGTGTGTGTAATGCATGGGTGGGGGGAGTGGGAAGGCTGCTGTGTGGCCTCATCAACAGGTCCCCTCCACTCCCATGTAACTAACTCTTCCCCCACCCATCGTTGTCGGAGTGCTTCCATCACCTCTGGTTCGTAAAGCCTTCCTGTGAAGGTGTCTGCCACACCCCTGGTGAGACCACCTACCCCACATCTTGGCACCAGTTAAGTGGTATCAGCTGCTCTCACTACCGGAGCCCAGCCTTTCCCTGTCGTCTCAGGGCAAGACGCCCTCTCCTCCTCTACAGCTCTGCTGTCATCCATGCAGAGAGCTCCTCTGCCCTCTCTGTTTCAAGCTCTTTACTCATGTAATATTCAAGTAAACCAAGGCAACTATCCTGCCCAAGGGACATACTCCACTTGGACTGGAATCTGTACAGGTGGGACTTTCTTGGGGTATCAGGAATCCCAGAATAAAAAATTGTTCATGGTTTGTGTCCAAAGAAGGCAAAAGACGAGGTGAAAAAAGGAGCAGGAGCCATATGGGAGTGTATCTCTGGGTCCCTCTGGGAAAGGTCATTTGGGAAAGGTAGAAAGGCTCTTAAGGCATCCCAGAAGATGCCCAAACCCTCTTAAGTCCCAGGGGGCCTGGGTTTCGTGTCTGTGACAAGGCAGCCATATTGCCTGAGAGGCCATGCTGGGCCTAACATTAGCTACAAGTGCTGGGGACAGGTAACTGGCAGGGAATGCCACAGCAGGCATAGTCAGGCTGTCGTCTCTCTACCTAAACCCAGAGAAGGAGGCTGGAACTGGAGTGAAACTTGGGGCTCTGGTGCCCACAGAGCACTTAGAGTTTGAGAGAGGGAGTTGAGGGAGGGGTGCATACACTGCAGTCTTCTCTCTGGTCAGCTCCTCTTCCTTTTCTTTCCCAAGGAGAAAGCCACGTCTTCCTTGAAAGACCAGCAAGACCAAGACCTCCCAGAGGCCTGACCCCTGTAGCTGCGATCCGCACTCCTGTAGTGCACTGGCTGGCACAGGCCACCCGAGCCCCATGGTTCCTCCCTGCTCCTCCAGCTCGCCCGAGTCCTGCCTCTTGGTTCTTTCTGGGCCTTTTCTTCTGCGTGCTCCATCAGTCCTGGGGATGCTTACTGGGCTCCTCCCAGCCCTTCCACACAGCTCCACTCCTCTCCACGGCACTAGTGACTGCATGTGTGCATGTCCCTCAGGTCTAGGTCCCCAGGCCTCTTTATCAACGCTGGGCCTGGTCTGGACCTGCCTGCCCAACCTTGCCTTTCAGATGCCACAAGTACCGTTAACTCAACCTACCAGGAAGAAGGTCCTCATCTCCCCGTATGGCGTTTCTCCATTATCCCAAGATCTCTGCCTATCACCGAGGACTTAGGGACGGCTCTTTCCTATGAAACAGGGAGACGGGCATGTATGACCGCCACAACCCTGAGCGCTGCCTGTCAGCCATGTTCAGGAGGCAGATGTTGAGTGCTGCTTTTTATGCTGAATGAGCCTGGGGCGGCTTTTTGCCTCATGCTTGCCAGAGACATCCAGCTGAGGTGACAGACCACTGCCAGGCAGGAAGAGGCAGGAAGACAGCATTTCCTTAGTGGAGAGTGAGTCTAACTCTCTTGTCTACACACACAAATCAGGGGTCGAGAAGGGAACAGATTTTTATTTATTTATTTAGTATTTTACTTTATATTTTTCAAACTACTTATTTATTGGATACGGGGTCTTACTACACAGTTCAGACTCATAGTGATCCTCCTGTCTCTGCCTCCTTAGCTTTGGCATCACAGGCATGTCCCCCAGTTTCGGGGCCCGCACGGTGTGCCTGGTATTTGTAGGCCAGCACAGCATGTGGTACTGGGGATAAAACTCAGGATGCTGTACTTGCCAGGCAGGTGCTTAGACCACTGAGCTATCTCCCTGGCCCTATTTTGTATTTTAGGACAGGGTGTACAGGGTCTCACTGCGTAGATCGGACTCGCAGCGATCTGCCTGTTTACAGCCTCCCAAGTGCTGAGATTATAGGCTCACGCCACCACACCCAATCTTTTTTTTTTTTTT
>NW_004524609.1:14005241-14019394 GCF_000260255.1 Octodon degus | reverse complement strand
GGGGCCAGCACGGCAGGCCTGGGGATCAAACTCCTGGATCCTGCATCTGCCTAAGCAGGCGCTTTGATCTGCTGAGCTATTTGGCTGGCCCGGGAACAGATTTTTGAAGAATGATAGGAACATGCCCTACTTATAGAAAAAACAATTATAGAACAGTATATGTAATATGGTTTTATTTCTACAGATATTTTGGAACTAAGTTTGGAAAATATGGATCAAACTTCATGGAGTTTTGTTCTGGGTTGAGGAGCAGGGGGACTTTTTTCTCACACTCTCTTTTTGGTAAGGAATGCTTGCATCACACATTTTTTTTCTTGTAATCAGGGAAAAAAAGATGAGAACAAACAGACAATGGGCTGGGGGTGTAGCTCAGCAGTGTGCGCTTGCCTGGCCTGCTCTAGACCTTGTGCTCCATCTCTAGCATTGCAAAAACAAAAGAAAAAACTCCCAGACAAGCCAAAACAGGAAGCACAAGACTCCAGAAATCTTGTCTGCCCAAGACTTTGAACTTATACGTAAGCAAAGCAACGTTGATTATGTTCCTGGCTAATTTGTAAAGTCCACGAATTCAGAGCTATGCTTAGATAGGGCTGTTGTCCCAGATAGGTCTGTTGTCCCAGAATTCAGAGAAAAGGGTCACTAAACTATACTACTGTAAACACAGCAAATGTCTTAGGTTTTGTATTCATATGACCAAAGAGAAAAGTCAATTTCCACATTTTTTGATTTGGAAAATTAAAAGTATAATTGATTGTAGTTTTTTGTGATGCAGATTTACTAAGGACAACAGTGGAATTCGTTATACTGGAGGATAACATTTTGCTTTGTTGAAGTTCAAGGCATTGTCTCTACCATCCAAATCAGTTACAAATCTTTAATTGTTTTTTCCAACCATTTAAAAGGTAAAACTTAGGGCTGGAGCGGGGCAGGGATATGGCCCAGTGGCACAGTGACTGCCTGGCAATCTCAAGGTTGGGATTTTGATTCTCAGTGGGGGGAAAAATGGGGCTGGGTATAGCTCAGTGGTAGAGTGTTTGCCCAGCATGTATTATGCCCTGGGTTTAGTACCAAGCACTGCAAAAAAAAAGGGGGCGTGGGAGGGAAGATCGCTGGGAGTTTCAGGACATCCTGGGCTTCAAAATGGGCTCAAGGCCAGCTTGAACTGCATAGTGAGACCCTGTCTCAAAAAGATGAAAGAAGAAAGAAAGAAAGAAAAAAGGAAAAGAAAACAAAAAGCGGGGCCCGGGGAGGTGGCTCAGTGGAATAAGTGCTTCCCTGGCAAGCACAATAGCCCGCGCTCAATCCCCAGTTCCGCAAAAAAAAAAAAAAAGAAAAGAAAAGAAAGAAAAAGAAAACAAAAAGCAGGCAGGGCATGATCTCAGCACTCTGGAAGGCTGAGTTAGGAGGGGTGCAATTTCAAGCCCAGCCTGGGCAGCTTAGTGATGCAGTGAGACCCTCTCAAAACAAAAAATAGGGCCGGGGAGATGGCTCAGTAGAATAAGTGTTTCCCTGGCAAACACAAGGGTCTGAGTTCAATCCCCAGTTCCACAAAAAACAAACAAACAAAAAAACCCTAAAAATGGACTGGGGATGTAGCTTGGAATGAAGGCCCTGGGTTCAATCTCCAGTCACACACACACACACACACACACACACACACACACACGTAAACTAGCTAAGTGCAGTGTACCTGCCTGTAGTTCCAGCCCCGGGCAAGCTGAGTAGGGCTCCAACAGCAAGCAGAGACACCGAGATGACACCCAGGATTTAGAGACAGATTTATTTATGCCAACGGGCACTGACCAGGATCATTCCTTGAAGAGCAGACCCTGCTCTCTGCTGGACTTGGGCACAAGCAGGAGGTACAAAGGTGAGACAGTACAGCCTGGCAGTCCTTCTGATTAGCTAGCAGGTGAGATCGTTGGTGACAAGGGTAGATTAATGATCATCTTGCATGTCTGGCTATGCTCTCATGGTTACCAGGGCGAAGAAAGTTAATTACAAAGCCATGAAGCAGTTACAGAGCTGGGCAGTTTCAAAAGAACGGAGGTATTTTGTGTGTGTGTGTGTTTTTTTTTTTTTTTTTGTGTGTGTGTGTGTGTGTGTTTTAGGGAAGGGTCTACAGGGTGTTCAGGGTCTCACTACTAGATTAGACTCGCAGTGATCCTCCTGTTTACAGCCTCCCAAGAGCTGGGATTACAGGCATGTGCCACCACGCCCAGTCTCAATCGCTGTCTGAGCATGCTATTTGGCCAGCCCTAAAAGAACAAAGTTTTAAGAATTTTTTTTTGTAATTTTTCCCTTTCAGGGGGTCACTTGATCCAGGAATTTTGAGACTAGCTTGGGCAACACAGTGAGACTTTATCAATGAACCAATCGATCGATCAATTGATCAATCACAAATAACTATTCCATACTCCTGGCTGTGGTTGACAGGCAGTATAGTCTGTGTATTTGGGGAAATGAAAGGAGGCTGGGCAGGAGGCAGGTCTGTCCATGAGCACCCGGCCTCCCACAGCGGCAGGGTACAGGGCCAAGGGACAGGGTCAACCTACTGCTCCGCCTGCACGTGAAACCACCAGGCTTCACAGCTGGGAAAAAACATGTGGGGGGAAACGACTGTGGAGCAGGCCCTGGACCCGCTGTGCAGAGAGGTGGGTGAAGGGCAGCCTGGGGCCACATGCATGTGTATGGTGAAGGATCAGTGTACGAGGCCTGGCAGCCACACTCCAGTCCAGGTCACTGGCTGCCCATCTCCCTGTGGTCTGCAGTCAGGCAGCCCAGAAGATAGTAAAGGTGAGCTGGGGAGTAACACAGCAACCCCGCCCCCACTTCCCGCAGCAGGCCAAAGCAGGACAGAGTGATGCCCCTGACGCCGCCGATCAGCTCACCCCCCGCCCTATGTGTCTTCAGGGCTTCTTTCCTGCTTCTCAGCCCTGCTGCAACTCAGCTGTCTACCTCAGAAGCATTAAGAGCCCCCAAAGCTGCTCCCACTGGGCTCTGGAGCTGCCCGCTGCCTCCACATCAAACAAACCACAGAAAGACTTTCCCTGTTGCTCCAGGGCATTTTCCTGCTGGCAGAGCCCTGAGACCAGACAGAGGAGGACTGGGGAAACCATTTGTGTCTCTGACGCGCGCCCTTCCGCCCTTCCGCAGGGCTGTCTGGATCTCACCTCAGGGGCTCCGCAAGGATAGGAACGCTTCAGTTCCTCCCTCCAAAGCTCCAGAAAGTGCAGTCCACGTGAGGAGAGTGGCAGTGCACTCTCAGCTGCTTATGGCTTTGAGTAACCCCAGGCTGGCCCTGCTTCCTCAGGGACTCAGCAAATTAAGAGGGAAGGGTGTGGTGTCTCAGAGGCCCCTGGCTGGAGAGGCAGCCCAGGGAGAGCAAATGTTTGGGCGGGGCCAGCAGCAAGGCCCACTTGAGGCTGGTGGGGGAGGGAGGAGTGGCTCCACAGGCCTCACAGCAGCAGTCCCTGAGTGACTACCAACCATGGCCCAACCCCAGGGAATCATGGGGGTGGGGGCTGGGACTTGAACTCTGGGCTGGAAACTCCTGGGATTGCACTCACTCCAGCCAGGCCCTTGGCTTCAATGCACCTGCTGACTAATACGCAGAATGGGAGGCCTTCTAGAGTTATTGTGAGGTTGAATTAAAAATTAATATATCGCTGGGCACTAGGGTATATGCTTGTAATCCTGGCTACCAGGGAGGCTGAGGCAGGAGGATCTCGAGTTTGAGACCTGCCTATGCAACTTGGCAAGACTATCACCTCAAAATGGTGGCAGTAGCGGGATGGGGGTGGGGCTCCGTGATAGAGCACCCTGAGGGTTAGGCCCCAATACCCACCCCCCAAAAAAGAACAAAATCCCTTAACACACATTCACCTTGGGCAGTCCCTGGCACAGAGCACTCAACAGTGCTACTCACTACTAACAACCTTAACAACAATGATGAGGGGGAACCCCAGAGACTAGGGTGAGAAAATGGCCTGCCCATAAGAGCATCCAGAGGCCATGCAGGAGGCCTCGCTTAGCCCTTTCATTTATTTATTTTTTGGTGGAACCAGGGATTGAACTCAGGCCCTTGTGCTTGCCAGGGAAGCACTTATTCCACTGAGCCATCTCTCCAGCCCCTATTCTTAGCCCTTTCAATCCTCTCATTCAAATCACTACTGGAATTTGCTGGTAACCTCACACGCTGTGTTTGATGCCTCAAACGCGGAGGAGGCCAGAGGGGAACCTTTAAATGCCGCTGTTCCCTGGGCCCAAGAAGTCACAGCCTGACCACACATTTTAGTACAAGTGGTTTATTTCTTTCCCAGGTGAGGGTGTACATGGGTCACACAGGCTTGTCCCCCTGGCTCCTCCAGGAATACCTGGGCAATTTGAGTTTAGTTTACATGTATTAAAAACAACCCTTAGGTTGCCAATAATGAAAATGTTAGAAAGGACACCTCAATGATGTCACAGGGCTATTTGCATGTGACATGGCCACATGAAGGGGTTTACAGTTCACGGGATGTTGAGGTTAGTATGGGTCAGACAGCGAGTCCCGGGTGCCCATGGCCCAACTCTGTCTCGGAGACTCTGCTGTCAGCATGTGTCGTCTCCAAATGGAAGCCAAATCCTTGTCCCAAGCCACTAGCCACACAGTGCTTGGCATGGAAGGCTGTGGGCTCAGTGGTGTGCACCGTGGGTTGGTAGGAGGCTGGAAGCACCACAGAGCCTACCCTGACCCCCCGCGCTGGGCAAGACAGATATCATAACGTCCTCCTGGTCGATGAGCTACTTCTCCCCTAGCAGGTCAGGGTCCAGGACTCTGGCATGGGGACAGCACAGTGGCGTAGGCAGCAAGAAGGCCTGTCCTTGTAACAAGCTGCATCATCTTGCTAAAAGCTTGGATGACAAACTCAGAAACAAAAGGGAAGGGACAGCTGTCTTGGGCATTCTGCTGTTCTCTGGAGGAGAGGATTTGATTTTGCTTATAGGGCTCTCTTGTAAACAGGACAGAGTCAGACACCCTTGGGGCAGGATGCTTCATGACCCTTCATTTTATTTAAAACTCCGTTCCTTCCCTCCACTCCAGATCTGTAATAAACTGGCTGGTGCCAGCAAAACTCTGAACTAGCAGTATTAAAACCAGCTTCAGGAATGGGCACCAAATCTACAGCAAAAGCTGGCTACGCTGGAAGCGGAGATTCTTTGGATCATCAAACTGTTTGGAAACGCTAGGAAAAAGAGTGAAGTCATTTTTGAAGTGTCTGTCCATACCTGAGACCATCAGCTGGGGACAGGAGGATGAGCAGAATGCAGCAGTCTTTGTCCTCCCGGACCACCAGTCCCGGGCTACAGAAGCCACCTGACCTCAGGTCTCTGAGGCCCAGGTAGAGTCCATGGGGCCCAGGAACTCAGATGTGGACAGTGCTCTGGACTCGGCAGGGCCACTGTCTCCCATAAGCGCACTCCTGAGGGGCCCTTCCCACTGTCACCTGCTATGAAATGAAGGGCGGCGACGATGTTGTCTGGGCTTTTGGCCAACGTAACAAGAGGCAGTCTTGGTGTTGGGATCCAAGAGAATGCAGCTCTCAGGCTGGCGGCATCTGGGTGCCTCCCTCCTGGGGGCTGTTCCCCACCTGGTGGGGGTGGGGTGCCCTGGGGTGGACAGCGGGATGGGGGAGAGGCCACTGGGTCATGGCTTCCAGCCACCTGAGACTTCAGTGAGGAGTCTCAGCTCTGCCTCACCACAGCAGCCTGCCAGTCTCTGGGTGCCTTTGGTTTCCATTAGAGAAACGCAGCTTGTGGTGTATCTGTTAGAAACCAAACAGGAAGGAGGCAACAGGAATCCAGAAGTCCTCTAGGCTGGAAACTCACCGCTGTAGGGCCTCAAGGGCTCCTCTGCCACGGACATGTAGGTAGCCCTCATGCTGGGGGAGTACTGTGGGGAGACAGCAGCATCAGTCACCGTGCACACAGTTCCTACTAGGGGAGCAGAGGGTGGGAGGCTGCGCTCCACCCCTCCCCCATTCCCATCCACAGTGCGCCCTAGTAAGACCCAAAGGTATTTTAAAGCTGTGGCCAGGTGTGGTGCACACATCTGCAGTCCCATCAGTATGGAAGGCTGAGACAGGAGGATGGTAAGCTCAAGCCCAGCCTCAGTAATTTAGCAATTTAATTCAGCGAGACTCTGTTCCAAAATTAAACAGTTTTAAAAAAAGGCTGGGGATGCTGCTCAGTGCAAAAGCCTTGGATTCAATCCCTGGTACCAGAGGGAGAAACTAGGAGGGTAGGGTTTAAGATGCACTGGCTAAGGAACGAACTACTCAGAGGTGGGAGCTGGGCCTGCCACAGTAGCCAGGCACCGAGCTTCCATCACAAGCATCGTGGGGTCTGGGACACCCCAGAGCAGTTTTGCATCTGGCAAGGCCTCCAGCATCACATCCATCAGGGCATCTGGCTCCACCATGAAACATGGCACACACACACACACACACACACACACACACACACAGAGGCCAACTGTCCTCCCTCCATTGTGCCCACGTGAGTACACCACCAGCACTGGACCTGCATCCCCACCTGGGGCAGTGAGTACAGCAGGGCAGCTAGGAGTGGGTAGTAACCAGCAGGCTGGGGCTACGGGGCCACAGACCCTGAGCGCCAGGGCCCAGCCCGAGCTGGGCGGTTTATGTCCCTGGTGACCTTAGTAAGGCTCTCCAACACCCATCAGCTTCCAGTTCTCCACCTATAAAATAGCCCTACGAGCACTTAGCTCTGACTGTGAAAAGATGGAGTCAACTTCCCACTGAGGTTTGCGAACACCAGGAGCCTAAAATAACCCTGACGCTGAGGCCAACTGACCAGGATGTCTTTGTTCATGGATGTAAAAATGCACAGAATTCAGCATGGTAACCTGGGTATGGTGGCACACACCTGCAATCCCAGAGCTCCAGGAGGCCAAGGCAGGAATCTAAGTTTGAAGCCAGCATGGGCAACTTAAAGAGATTTAGCAAGACACTAAGTTCAAATTTTAAAAAGGGGGGCTGGTGAGATGGCTCAGTGGTCTGAAGCACCTACTCAGAACAAGCTTAGCAAAGCACAGGGACCGAGGTTCAATCCCCCAGCACCACATGCCAGCCAGCCCCGCCCCCTGGTGGGCTGAGCTGGCCACACACACACACACACACACACACACATAAATAAATAATTAAAAAAAAATTTAAAAGGGCTGGTGATGTAGGCCAGTGCAAAGGCCCTGGGGTTCAATTCTCTGTACAAAAAAACAAAAAAAAAAAAAACCAGCTAAGCATGTTCAAGTGCTACCAGTATTGCTTTTAGCAGTCTTCTGGGAATTCCAACAAGAGGTTGTGACCTAACCCAAGTGTTAACCCTCTAAGAAGCAGAGATGAGCTGGGTATGAGCGTTCACACCTGTATTCCTACTACTCAGGAGGCCAAAGTAGGAGGATCACTACGTGTTTGAGGCTAGCCTGGGCTACATAAGCAAGTTCAAGGCCAGCTTGTACTATATAGTATGACCTTGTCTCAAAAAAAAAAAAAAAAAAAAAAAAGGAGTAGCAAGGGTCAGCAGATGGCCTTGTGGCCCCAGGATAGCTGTGGACGTCTGGGTCACGTGCACCAGAGGGAAGTGGAAGCTTCTACCACGTGGGGTGGGGGAGGAGGAGGTTTTGCCTCTAGAAGACACTGACCACATCTGGGAATGATTTGATCGAGCTGGGGGGGGACGTGTTCTGCATTGGGTGGATGGGGATCGGGGATGCCGCTACACAGCCCATGATGCCCTGGACAGCCTCCAATGGAGGCCCACCCTGCCCCTGAGCAGGGCCGACACCCAGCGAGGCCCCCTGTTCTCCACTGTGGCTCACCGACCGGCAGTGCCAGATTCACCCAGGAACACACCAGAAGTGCCGATTCCCAGGCGCACACCACATTCCTGAATCTGCAGCAGGCTGGGCCCAGAATTGTCTACATTGAGGTGCAGCCTTTCTATTTTGGGACAGGGTCTTGCTAAGTCAGAAAGTCACCCAGGCTGGGCTGGAAGTTGGGCTCTTCCTCCTTCCAGAGGACTGGGATTGGAAGCATGTCCCATGTCCACCTATAAGAGTGTGTCTTATTTTTTAATTTTCTTTTTTTTTAAATTTATTTATTTGTGTGTGTGTGTGTGTGTGTGGCCAGCTCAGCCCACCAGGGGGCGGGCCTGGCTGGCATGTGGTGCTGGGGGATTGAACCGTAGTCCCTGTGCTCTGCTAAGCTTGCTCTAAGTTGGTGTTCCAGACCACTGAGCCATCTCACCAGCCCTTATTTTTTAATTTTCTTGAGTGTAGATTTTTAACAAGTCCTGTGACTCTAATGAACACACAGATGTCAGGCTCCCCTCCTTCAAGCAGTACTTCCCAAACTTGCCGATAGATTTGTTAAGACTTAGAATCTCCCAGGCCTCTTTCCCAGATTCTCAGATTTCTCAGATTCGACTCCTGAGAGTTTGAAAAGAATCCTTAGTGTTGGTGTTATTGAACTGAAATTATAGAAATTACTTTTTGGATATAAAAAGTGAGTTGAGGATGTGGCTCAGTGCAAAGGCCCTGGGTCCATCCCCCAGTAAGGGCTGGGGGGACCTGAAATAACCTAATGTTGATCAGTGTGTCACTTCTCTATTCTCATTCCCTGTTCCTCCCCTTCCAAGGAAAGTAACTGTAAAATGAGTAGTCCATTCTTTCTTCCCTGTTTCTGCGTCCCAGGTCCTCCACTGTCTATTAAGCCAGCCTCCTGGGTGGCGGAGTAGCTCTGTGCTCGGTTTGTCTGCAGCCCCGCGGCAGCACCAACCTACTTAAACAAGAAGCCCCAAATAATGCCTCAGCCCAGCTCTCTGGAACACTGCTTCTATTTTATAGATGAAGTGGTGCCCAATTTTAGAATCACAATGAAAGCCCAGGAAGACATTTAACTCTGTTGTAATGTCCTGTGGCATAACTTTAGCACTTGCCTTGGGGCCATTGGGTCCAGGAGCCAGTGCCTGGAAGGATAGGACACGACAGGACAGGATAGGACAGGAGGGATTCTCTGAAGGCGGAGCTAGAGGATGACATATTTCCTGCCAAGGCGAAGGCTGTGCCTTCCTTAGTGGGCCTATTTTACCACAGTGACAGCCCCCAGCTGTCCCAGAGAAGGAGCTGGGAAGGCCAGTTACACCACCTTTACTGGGCTGAGGGCCCTCACCCTTGGTCAGCAGCAGCATCAGGGTTCTCCTCAAGGCCTTGCAGGGGCAGGGAGGGAGGGCTCTTCCCCAGGGCAGGCTGAACTGGGCTCTTGCACAGGTCTTAATTTCCCGGAGGAAGGTTTATTCTGCCCTTGAGTCCAGCAAGTAAGGTCAGTCCTTGTTTACCTCTGCTAATGGCAAAGGGACCAGCCTGATCTATCCAAACAAGGTAATCCAAAAATCAGTTTTATTTAACATCACAGGAACTGGGTATGGGTTTGCTCATTAACTCAGTTGTTTAAGCACCTGCCCGTGCAAACCCAGTCAGGCTTGTGGGACCGCGGTTCGATCCCCAGCTCCACATGCCACACTGCACCTGCCATTAAAGCAGCCTGAGCCAGGCAAAACAAAACCAAAACCAAACCAAACCAAAACAAAACGCACTGGGTAATTGTTTTCTTTTCTTTTTTTTTGGGGGGGGGGGTAATTGTTTTCATGGCAGATTTTCCCTAAATTATATTTTGCTTAGAATACTACTAAAGTCAATCTGTACTTCTGGGTCCCAGAGCTGGTGGGAAGAACAGAGGCCCACAGGAGGCTTCAGGTATTAAAGAAAAGCTGGGTGGGTTTTTTTTTTTTTTTTTTTTGGCAGAACCCGGGATTGAACTCAGACCCTTGCGCTTGACAGGCAAGTGCTTATTCTACTGAGCCATCTCCCTGGCCCCATGCTGGGTGGGTTTTAAAAGGTACTGACTCCGGCAAAGTCTTCTCCTCTCCCCAGGACAGCAGGAGAGGTGCTTGAGGCAGAGCAGGGTGGGGAGACGGGAGGGAAGAATGGGATTTGTCCACGTTAAGGATTTGTCGCAGGCGTTGGAGCAGGCAGAGGCTAGGACGCTGCTGAATGCCCATCTGGGTGCCTTCCGGGTTCTTGGGCCCAAGCCCCTCACTGGCGCCGGGTACCGGGGTGCCCTCTCACAGTGGTTGCAATCCCTTTGCAAACCCCCTGGATGGCCAGGGAAAAATGCCACCTCCAGTCACGTGAAAGCAAATACCTGGCTCAGGACTCTCCTGCCTGCGTCTCTCAGTCTCCTGCCTTTGCCCTTTCTTATAATGGAAAAAAGTAGGGTTAAAAAACCCCATAAAACAGCTCACTGCCCTACGGCACCGTGCGCCACACACAAACACCTCCATCTGCATAGCTGGGGATGGGGCCCAGGCCCCCTTGTGCACGCCAGACAGGCACTGTGTCACCAAGCTGCACCCCAGCCATGCCTTGCCTCTGTACTAGCAGATTCCTCCAAGATCACCTCCATTGGCACTCCCCAGCCCTATAGGTGGAGAGGCTGAGGCAAGGGGCTGCGTGTAGTTGTCCACGCAGCCTAGAGACCATCAGTAATGAGCTGGGATGTGAGCCCAGGCACTGTGGCCAGAGTTTGGGCTGCCTGTGGCGGTGCTTCCCACCCCAGGCAGCAGTCCTGTTACTTTCAGAGCCTTCTCTGGGAGCAGACCAGCCCGGTGTTTCCGCCTCGCTCTACCTACTCCGTCACTCGTCACGTTAAGGAGAAGCACAAATCTAAAAGGAAAATTCGCTTCCCTCTCCTAGGTGCAAAACTGAAGTGACTGCTCTGTCATGACTTTACACCTAGGCGTCTTGCAGGAGCCTCCTGCTCTCAAAGGGGGGGCTTTGGCGAGTGACGGGATGGGTTGGTAGCACTGGATCAGCCCACTGATTGGCTGAGCGTGACTCTGAGGGACGGATTCACTGAAGAGGGAAGACCCACCCTGGCTATGGGTGGCACCAACCAATGGGCTTGTGGCCTGAACAGGGGAAGGCGGGAGAAGGCTGCCATTTCCAGCCTGCCAGGCCATGAACTCTCCCCTCCGTTCTGCTGCCCTGCCTTCGAGCCTACCCACCACGGCCTGGATCCTCTACAAACCGCGAGCCCAAATGAACCTCTCTTCCCCCCTTTTACTTCTGGCTGGTGAGTACTATCCCAGCAGTGAGAAAGAAACTAAGATGCTCTCTCTTTTCAGAGTGTTTTCTTTAGAAATTTAGTGTACATTTTTTTCTTAATGATGCTTGAATGAAAACCAGGGATGCTCAACCATTGAGCTGCATCCCTAGCTCTTTTCTTATTCTGAGACAGGGTCTTACTAAGTTGCTCAGGCATGACTCAAACTTTCAGTCGGCCTGCCTCAGCCTCCGGAGGACCTTGAATTACAGATACGTGCCACCCCACCAGTTTGTCTCTGTCTTTTTGAGATGTATTTAACTTTTTAAAAGGCCAAATAAGGCTCTGGGCAGTCTTACAATGTAGGAGTGGGCTGGCATTCTCTATCTCTCCTACTGGGGAGCGAATCCCAGGCCTTGGCACTGGTCTATCTCCTTAGTACTTTTTATTTTTTGGTTTGAGACAGGGTCTCACTAAGTCGTGCAGTTGCCCAGACTGGGCATGAACTTGTGATCTCCCTGCCTCAGCTTTCAAGAGTTCTGGGACTGGTCTGGCTTTTTAAGGACATAGGGACACAGGGAAAGACACATTGGCCTTCTCAGTGGGAGCCCAAGTTAGACGCCTGCCTCTATATTAGAGTTCCCAACTGTCACGGGGCCGCAGAAATTCCATTTTTCCTCTAGATAAAGGCAACTGTCTGACAAAGAGGGCTACCACCCCAATTACCAGGGGACCCAGGGCAGGCAGCTGGTGTGACCAAGGGTGCTGTCACATTTGCTTGAGGACAGGTGCCAGGTATCCTGAGGACAGCAGTACAATGGGCTGTGCTTTTGTGGCCACAGGGAAGGGTGACATCTTTCTGCCTGTGCAGTCTCTTCAGTAGACTGACCGTGATACCCAGGGTGGTCTGGTCCGACGCTTATTCAATAACAAAGCTGTTTTGTTCTCTTCTGCCCTTGCGGGCAGCACTCACTGGGCTGGCAGGGGATTATCTCTGATTATCTCCCCAGCCAGGGCCACAGTGCTGGCCCTGCAGCGGAAGGAAGGCTGCTTACCGTGGGTGGAGGAGAGCCTCTGCCGATGAGTGGCACGTTCTCATAGCGAGGGTTCCCACCAAAGAGCATGGCCTGGTTCCTGCGGGCCGAGAAGAGCGCTCAGGAAGGCCCGGGGGCATTGGGTGCAGTGTGTGCTGACGTGTCCAGGAGGGTCCCGTGGCTGAGCATAGGCCAGCGTGGAAATGCAGCAAGAGTAGATGGGAAAAGAACCAAGCATGCTAGGAGGACCAGGGGACATGCAGCTGGGGAGCGGCGCGGCATGGGGAGGCGCAGCTGCTCAGGCCCAGGACCTGTGCAGGGTCCGTGGTAGAAGGCCCCAGGCAGGCATCCATGCTGGGCTCTCCCCAGTACATGCGGATGTGGGCGGGTGAGGAGTCAGGGGCCACGGCCAGGCTTCAGAGCCTTCCCTCCCATGCGTGGTTCTGTGGACCAAACCAGCACACCCGGCCGCTCTCTAGGGCTGGGAAGGACTGTGCTGCCCCAGTTCGGATGTGGGGGGCCGGGCCATACATGTACTCCGAGACGGGGGCATTGGAGATGGTCTGCATGGGGGGCTGCAGGCTGCTCTGGCTGCCCAGGCCGCTGCTGTAGCTGCAGAAGCTGTGTAGCTGCCCCCGCGGGGGGTTGTGGGCTGCGATGCGCCGTGCTTGGGGGTTAAACGGGTCGTTGTCATCTATGTCGTCATAGTCTCTGTCCCTAGAATGACATAAAGCTTGGCCAGGGAGGCCTGGGCTGCTGGGTCCTGCTCTTCTTCCTTGCCTTTCTTCCTAGGGTGCTCTCAACGGCCAGATGTGTCTTCTCCCGAAGCATGACCCTTGCTCACACGGTCTCTGTTCCACGCTAATCCTCCTCCTCCAGGCAGCCCTCCAGCTGGCTCCACAAGGGGCCTCCCACCCCTCCCTCTCTCCTGCCTGCCAAGGGCTGACGCCTCATCCTGTCCCCAGAGACAACTGGCTCCCTTCTCACAGGGACCCAATTTATCCTTCTTAGATTCTCTCAAGGTACCCGCCCAGCACCCAAACTCCCCTTGTTATCCCCCTTACAGAGTGTGGCCAAAGGGCCGGAGCAGCGAGGAAGCCCTGAAGTGGTACCACCCTTGGTCCCTGTGCCCCTAAAGCACCAGTGGGGACACCCTGGGAAGCTTCTTTGCACACCCAGGCAGCCCTCTGGGGCCCGTGCCACCCTCCCACTCCCAGGCCATTGAAGCTACCCCTTCCCCGAAGCCCACCTGCTGGTAAAGTGCTTCCAGGCCCTCGGCCCCGCACAGATCAGAGCGGAGAAGGCCAAGGCGGCCAGGAGGGAGAAGAGGCCGAGGAAGAGCAAGCCCTCGATGCCATCATAGCAGATGCCAGTGAGGGCGTCCAGGTAGTCCTGAGGAGGAGCAGGCACACACTGTTGAGGAAGACTTCAGGCTACAGCCTGTGGTCTTGGGGAACCCTTTGCTTCTAGCCCAGGCCTGGGGTCTCCTGGCCGCTGCCCACCCCAAGTACCTTTTATAGCCACTAAATCTCCACTTCAGAGCACAACACAACCTGGCTCTATGGGCTCACACCTACTGGGTGCCGGCACTACAGGGCTGACCCAGCCACACAGATAGGGCTGCTGAGACAGTAGCCAGGACAGGGGCGTAAACTAAGGGCAGGATATTGGGGAGAAGAGGCAGAGGGATGAGCTTGGCGTGTGTCAGAAAGAAAAAAAGGGGTTGATTTCAGTGGCCAAGCTCATGCCTGAGTTTGATTCTCAGCACTGAAAAAGGAAAAAAAAAATTAAAAAGAGAAAAGAGCTGGACATGGTGTCAGGAGCTTCTAGTCCCAGCTACTTGGGAGGCTGAAAGGGAGGTTTGCTTGGGGGCAGGACTTGATTTAGAGACCACAAAAAGGAGGGGAGGAGAGAGAGAGAGAGAGAGAGAGAGAGAGAGAGAGAGAGAGAGAGA
>NW_004524609.1:13928021-14005141 GCF_000260255.1 Octodon degus | reverse complement strand
AGAGAGAGAGAGAGAGAGAGAGAGAGAGAGAGAGAGAGAGAGAGAGAGAGCCAAAGCATGCAGCACAAGAGGAATCTAGGTTTCCTATGAGAGGAGGACAGCAAAAGCAGTGTCTGGGGGTAGAAGGCTGTGACCTGACTTTTTTTTTTTTTTCCTTGTCTCAGGTAAGGGCCCCGCTATGCATCAAAGCCTGACTTGAACCCTGTGGCAACTGCTCTGCTTCAGCTTCCTTAGTGCTGGGATTCTAGGCAGGTACGGCCCTGCCCAGGGAGGATTCATTTTTTAAAAATGACCACCTTGGCAGCTGCGTGTGAAAGGTGTTGGAAGGTAAGGAGCCAGAGGAAGCGGAGAGGCACCTGCTTCCCAAGGGAACAGCCTGGAGGCTGTGGCTGTCACCCAGGGGAGCAGGATGGCACCTGAGTGGAAGCCACAGGAGGGGGTGGGGCCGACAGACACACGCATGCTTCAGGATGCATCTGGGAGAGAGCTGCCAGAACTTGCTGAAGCACTGGGAGAGAGGAGAGAGGGTGCAGGATGACGCACGCTCCTGGCTCTGAAATCACTGCCGGGATCTAAAACTGCACCCCTGCCTTGCCAGCTCTGAAAGCTTCGCTGAGGTGTTAATGGACACGTTCACACATGCATGCACACACATGTGTGTCTATCTACCAATGCACACGCTTAGCTTCCTAACTTCTAAGATTTCTCATGAAATAACTTCTTCGCACTGTCACTGGGGGGACAAATGACACACTGGATAGAAACTGCTGTGAGGGCAAAGAGCTGCACACTTAGGAAACCATTCCCACAGTCACTATTATGACTACTGGCTCTCAGTCCGCACCAGATGTGGATGACGACACACGCTGGCTCTCTGCTAGTGGGTGGGCGGTGCTCACGTATCCCGCACAGTAATGTGTTACCGCAATCCTGTCTGATATTCCATGTTCCTGGGAAGCCAGGTGACCCCGACAACTCAGCCCAAGGAGGTGGATGGTTTGACTAGATGGCCCTGAGTGTAGACAACAGGACCTGTTTCCCTCTGACAAGTCAGCATCCTCCCACGTTCAAGAGCCAACCTGATCCAGCCTCCTCCTCCTCCTGCCCCTGCTTCCTTTCACAGGGCCTCCCTGTCTTAGCCACCGGAGGAGAGTGAGAAGCCAGCACTTCCTCCTGCTTCCTACCGCCTGCAAGGAGCCCAAGCAACCTCTCCCTGGTCTCTCTGCTGACTTTTCTTTCTGTGTCACCTGGGGTACCCCGCACCTTGTGTAGCCCTCGGCAATCCAGCATGGCTGTCAGCTGGTGGAGGCTGCTCTCTGAGGAGTTCAGCAGGAGCTGGATATCCAGGAGATCTTTCTATAGCAGAGAGGAGGGCAGAGAGAGTGGAGGTGGGAGCAGGGCTCACAGATCAAACCACAGACGGGGGGTACAAAGAGGCTCTCAGAGCCAAAGGAAGGGGCTGAGGCACCCGGGAGGGGTGCAGGCCGCAGCCAGCTCTCCACAGCTGGGCCTGGGGCTAGGGGCCGAGAAGGGGAAAGGGTGCCAGAGTTAAGCCTGGGTGCTCCTCTCCCAGCACAGGCGCTGCAGGAGGCAGCTACCTTACCTCTGCCGTGGGGAAGAGGGGCACAGCAACCTGCAGCAGCCCGGTGACCTGGATCTGCATGGAGGTCATCGAGCGCTGGAAGACAGTCAGCACCTGTGTGGAGAGAACACAGAGCCCTGAAGGCTGTTTCCCAGGAGCCCACAGAGCTGCTGAGGGGCTCTGCCTCCTGCAGTGTAGCGTCTCCACCTGCCCACTGGTTACAAATGCACAGGAAGTGGGTGGCAGCTGCACCTGCAGGGAGGGGCTGGGCAGGTTAGTTGCTCTAGAATGAGGGGCACCCCAATGCACACAGGGAAGGCAGTCCCAGTTGTTCAGGTCCCACCACTCCAGCTGATCTGTCCACTACGGCTATGTGCATGCTCCTTCCTGCCTGAGGGAAATCCTCCCCTTTGCCCCATCCCTCTGGCTTCCTGAGAGCCACACAGTCTGCCAGCTTCTCAACTGTGTTCCTCACACTGGTCGCATGTGAGAAATACAGACTCCTGGGCTCACTCTGACATCTTACACAGCAGCTGCCTGGTAAGGAGCACCCCAGAGGCTGTACATGTGGGGTTGTGTGGGAGGCAGGACTCTGGACCATGCTGACTGAGAGCCCAGGTCCTTCTGAGAAGAAGCTGAGCCAGCACAATGAAGCAAGGGCACCAGCTACCTTCCTGACTGGAGGTGGACCTGGGGTCGCTGTGGCTGGGCACTGTACCTGCTGGAAGGGGCTGCTCACACTCTGGCTGCAGTAAAGGTAGTAGCGGGCCACTTCTGCAAGGGAAAAACAGGCATCAGGTGGCTCAGGAGGGGCCAGATCCTTTGCCACCCGCAGCGGGTCAAGCCCGGTATCCCTCTCCACCACCAACCCTTCAAAGGAGGATCTCTATAGACTCAAAAGGCTGAGGGCAGGGAAAAGCGCTCTGGCCGGCCACAAGGCCCACTCTGAGCCCCCCAGGGCAGCAGACCCAGGATGTTACCTGTGCTGATCTGGCTCTGTGTGTTGTTCAGAATGAAGATGTCGGGGGCCATGCAGAAGTCACTGGTGCCCTGAGTCAGGGAGAGGTGGGAAGAGCGGAGGAAGGTCAGACCTGGGTCCTGGGAGGAGCCAGGCGCCTACTGCCTCAGCCTCAGCCCTCGGCGCCTTCCTGCTCATCATGGTAGAAAAGGTCAGGAATGTCCTCCTGGGTTCCAATCCTGCCTCTGCCCTTTTCTACCTGTTACTGTGAATCAGTTATTTCTTTCTGTTGCCTCAGTTATCTCATCTGGCAGGTGGAGGCAATAACACTGTTTACCTTACAAACGAACATGTGCAAAATGTTCTGGAAAGTGACATGTTAACTATATGATTCATATTCCTGCAGATGGGGGCATCTGTGCATCTAGGTCCAGGGGCAGTTTCAGGGGTGTGGGGGAGTTTCCTGCCCTTTGGCCTCATCTGCCCATATTTTGCTAGTTGTTTTCAAGCTCCATATTCTCCGGCAGTCAAACTATAAAAATTCCCTCTGACTCACCCCCTAAAAAGTAAGGTTAGAGCTGAATCCTTCTGGCCACATTTGGGGGCAGATCTTCATCTGCTGAGATGGGGTGGGGTGCAGGAGGAGCACGGGGATGGGGACCAGATGAGCTGGCAAGTCTATACGTGCAGCATGGCTTGCCTAGGTGACCCCAAGACCCGTGTGGATGTTGTCCTCTGAGCCTGCCCCCCTCAACATGATCTGGCATGGGGTGGCGTGGGGCACTGGGAAAAGTGGACCAGAAAGGTACTGCAGATGCCTTTCAGAAACAGCCTCAGGAAGCTCTATAAACTCAAGCCTGTGAGAGGCAGGGCCACTGTGCCCACTAGTGCAAGCTCCCTGGCCCTCTCCTTCCTCAGGGGCCACTGCTTTGGGGGTTCATGCCACAGCAGCACTCATTCATTGAGTGGATAGATCAGTACCAGGCCTGGTTCTGGCCCACGTCATGGCTACAGAATGTACACAGGGGTCTGGGGAACAATGGGCCCCACTACATACAGGGCTTCCCCAGAGCTCTGCATGCATGTGCGCACATGCGTGCACACGCAAACACACATACACACACACACACACACACACACACGCACACACAATCATCCCCAGATGCTCAGGACCCTGAGAGGACTGCTTTGCACATACGTAAGCCACTCATGTACACAGCAGAGCAGCCAGCTCCGTACTGCCAACCATAGCTGCAAAGCCAGCACCACAGATAGCGCAAGAGGTGGGGCGGCTGGAGGGGAGCAAGGAAGCCTGACAAAGAAAGGCAAGGCCGCTATCTTGGTCAGGGTCATCCCGAGATGCCTGGGATCCAAGGAGAGGGAGGAGGTCTCGTTCCCTCCTTCCGCTCTTAGGCCAGGCCTGTGTGTCAGACGCCAAGTTACCCTCAGGTCCACCTCCTGGGACTGGGGAGTGCCCACCACGGCTGCACCCGCTCACCTCTCTCCACAACCCTCCCAAGCAGGTGCTCTCATTCTCCTACTGTACACTGGAGGAAACTGAGGCACGGAGAACTTCAGGGCCTTTCCTGAGGTTCCACTACTGGGACACAGTAGAGGCAGACATGGCACAGACCTCAGGCTGCCCTGGGACAGTGACTCCTCCTGGCTAGTCTATCTGGGGCCCTTCCTTCCAGGCGTTTCTTCTCCTCTGCCCACATCTCCTGAGCTCTTCTGTGCTCACTGCTGACCCCGCAGGTGCCAGGGGACCTGTGGTCGGAGTCACAGGCCTGCAGGCTCTGAGCTCCCTTGGGCCCCCAGCCCCTGGCTACTTTCCACTCAGCATCACCTGGAGCAGATTCGCAGGTGCAATGCTCTGCCTGTGATGCTCCTTCTGGAGCAAGGCGGGGAGAGGCTGCTGAGAGGAGCAGGGCGGCAGCTGAGGCCACACTAAAGCTCTGACAATGACCTGTTGACAGCTGGTCGGTTGGTCTCCCCTTCCCCCCCTTGGCTCCTCCTCACCCCTCTTCCTATTAAAATGCACAGCATCCCTTGCCCTATCAAAGGCCCTTTCAGCCTGGCCTCACACCCTCCTCCCTGCACAAGGGCCCGACTGAAGGGAATTAGGGAAATGGCACAGCTCCCAGCTCCCTGGCATTCCAGGGCACTGCTAGCTGAAATCAGTCGCCTGTGCTGTCCCCAACGAGAAGCCTGGGGAGAGGAGAAGCCCCTGCTGGGAGAGAAACACTCCCAATGGGCAGCTCATGGTGGCAAGCTGGAAGTTACCCTGTGTGCAGGAGGCAGCGACAGCCCCAGAACAGGACTGTGCCCAGGGACACTGCAGGACGCTTCCCAGCGCTTGTACTCATGCTGGGAGGAGGCCACTGGCCAGGCAGCTGCGCAGATCACTCCAGCCTACAGGCTCCTTCCCTGCTCTGTGAATAGCCCTCCCGTCCCAGAGGTCACCAGGACTTTGAGCGTGACCTGGATACTTGTACGCTGTCCTTTGGCACTGGTCAATATGAGGGCATGGTGCAATGTCAGGGGACGAGAGATGCCCACCTCCTCCCCCCTTCTGAACAAAGGCCGTGGAATCAAGTGGCACCATTCATTCTGTGGGCATCCTGGAGCCAAAGTGCCCCAGGCCAGAGCTGCTGGGGGACCCTGGCACCTGCCAAAGCATGAGTTTGGGTGGAGGGCTTCAGATAGATAGAAACCGCTGGAGCAACAAACTAATTCCTGAACCCTCAACAGAAGTAGGATTACTCATCAGAAGTAGGATTTGTGCTCTCTTCTGAGAAGGGAGGGGGCTTAAAAGTGGTTTTTGCTGAAAACAATAGACTCTTTCTAAATGGCTACTAGGTAATAAAAGCAGAACAAAGCCCACTTTCAGCTCAGCAGTGAGGGGTGCTAGGCACTTAGGGAGCGTTTGCCTAAACACTGGCAAAACAAGGCTCATTAGTGCAAAATTTACCTAGATTACCCATCATCCATCATGGCTGAGGGCGGCAGGATGAGAGATTCAGACAGTTTCTCCTAGGCCCTCCCTGGGCCCAGACTATGGTGACTCTGGATAGTAGCAGGGCCCCACATGACTGAGACTGCCCCGAGCACAGAGCCATCTCGTGGCAACAGAACCATACCTCAAGCCCACAATTCTTCCAGAGCTGCTCCCAGGACTGAGAGAATGAGGACCCTACTTTTCCATGGCACATTGAGGCACCATGTGTACAAGCATGCAGCGTGTGTGTGTGTGTGTGTGTGTTAGAGTATGTACAAGTGCGGAGGCCACAGAGGAGTGAACCTCAGGAGCCCAGGCCATACAGTAACATTACAGCTGGGCTCTATCCCTAAATGTCCCATGATCTTGGGCAAGCCCTGTCCTTTCTCTGAGTGTCTTCCCATCTGGAGGGTGAGGGGCTGGCCGAGGTGCTCTGAGTACTTGGATTCCAGGATTCTGGAATGCTAGGGGAGGGTGGCAGCCGGCTGCTGGCCCTTCCCAAGGGTCAGGACAGGACAGGACAGGTCACAGGACAGCCCACTGCCCCCCAGGGCCCCTACTCACTACTGCTGCAGTGGTGTCGGCCGCCAGGGAGGTCCAGCTGAGGAGCAGCGTTATCGCCCCACAGCACAGCATCCTAGAAAAAGGTCGAGGCTGTGAGACCCACCAGTGAGTGGGAAGGGACCCCAGTGCTGGTGGTCACCTTGCCTGCTCTCAGTAACCTTCTCTTTCTACTCCCCGACTCTGCCACTAGCCTGCTAATGGTTAGGAGAGGACTATGTGACCTGTGCCTAAGGGCTAGAGCCCAGCTGTGAGCTTACACAGCTAAGGAGGTACTGGCCTAGTGGCTGGATGCGCTAGGCCTGAGCTGTGTTCCTTTATCTGGCCCAGAATCAGACCAGCTAGGGAGGGGACACACAGGGAACCCCAGCTGGCTGTTGCATCGCCTCCCCACCCCCAAGGCCTCTCTCCTATTTAGTTCTTTGTCCCAAGCCCATTGGAAGGGTGACTCACGAGGCAAGGAGACATCTGGAGCGTTTGGCCAGGGCCAGGCAGGTGACGAGGCAGATGATCAGGTCCAGGATGAAGAGCAGGAGGTAGGAGAGCCACCTAGGCAGGAGGGAGGACAAGCAGGTCAGCAGGGCACAGCTCCTCACCTGCGGCCCTCCAGGAGGCCTGCACAGCAGCAGCACCTGCGTTAGGAGGCAGCTCAGAGCCAGCCGGAGTCCAGGCCATGGGCCGAGGGACTCTGCGGGGACTCTGGGGGCTGCATTCTGATTTCTGCCTCGACAAGGCTGTTCCCCTTCCACCTTCTGTTTTAACCTTCCCAGGCAGAGTGTCTAGCCCAGCACCATGCACTAGAACTGTGTGGTAGGTAGGAATATCCTGCATCTGCAGCTTCACCAGCTAGTACCTATAGGTGGTTCTGAGGACTTCCCACGAGGCGTATGGAAGGAAAGAAATACATTTTTAAATTGACTTGACTTCTAATTCAATTTAAACAGAGGCAGGTAATGCCTACTATCTCAAACAGTGCGGCTCCAAAATGCCCCTTCCTTGGACCCCACTTCCCTCTGTTTCTAGAACTCTCAGACAACAGCAGTCAGGCCTGACATTTATAATCATAGATCTTGGGGGCCAGCCAAATAGCTCAGCGGATTAAAGCACCTACAGCAAGCACAGAGGCCAGGGGTTCGGTCCCTGGGCCTGCCATGCTAGGCTCTGCCCCCAGGGCGTGCTGAGATGGCAATTGAGACTGGATATAGTGGCACATGCCTGTAATCCCAGTTCTTAGGAGGCTGTAAACAAGCGGATCACTATGAGTCCAATCTAGTAGTGAGACCCTGAACACCCTGTAGACCCTTCCCTAAAACACAAAAATAAATAAATAAATTAATTAATTAAATAATCATAGATCTAAGGAAGCTCCCAAGATGTCCACTTCTCCAACGAATGCTCAGCCTGGGCTCCCGGTCTTGCCCTTAGCTGTGTGAGATCCATGACGTAGGATATTCTAGTTCACTAAAATCAACATCTATGCTACCCCCAGAGCTTAGCATTGAGGGTGACCACAGGAGAGGGCTTGTCCCTGCCCCTCAGACAGCTTGCACAGGGCCAGGGGGCCAGGGTCAGGACACTCAGGGCTCCCACCTGCTGACCCCCAGGCTGCCCAGCCCTCAGCTCTTTGGATCTTTCCGTGTCTCCAGGACTGAGCTGACGGGGAAGGCTATCGCATACCAGCTGGGAGATCTTGGCAAACCTCTGAACATCAGTTTTCCTATTGTAAAGGAAGCTGGGACCCTCATTCATCTGGCAGAGTGGGGAACAAAGACTGCACACTTGTAGACATAAAGGGCAGGAAGGCCAAGCAGCCAGGCATCCCAAAGTCTCTGCTCTCCTGTGTCCACAGAGCAGAGCAGGGGCTGAAGAATCCCACGGGTACCGAGAATAATCCTGAAAGAGCACCCCAATCCTTCCTAGTAGAACCCAGGGTGGTCTTCGCAATGCAGCGCCAGCCTCAGCCCATTGGCCCGGCACTGGGAAGTGGACTGGGGGGGGTGGACAGAGGACTCTCCTCAGTCCCTGTGGGATGAAGTCTTTTGATCATTATTTCTCTTCGTGCAAGAGCCAAATAAATTCATTGGCTCCTCCCCTCTAGCAGTGGATTTTCCCTTCACTGACACCAGAAAGGGAGCAAGAAAGCTTTGAGAGTGAGCGTGCAGTGGGTGAGGCTGGCAGAAGGCGACAAAGAGGCTCTTTGGGGAAGGGAGGAAGCTGGAGGTCCGCAAAGCCAAAGGACATTCTTTCTACCCTTGGGGGTCAGGGCTTAAAGCCAAAATCAAAAGGCCTAATAAAAAAATCCTCAGCCCTGAGCGCAACAGGGCTCTCTGGGTTTTCTAGCTATAAAGTCAGGGCTGTCAGGCAAGCGCAGAGCTCACTGCCACTTGCTGGAGACCACCAGCGAGCCAGGGCTCTTGGGCTCAGAGCTGGAAGGAACCTGGGATGCATTCAGGGTCAGATCCCGCTACAGAAAGTCAAGGCTCACAGTGTGTGCAGGGAGCCTGCTCTAGGAATTCCACACACTGAGGAGGAACGGCACACTCTGCTGCCCACAAAGGACATGGGAATGTCCCTCAAAGATTTGGGGTCCCCGCTCCCAAGCCAAAGATATGCTGCTCTGTTCCCCTCTGCTTCCCCTAGCTGGGGCTCTGCATTCCCCCAAATGCAAGACTGAGTAAGCAGTTCCTAGAAACAGCTCCTGCAGCAGGCAGCAGGCGGTATGTTGTCCCAAAGGAGCAGTGAGGGCTGGGGGAGGGACGTCTAACCCAGAACTTGGCTCCTGCCTGCAGAGCCATTCCCATCCCAGTTCCCACAGCTCCCCACATCCGGCCTCTGCAGAGCCCAGCGAGCGCGCGGCTGCAGTCACGCTGCATCCGGAAGCCTCTCCTCCTGCCAGCTCCTCGAAGTCATCGTAGGCCTCATGGAACATGGTCAGGAGTGCCGGGCCCACAGCATGGCCACAAGTAAGAACTACTGGAGAGGAACTCTGGGCAGGATCTCTGGGAGGCGGTGCCATGCCCCTGAGCCCTGAGAACAAGCCTGAGAGCCACAGCAGCTCAGGCAAGAGCAGGGGCCAAGGAACACAGAAATGGGAAGCCATGGACACTGCCAATTTTCTGGAGCATCAGAGGCCCACCCAGGGCTAGAACTTTTCTCCTCCATCTGCATAAACGATGGGTATTTGGGGACAAGAGCCAGAGGAAGCGCTTCTAATCACCCCATGGGAATAGCTGTTTGTCTTGGTCAACAGCCTCCTCTCACTGTTTATTTAATAAAGTTATTAACAGTCCCCTTCTGGCATACAATTCTGACTTATGAGGTATGACTAAAAAATACAGTAAAATGTTTAAGACACGTCACCATTAACCTTCCTCAAAATACTCTCTCCTCACTTCAAACACTCTTAACTCATAGCTCCTGCTTTTTTTTTTTTTTTCCTTAGGCTGGGTCTTATTGTGTAGCCTCAGGCTGGCCTCACACTTGTGGTGATCCTCCTGCCTCAGCCTCTAAGTGCTGCTATTACAGCCCTGCACCACCACACCTGGCTCTTCCTAGCACTTTCTGAAGCAGTTCTGGAAGCCCTTCTGCTTTTGTGGCTGCCTCAAATTTGTGAATCAATTCAAATTTCACAGTCATTTTGACTTTGGGGAACAGCCTGAGCTAGGACACGTGCTATTATAACCTTCCTTTTGCTGCATGGCCCTCAGTGACTGTAGTCACCATGTTTGTATCATATTTTCTAAAGACTCACAAAAAAGTGGACTTCCAGAAGTGCTTCCAAATCAAGAATTGAACTCACGACCTCGCACTTGCCAGGCAGGCACTGTGCCGCTGAGCTAAATCCCCAGCCCTCTTTCACTGTATCTTGATCACATTCTATTTCATCACTGTTTTTATCAAAATGTCCAGTTGGCCCTACATTATGCTAGGTGCAGGTGGAGAAGAGCAGGGTCACACAGCCCTGCCCCAAGGATTTCAAGAGCTCAGGCAATGAACAGCGCAGGGGGTCACAGGACTCATCAGATGCCACCCTCTGGGTCCAGAAGGTCACAGTTCCCAGAACTAGTGGTTTCTTTCTGTCTCCGGAGGAAGGCACTTTTGCCCAGAAGCATCCGTCTGGAGGGGAGTCAGGACACTTCCCAACCAGCATATCTGTGATGTCACGGAAATGCAAATGATGAATGGGCGTGAGGGACAGGAGCACCGCCCAGAGCAGAGCGTCTCAAAAGCTCTCCTCTCCTTGGGGCCCTACCAGTGGGAAGGAGCTCTCAGGAGCATGTTCTCTGCACTCAGCCCAGCAGGGACCTCCCGGGGTGCAGCTCGATGACAAAACAGGAAATAAATCCAGAGAAACAGAGAATGTTGTACAGTGTTGGGGTAAAGGCTCTGACTTTCATCAATGGCTTGGAGAGAAGCCAGTGCATGTGGGCGTGGGATTCCAGACACTGACGCTGTTCTCTATGACTCATGGATCTGGACCCTTGGGTCTCCTCTGTGCTGAGCATCCAGCTCTGCAAGCACAACGACACAGACTTCATGAGTCCTGCTGTCACTTGGCTGGGAGATGGCCTAAGCTTGGTGCTCTTTGCAGTGACCTGCCCTAGACCCGGTCCCAGAGGGTGGGCAGCCAGACAGGGCTCTGCCCCGGGCCAAGAGCCTTTGCCGTGGAGGTAAATTCTTTGGGGCTGGGTTGGCAGGTGAGATGTAAGCGGACTCCCAAAGCCTAGAGGAAGGAGCTTCAAGGTCATGAAGGTGGGGCGGCACCCCTGTGTGGCCCTGGTGTGGCCTCACAGCCCCCTCACCTGTAGTACTCCACGTAGGAGGTCTGCTCCGACAGCTCGGTCAGCTGCACTGTGACCTCCGTCCACACAGGCAGCTTGGACAGCTGGGCAGCGACGCTGTCAGCCATCTGCTGTATGAACTTCAGGACCTGGATGTAGTCACTCCGGACAGCAAAGATCTCGCTGAGCCGGGCCAGGTGCTGCTCCAGGTCCATCTTCATCCTCTGGGTATTCTCGAACACCTAGGGAGAGGCTGAGGCTGAGACGCTGGGCCTTGCCAGGAGAAAGCCAGGTAGGTGGGGCTCGGGTTTCCCACTGTAGAGGTCTCTGCAAGCTGCCTGGGCTGGGAGGGACTCAGCAGGACAGCCTAGCCCTGCAGAGAGCTCGTGAGGGACCACAAGAGGGGCCTGGGACAGGCCCTGTCACTCACCATCACAATTTGGACCTGCCATATCTCCCCAAGGCCCCTCTGTGAAAGGCCTGGCTCCCAGGTTAGGAAGGTCCAACAGGCGAGGTGGTGGACACTCAAAGAGGTGGAACCCACGGGAGGTCGTCAGGTCACTGGGGATGTCTGAGAGAGGCTGACGGATCTTCCTCTTTCTCTTTTTCTGTTTCCCACCCAGGAGGTGCACAGCTCTGCTCTGATAGGCCATAGACCCAAGAATGACGGGCCAACCAGCCACAGGCTGCGATCTCCCAAACCAAGTAGACACAGAAACTTTCTGTGTCTAAGCAAATTCTCTCTAGTGTTTATCACAACAATAGAACATTAGCACACCCACCCACGCTGCATGTCCTCCAAGACAGACAGCAATCCCTGGTCTTGAGATCTAGTGCCTTACTGGATAGTCTGAACATCTCTGATCTGAAAATACAAAATCTGAACTCCCTTAAATCTCTAGCAGGAAAGTCTATGCAATATGGTAAAACCTGAAAAACTCTCCAATCCCAACACTTCTGGTGCCGGGCATTTCAGATAAATGGACACAACTGTTTAAAGACCCAAACAGAGGACTAGGGAGATAGCTCAATAGAATAAGTGCTTACCTAGCAAGTACAAGGTCCTGAGTTCCATCCCTGGTACCACACACAAAAAAGACCCAAACAGGGAAATAAAACAGTCTTTTTTTCTTCCTTGAAGACTGTTACAACTTGAAACACTGGAAAGGAATTCTCCTTTAGAGAACTAAAGTACAGAAACTGAAGAACACCTATATTGTTACCTTGACCATAGTTCTCGCAGGATTTCTACAGCCCTGCAAAAGAAGCGTTTGGTTGTAGAGCTGCCAACAGGGGCCGGGGAGATGGCTCAGTGGAATAAGCGCTTCCCTGGCAAGTGCAAGGGTCTGAGTTCAATCCCTGGTTCCATCATAAATGAATAAATAAATAAATAAATAAATAAATAAATAAATAAATAAAAATAGATCTGCCAGCAGCTGAGGGCTGACTCCCAGAGAAACAGAACAACAACTTTGCAAAATGAAGAGAGATCAGATCTTGCCTCTGTGGGAGTCAGGAGTCTTCTGTCCTCCCCTGGACGTTTGTCCTTCCAGCTGTGTGGCTAGGCTCCTGTCCTTTGACTGGACTTTAGGGACATGGAATTGAGTGGAAGTATTTGTCTGTGTCGGTGCAAGATAGGAATGGAAGGAAGATGGCTGCAGCTGCCCTCACCGGCTTCCAAACAAGGGGTGCAGGTGGGGCCTATACTGCAAAGGTGTTTTCTTTTTTTTTAGTGTATTTAGTACACGGTCTACAGGGTCTCACTATGCAGACTGGACTTGTAGTGATCCTCCTGTTTTCAGCCTCCCAAGTGCTGGGATTACAGGCTCGCACCACCACATCCAGTCTCAGTTGCCATCTCAGTGCGTCCCGGGGTCAGGGCTGGCACAGCATGCTGGAGATCGAACCCCGGACCCTGTGTCTGCCTAAGCAGGTGCTTTAGTTCACTGAGCTATCTGGCCGGCCCTTAGCAAAGGTGTCTTCAAACAGCCAGGCCCAGGAGCCCACCCGGCCCTCCAGGCCCTGGCTACTAGGACTCGGTCCAGCAGCACAGGCTCACCCCTGCTGAGCTTGCGTGCTGGCAGCCGGGGGAAGAAGGGCTTTGTTGTTCTGAAACTGTCACGCTAAACCCAGGAGCACAACAGGCTGGAAGGGGGACAGTGTGTGCTAATCCTCACCTGGCAGCCTGCAGCTCTGAGGCTGGGAAGATAAAAAGGACACAGAGGAGGGCAGAGGAAGAGGCCAGCTGCACAGAGCTCCCTGGGGCCAACTCTGGGCTCCGGCTCCACGGGGACTCAACATCACCCTGGGGCTTTTTGCATCTGCCCTGCACTGTGACTTCCTAGTTCCAGAAAGAGAATGGCTCTCTTTGTCCTATTTTGTTTTATTTTCTCAATGCCAGCAGCCTGTTGTTTTCTGCCTTGTGCCTGGTTCTTAGGAGCTGGGGCAGGGATAGGAGACACCAAGACAGACATACTGCTCTTGATTTGGCAGCTTGCAGCATGATAGAGGCAGAAAAACTCCAAACCGTTTCAGAGTCCATTCAGTAACGAAGCATTACCCGAATACGCCTTCCTGTTCCACTTAATAAGATAAATGCACAAGGGCTTTATAGCCTTGTAACAAATGGCACAATTAGTAAATGGTGACATGAGGAGTAAGCCCAGGACTTTTACAGTCTTTACTGCATCAACAATATAGGGGCTGGGGAGATAGCTCAGCAGAATAAGTGCTTGCCTGGCAAGCGCAAGGGCCTGAGTTCAATGCCTGGTTCTGCCAAAAACAAACACAAAACAACAACAACAACAAATAACAAAAAAAAAAAATATAGAACTAGGGGAGTGGGCCAAATAGCTCAGTGGATTAAAGCACCTACAAGCAGGTGCAGGGGCCAGGGGGTTCGATCCCCAGGCCTACTGTGTTGGTCCCACCTCCCCAAGGTGCACTGAGACAGCGATTAAGACTGGGCGTGGTAGTGCATGCCTATAATCCCAGCTCTTGGGAGGCTGTAAACAGGTGGATCACTACAAGTCCGATCTAGTAGTGAGACCCTGAATACCCTGTAGACCTTCCCTAAAAAAATTAAAAAAAAAAAAAAAAAGAACCAAGGGCTGATACAAAATGATCTGCAAACTTTTGTCCTAATACCATTTTTTCTTCCTTCCATGACTGTCCATTTTTTTCCCTGTAGTGCTGGGGGTGGAACCCAGGGCCTCCGGCCTGCTAGACAAATTATCAGTGAGTTACAGTGCCAGCCTTAACTACACTCTTTCTTAAAACCCCTTCATTGAAAATAAAACACACAGAAATAAACATCTGTCGAGCCTCTCTTTCATCCCGCTATCTTCCCACAGGAAACAAAACCAAGAAGTTTTTAATATCAAAATCATGACCCTGACCTACATACAGCTTTTGCTTTTGCACAACTCCCCTCGGGGCCTCAAAGCTTCAGTGCCCAGGTGTTCCTGCCAGGAAGGCAGAAGGGCCAGGCCACAGAGGGCGAGCCTGGCTCTCGTGCGGGGAAGCTAGGTGCTAAGAACCACAGGGGCAGTTCAGCCCTCTCCCAGCCCTCTAAACTGCTGATTCAAGGATGCAGCCCCGCTCTTCAGGGTGGAGTCCCTGGGCCACCTGCACGACCAGGGAGTCATGCACACACCAACTCTCAGGCTGGCCTCAGATTTACAGAATGGGAAATGCAGCAGGGGTAGAGCCTGAGTCCAGGTGACTCTGTTTTAAACCTCTGGGAGGGAGGAAGCACCCAGGCCTCTGAGGTCGCCTGGGAGCTGGGCAGAGAGCAGGTTGTGTGTGCATATGTGTGTCTTTGATTCAGTAGGGGGCAGAGTGCAGGGCCAAGATCAGAGGCCTGGGTTTGTACTCTGGGAGGCATTAAACCTCCCCATGCCTCGGTTTCCAACTGGGGGCTGCCCACAAACTTGCTGAGGTGTACACACAAGTCAGCAGAGCTCACGGTGTTGCAGAGCCTGCAGGGCTACCTCAGAGTTAACTAAACCCTGCGGAGAAGTCACTTGCTCCATGCCCTGGGCAAGGAGCTGGGAGCCAGGTCCCCTCTTCTGGGTGGGTGGATCTAGACACTGGATCCATAGAAGGACCCCAGCCAGTGGTCCAAGTGACCCACACCTGCACTGGAGCCTGCAGCCAATCCAGACCCGTCAGGCTGCCCCAGCCTGTGCTGGGGGCCATCGTACAGGGAAGCACAGGCTTCCCTCTCGTGCGGGCTCTGATTCAGCTAGAGTGCAGGGGAAGGCCAGCTGGCTGTTCTTGGTTGCTTGATAGGGCTCCAGCAAGGCCCAGCCCCAAGTATCCCAGCGGCCGCCCCACTGTGCTGCGTACAGCCTCCCCTACCCAGCCTCCACTGCACTGTGGTTACAGCAATGATTATAATGAGCTCATTATCTTAGTCACCCCAGCTGGGGTGCACTCTGTAGTTTACCTAGCACGGCACCAGTCCTAACTCACCTACCTGCTGCTTATCTGATATTCGGACCTCACCCTCGTGGGCATCACCTCAGGTCTGCTGCTGGCCATGCTGGGAGGGGCCCTGTGCCTTGGGGCTGGGGGAGGAGGCTGCTTCCAGAAGCAGCTCCCAGCTGGAGAGATGACCCTGGGGAGCTGGGACAACTGTTGTCACTTCTCAGTAGCAGTGGGAACTGCGAGGGGCTGACTTTCAGGGACACAGAACCTTTGGGGACACGAGGGACTAGTGTCCACAGCTGGCCCTGGGACAGCCCGGGGTTTGTTCCCAGCTGTACTCTCCTCCCCTGAGATAAGGATAAACACTCAAGGTTTCCCATCAGTGGTGCAGCCAGGGAAGGGCACAGCCTGGGGCACGATTCTGCTCTCCAGCGAGGAGGGACTGGGTGCTGATGTGGGGGAAGAGGGAAAGCAGGGGTCAAGGAAGAAAGACTGAGGCTGGAGTGCTTCGACCGCAGGCCCCCTCCCGCCAGGGCCCCAGGTACAGGAGGGAAGTCTGAGGCTGAATTCCAGGGGGCCAGGGAGTGCCCATGCCTCCTGGGAGGGCACCAGGTCGTGTCCCTGGGCTCCTCACTGCAGCAGCTCACCCTCCAGGCAGAGTCTAGACACCTGGGCTTCAGTTCTATCTTCCCAAAATGGGTCCCAGTGAACACAATGGAAAGCACACTAAGGCCTTTAGCCCCAGGAGGGGCTGTGGTCCTGCCACCTACGCCACACACACACTGTCATGGGCACAATGAGTAGCACGCTGTCCCCCTGGGGGGCAGGGTGAAGGATCGGGCCTCAGAGAGCTCAAGGGTGCCTGTGGGAGGGGTGAAGAAGTCCTCTCTCCCTCTGGGGCAGGAAGCGAGTTCTCCATTTGGGGCTGGGGTTTGCAGCAGAAAGGTCGGGAACAAAGCAGGGCCCATGGACCAGTATCCAAAGCTCCCACCAGAGCCCAGTGCTTAGGGATCGCCCAAGCTTCGCACAATTAAGCCGGCACAGGAAAGACCTGGCTCTCACTGCAAAAGTGACTGGGGTCTGGGGCCAGGGCAAAGGAGAGGAAACGCCAGTTCCTGTCCTAAGTGTCTGTCTGTCTGTCTGTCACTTGCTTGTGCTTGGGGCTCAGGAGTGCAGCTCCCTCCCTCCCCTCAGCCCACTTCACTTCTCCTCTGGCCAGAACAGCAATCTTGCACCAAGCTCTCTTCTAAGGGACTGGAAGCCAGGGCCCAGAGGGCACACGCTGAGCTTTAAGGTGGACTCTCCCATTCCACAGGGCTCGCTCCTTGCTTCTGAAGAGAAGTTTTCTCCTCAGCCCTAGCAGCCCTTCCTAGGCAGCAAAGTGACCTTCATGTACTGCACACCTGTAATCCCAGCTGCTTGGGAAGCTGAGGCAGGAAGATCCCAAGTTTAAGGCCATCTTGGGAAATTTAGCAAGACCCCATCTCAAAATGGAAAAGGATAAAAGGGCTGGGGGCTCAGTGGTAGCGCATGTGCCTAGCACGCATGCAGCAGGCTGAGTTTCTATGTATGAGGAGAACTCAGCAAATGGGACAGGCTTCTGCTCTATGCCTTGTGAGATTTGGTCCTACAGCTGCCCCCAAGCCCCTCCTGGCCTGGGAGGAAGGAACTGCCCTAGGCAGGGACAGGCAGCCCAGAAGGCAGTTCAGGCTGGCAGCCTCAATCACACAGGCCTGCACTGCGCAGCTGGGCCCGTGGAACCAGGAGCCCCCTTTTCTGGCCACACTGACCTCACAGGCTACGTCTATGCCCAGCCAGCTGCCATGAGCCTTACCAGTTCATCCACCCCAGAGAAGGTGTGGTTCGCATCGTCCAGGGAGTAGACCAGCTGGTACACACCATCGTTGGTCTCGCTGTTTCCATAGAAGCCAACGCCCACTGCAGCGCTGCAAGCAGGAACCCACACCAAGGTTAGAGGTGACATCTAGAGAGAGTTTGCCTTCTGCTGTTTTTAGAGCAGCTTAGTTCACAGGTAAGCTAAGCTTTAAGTACACAGCGTTCCATACACCTCCCCCTCCATGCACAGAACCTCTTGCACCGGGAGGGCCCAAATACACCACTCGGTGTGCACGGTTTGCAGAAGCTTCACTCCTGGTGTTGCATTTTGTATGGGTTCAGACCCATAGCATAGTACGATGTGTAGCCACCATCATGCAACCACACAGAGTGGTTTCACTGCCCTAAGAACTCCTGAATTGGGCAGGGGAGATAGCTCTGTGCTCTAAGTGCCTGCCTGGCAAGCACAAAGACCCAGGTTCGATCCCCGGTACCACGTGCTGTGCTGACCCCACCAGGCTGGCCACCGAAACTGGGCATGGTAGCACACACCTGTAATCCCAGTGCTGGGGAGGCTGAAACAGGAGGATCACTATGAGTCCAAGCTGTATAGGGGAGACCCCCAAATATATATATATATATATATGAGAAAGAGTGCCCTGTACCTTGCATATTCCTCCCACCTCCAATCCTAATCTTTTCACTGTCTCCATAGTTTGGCTTTTTCTTTTTTTTTGTGGAACCGGGGATTGAATTTAGGCCCTTGCACTTGCCAGGCAAGCGCTTATTCCACTGAGCTATCTCCCCGGCCCTGGCTTTTTCCATAATATCCTGCAGTTGAAATCTTACAGTGTGTGGCCTTTTTAAGTTGGCTTCTTTAACTCAGTAATAGGCATTGAAGCCAGGTGTGGTGGTCCGTGCCCACAATCCCAGAATTTGGGAGGCTTGAGGCACGGGGATCAGGGGTTCAAGGCTAGTCTGTGACACACAGTAAGTTCAAAGCTGGCCTAAATTACATAGTGAGACCCTGAAAGGCCGAATAAACAAAAACAAAACAAAACAAAAACTGAAGCATATTCCACATCTTTCTTTCTTGACATGAGAGCCTATCTTTGTTTTTAGGGCTGAATAATATTCCATCATGCAATTGTTGTCAGTTGTGAATAAAACTGCTAAACGCTGTTGGAGTGCAGGGTTTTTTTGTGGTTTTTTACGCATTTTTTGTGATTTTACTGAAGTACAAATAAACAGGCACACAGGCTGTATACTTGTTTTCTTTACTGCGCAACTTGGCATTGGGACTGGTGACCAGGATGGCTAGCTAGGCTGTTCTTTCCACAATGGCCTTGCAGTTCTTAGAGGAGATGTTGTGAGCAATTTCAGAGTGCAGGGTTTTGACTCTGGCTGGGGAACTCTCCCGGGGACGAAGTCTAGAGACAGAGGTTAAGGGCTATCAACGTCACACAGCAGGAGGCTGCTTGGTGCTGGCAGGCGGGCTCCTCATTTCCTATAACTGAAAAGGCGAGGACTAGGGAGCCAGCCCTGGGGGTCCTGCTAGAGAGGAGACAAGATGCCCGTACTGTCACAGCTCCCAGGAGCCTCCTCACCAGTGCACCTGGGACCCTGGGGTGGGGGGCTGAGTGAGACCACACGCAGTGCTGCGGTCTCCCTTGCCATTCTTCACCGTGTCTGACCTCCTCATGTAGCCCCAAGGCCTCTGGTCCTCTACGGCAAAGCTGCAGCACACGACAGAGACGTCCTTACACCAAGCTGAAGCCTGTAACCCAGGGACACCAGGTCCTGGCTTGACCTCTGGATAAACATAATTCTGTGCCACCCGCACCATGCGTCTGAATGCAGTCCCCTCAGCACCCTCCCACCTGCTCTCTGGTCAGACACTTGTCCTTCCTGGGTCTAGGGTCTGCGAACCATTACCTATGCATCATTGTCCTCCAGAGGCAGCTGTTTACTCAGTCAATTATTAGACAGTTAATTTTAAATGTATTTAATTTCCTATATATTGGTGGCACTGGGGGTTAAACCCAGGGTTTAATTAAACCCAGCTTCACACTGAGCTCTATGAGTCCTTTAAACAAAGTCTCGCCAAGTCACCAAGGTGCCCAGACTAGGCTCAAACTTTCCATCCCTATCTCAACCTCCCAGAGAGCAGGATTACAGACTAGCACCAGCCCTAGCTCAGTGTCACCACAGACTGCAGCTCAGAGCAAACAATCAAGTCCAGACTCTCCACCAGGGTCTGAAGTCAAAAGAATATGGGGGGAGGGCTGGAGAGATGGCTGAGTGGAATAAGCACTTCCCTGGCAAGCACAAGGGCCTGAGTTCAATCCCTGGTTCTGCCTAAAAAAAAAAAAAAAAAGAATATGGGGGACTTGCTCAAGGGTGCCATCTACTCACCACTCACTGTCACGGCTTGTGCCCGGTCCCCAGACCCCACCAACCTTGTCATCCATAAGCCCCCAATGAGCTTCCCAGGAATCACTGTCAAGCCCCACCTCTCCTCCTTCCTATAATTCCATATTGATTTTTGCTGGTTTTAACCAAACACGGAACTTGAAACCGATCTGTGAAATTTCATATTGTTGGTTCGAGTCCAACATTCCAGCCTGAAGAAATCCCCTCACATCTTGCCTCTGTCATCCATCATATTCTGTCACTACTTGGGATCACAGAAGATTGATTAAAGAGCCTCCAGAGTCTTCATTCAGAAGAAAGGGAAAGATAAATGCACTCAGGACTGTACTTACCCCCCATCCCCCCTTTTTTTTTTCTTTAAACAGGGCAGGACCCAAGATGGAATGTCCTGGAAAGCTTGCAGAAATCTCCCAGGAAACCCTGGACTCCTAACACAGTGTTTGTCAGGACGTGGTCCATGAGTTATATGCAGAGAATTATCAGGAATATTTGATAGTGTAGCTAGATGGGCGGTGCCTCGTGTGGTCTGGGAATTGTACATTTAAAAAGAAGCCTCTGTGGGGGGAGGGTGAGATAGCTCAGTGGACTAAAGTGCCTGCTTAGGCAAGCTCAGGGACCACGGTTCAATCCCTGGTACCACATGCCGTGCCAGCCCCACCCCCAGGCACACTAAGCCGGCCACAGAGTCTGGCCCTGGTGGTGCACACCTATAATCCCAGCACTGCGGAGGCCTAAAGCAAGAGAATCACTACTAGTCCAAGCTGTGTAATAAGACCCTGTAACAACTAAATACATTGAAAAAAATAAAAACAAAAAGAAGCCTCCTAGTCTGCCTGTCTGTCTCTGCGGCCTTGATCCACTACATCAAGCAGCACTCTCCGTGTGCCACTCAGCCAGCTGTGTGCCAACGTGGCCGCGCACCGCCGTGCTGCCTGTCTCTCTCCTTGGTCTCAAGGCAGCTTGTCTGGCTGGCGCCTGCTGCAATGTTCACACGTTAGATGGATGGTTTGTCCTGGCATTTCCATCAGCCTCCAGCTGCTAACTTTTATTTAAAAGAAAGCAAGGCAAGATGACTTTCGTGAGCAGTGCTGGCATTCAAACCCAGGCTTTGCACACGCTAAGCAAGAGCTCTGTCACTGAGCCATACCGCAGCCCTCCAATGACTTATGTGTTGGGAAAAAAACAAAAACAGAAAAACGCTGTTGTCTTTACTTTCCTCCTCTAGCTGCCTAAATCAAGGTAAGGTATTTTCTGAGGATTCAACATCAAACCGACCTTCTTCTTTCCTTCTTTTCCATCCTCTCAATTCCCTTGCTCTTGAGAATGGCCCGTTCTAAATTGTTGCTCTTTTAGTTGTGGGTTTATCCCAGACAGTCTGGAAGTGGCCAGAACTTGCGCTTGGCCTTCCAGGACCAGAGACAGCCCTGGAGGGTCCCACCATCGCTCTAGGTGTCCTCGGTCCTGTCTGGTCCACATTGAAGGCCACGATGCTTGTGAGATGACTTGGTGGCTCCGGCCCTCCCATGCCAGCATCATGCTGTTCCCCAAACGCAAAAGCACTGTCCCCGCAGAAGAAGGCAGGCCCACGCCTCCCCTGCCTGTCGTGGAACCTCCTGCTCACCCGTCTGCAGATTTACTCCACTTCTTTTCTGAATCTTCCCTAGCTCAGTTAAACATGCCCCTCCGACCCCAAGTCCTCCAGCTTTATCTCCTATCCCTTCTGCTCCTTGACACCTGCTTCCTCTTGTTCCCTCTACCAAAACTCATGCCACCTAAGGTGATCAATGACCCGTGTGCCTCTAAACTGACAGCATTTTCACCCTCAGCCCACTTATGCCCCCTCCGGTAGCACGCGGACCCAAGCCTGCGCTTTTCCATCTCCTCTGCTGCCTCCATGCCTGGTCCTGGCCCTTCCTGTCCCTCACTTCACGCTTCCTGCAGCAGCCCCAACCCGCGTGCATCGCTGCCACACTACTATCCACCCTGTGGCCTCCGAGTCATCCCTTGAACATGGTGTCTCCAACAGTGTCCTCAAGGTTGCCACTTGGATGCTTCAAGGACACCTTCAACTTAGTCTGTGTACCCCAAAACAATCTCTTCAGGTTCCCTCCCAGTGTCCTGCATCTCAGGATGGCACCCTGGGGACTACTACCCTAGCAGCTTCTTGTCCCGTACCTGCTCACCCAGCTCATGCCCCTGTCGTCTTGTCCTCAGCCTGGGCCTAGTGTGGCCCATCGCCCACCTCCTGATACCCGACAGCCTGCACTTCACGCTTACCCCTTCAAAGCCACCTGCTGCCCTGAGGCCACTTTGGCAACCACTCCGCTGGGCTGGCCCCAGGCCTGTTTGCCCTACCATCTTGTCCCTCCCAGTTCCCTGCTCTGCTCCCCACCCTTCGGTGCTGACCACTTGCACTGAAGTCCAGGTCCTGACAGGTCTGGCTGACCAGGCACTGGCTGGAGTGGGTCACAACCACCGTCCTCCTTACAGCCGCTACTAAGCCTGCTGTGTGGCTTCAGCCCACAGGGGTTCTGGTGCCTCTAGTTATGTGGTACTATGGTTTCAATTGAGAATGTCCCCCCATGCCCAGCTACAATCCCGGTATTTTGGGTGGGTGAGGCAGGAAGATCACAAACTCAAGCCCAGCTTCGGCAATGTAGCAAAAGCTTGTCTCAAAATCAGAAGTTGAGAAGAGCTAGGGATGTTAAGTTAGTGCAAAGGCCTAAGGTTCATGTAGTCAGAGGTGGGCTCTGTGAGTGGTGCCAACCTCGTAAGGGTTCCACTGATAAGCTCCAAGCTGAACATGCTGTGAGCAGCTCGGGAAGAAGGAGGTCACAGGGAATGTAATGTGGCACAGCCTATGTGGTCCCCAGTCCCGCCATCCCTCTCCGGCCTTCCCCTGCTCTCTGCTCCACAGACCCCATGAACTGAGGGCCGTCTTCCACCAGGCCCTTCCACTATGCTGTTCCCGCCTTGAGCAGGCTGACCATGAACCACATCCCCTAGAACCGTGAGCCAAACCAAGCTTTCTGCCCAGGCTACATATGTTGAGTATTTTGTCCTAGCAAGGCCAGCTGATTCTGTCCCTCCAGCTGGTGGCCCAGAGTGGCCCCTGCTATGGCTGACGAGCCTCCCGCTGTGCCCCTTGGGTCTGAGCTCTTCCTGAGTCCCACTGGTACCCCTTCCTGTGTGAGCCCCACCGCTCTGAAGACTCCACTGGCCCGGCTTCTGATCAAGACCAACTGATCTGCTTACCCCATCTCCTGCCAAGCCACTGCTCCTCAGGACCACATCCCTACCACAGCCTCGAGGCTCCTGCTGGGCGGGGTCCCACCTGCCTGCGTGTCTCTCCACATGATCACGTGGTGAAGTCTGCCCAGCACGGCTGCTTCTTGCTTGTCGTCCGTTAAGCAGCACCTCAGCCTTCTCACCTGCTTTCTGCTCCACACTCCCTCCTGCCACAGGGCCTTTGCACCCGCTGCTTGTATCGCTGCCTAGAGGTATTTCCTCCTATTCTGTCACCACCTCTGCCTATTTAGCGCCTATTCATTCTGTGGATCTGGATATACTTGTCACCCAAGATGTCTAATCAGACCAATGAGTTGTCTAATTTTATGCCTGTTTCATTCCTTTAGAGCACCCTCAGCTTGTCATGATTGTCTTTCTCTCCCAAGAGACTTAGAACAACAACATCTACAGGGCAGAACTGTCATGTTGTACTGCTGGCTCCCTCTTGCCTGGGAAAAGGGTCTATAATGCTCTGGAACAATCCAGCTACACAGACCCCTTCTGCTTTGGGTTCTGCATAGACTACACATAATTATTACTTACTGGAATTGATGGCCTTTCCCTACACTTCTCTTTATTTTGTTTTCTGAGACAGGGTCTCACTATGCAGCCCAAGCTGGCCTTGAACTCACAGCAATCCTCCTGCTTTGGCCTTCCAAGTGCTGAGATTATAGGTATGCACCACCATGCCTGGCTTCCCAAGTAATTTTTAAAGCTCCCAAATACATATGGTTCCTAAAATTTGATAGTGCAACATAATGATTCTTTAATTTAATGAAGATATGGAAGTGTACTTGTTTTCTGTATTTCGTTATCACAGGGTCTCATTACACAGGTCGGACTCATAGTGATACTCCTGCTTTCAGCCTCCCCAGCGCTGGGATTACAGGTATGTGCCACTGTGAGCCACTATGCCCTGCCCTGGAAGGTGGGGCTGGCATGGCACATGGTGCTGGGGATCAAACTGTGGTCCCTGAGCTTGCCTAAGCCTGCCTAAGCAGGTGCTTTAGTCTGATGAGCTGTCTCACTGGTCCTGGAAGTGTACTTGCAATAACTGTTTTGTTTTTCCTTTTCAGCATGGCATTCAAGGAGTAACAAGACAAAGCTAACACTTTATTATCAAATATTTTGTGTTCAATGATTTTGCTTAACTGCAGGGTGACAGAAACATTCTGAGCTTGTTTGAGGTACAATGGAGGTCAGTACAGTAAGGCACACCTGTAATGCCAACACTTTGGAAGGCTGAGACAGGAAGATCACAAGTTTAAGCCCAGCCCCAACAACTTAGTAAGACCCTGTTTTAAAATAAAAAAATAAAAATGGGTGCTGGGCATAGTGGTGCACCCTTATATCCAGTACTTAAGAGACTGAGGCAGGAAGATCATTGAAAGTTGGAGGCCAGCCTAGCATTCATAGTGAGTTCAAGACCAGCCTGAACCACAAAGCAAGATCTTGTCTCAATAAACAAACAAATGGGCTGGGGACGTAGCTCAGTGTGAAAGCCCTGTTCTATCCGCAGGACCAAATGAGAAGAGGTGGGGACAGGATGGGCTAAACTAGGCTGCTCAGTGCATAAGGCGTATTAAATGAAATTCCTACTGACAATATTATGCCCTTTTCAATGTACAGTCACCTTATGGGGACATCAGTCCATTAGCCATCTAGCAACACTGTCTTCTGCAATCACTGTGGTGCTCTTTTCTTCTTTCTCCTGAGATCCCGGCACAGAGCCAGGGATGCCCATGCAGCTGGCAGGGCTGATATCAGGCCCACCAGCTCCTGCCACTCCCTGCCCACTCTGCCTTCCGCACATACTCTCTGGAGGAGGTGGTCTTTGTGCTCCCAACCTGGCCCAGACCTCTTAGGGGTATATTTCAGCCCCACAAGCGGTCTGCTTGGCAGCAGCCCAATACCTGCCATGAGCTCAGCAACCCAAGGCCTGCCTCTTTCCTGGCTTTCTTGAGCCCCACGCTGCATGCAGATGCGATCCTGGGCATGTCCTCACAGAGAAGCAGCCATCTGTAGACTGGAATGTAGAGTCCTTGTTCCCAGGTACCAGCTCTAAAGCTAATTATTGAGGGAACCCCACCCCCATGTGGAGCTGCACCCCAGGAGCATCTCAGGGGGAACCTGAGGCTTTGCTTTCCCTTTCTTCTTTTGAAACAGGGTTTCACTCCACAGTTCAGGTTGGCTGTGAACTCACTATGTAGCCCAGGCTGGCCTTGAACTTGTAGCCATCCTCCTGCCTCAGCGTTCCCCAGTGCTGGGATTACAGGCATGTGCCACCACACCCAGTCCTCCAGACTTTGCATTGTTCAGTGTTAGAGCTTGAACCTAGGGCCTTGCACATGCTAAGCAAACACTCAACCACTGAACTATACACTCCCAGCCCTACCTTTGGCTGAGGGAAAGCCTCTCTAGATATAAAACAAGAAACACACAGCAACAATGCAAGTGTGGACACTTCCAGTGTAGCAGGACAGTAGCAACTCTGACATGGTGTTAGAAATCCTCACTTCCTTACCTAAAGCAAAGAAGGGCTGGGCCGGGGAGATGGCTCAGTGGAATAAGCGCTTCCCTGGCAAGTGCAAGGGCCTGAGTTCAATCCCCGGTTCCACCAAAAAAAAAAAAAAAAAAAAGAAGGGCAGCCACCTAATGGCACTAAAAGCTATTGATCTCCCAAGAGGATAGAAATGAGGTGGGTACACACCAGGCTCTCTTCTGGCCTTAATGGTCCAGGGTGGCTGGCAGGTGGGAGGGGACAGGGACACAGGGGCAGAGAATGCACTGCATAGAAGTGCTGCTGGGGCAACTCCAGGAGGAACCTGTGTAGCTGCAAGCCATTGGCCTGCATAATGCAGAGGCAGGGGCCAATAGGGAGACCTCCACCCACACTCCAGGGTCTGCATCCCAATGCTTGGGCAGAGGAAGACCATCCTGGGGACAAGCTTGTTCACCTAGATGGTGGGACCTTGGTTGGAAGAACATGGCCACACGGCTGAGCAGCAGCTGGAGCTTGCTGGGAGTACAGAAAGGGCTAACCACGGGCAGGATACAGACAGCGCAGGCCCCAGCAGGTGACCCCCCTGCCCCTGTCTCCACCAAGGCTATCCCCAGCTGTGTGGAGAGACACTCACCAGCAGACCAGCCCGGCCACCGCAGCCGTCCAGGTGATACAACAGGAGCTGCGCTGCTTAGTCTGCGCCGTGTGGTCCCGCCGACAGCAGCAGGCGCATACCAGGTAGGTGGCGAGGAAGGCGAGGTTCAGGACCAGGCAGACAGCGGCTAGCAGCCCCAGGAGCAGCAGCGACTGCAAGACAGAGGCCGGGGTGAGCTCTCCCCCAGCAGCGGGGAGTCTGGGAGGGCTCAAGGGGCTGGGAGGAGAGGGAAAGGCCAGCCCATGCTTCTGGCTTCCACACTGGGATGAAGACGTGGTCTGCTGCAAAGCTGAGCTGAGCCACCAGCACGGAGGCAGTGGCAGCTCCAAGGGGTAAGCAAAATACACAGAGAATGACTACATTTAAAAACAGTTGGGGCCGGGGAGATGGTTCAGTAGAATAACCCCTTCCCTGGCAAGTATAAGGGTCTGAGTCCAATGCCCGGTTCCACAAAATAATAATAATAAAAATAATAAATAAAAACAATTACTACAGGCCAGACAGCTCAGTGAACTAAAGCGCCTGCTTAGGCAGAACGCAGTGGTTGGGGTTTGATCCCCGGTGTGCCCTGCCGGCCCCGCCACTGGGGCACACTGAGACACCTATTGAGACAGCGCAGGTTTTGGTGGTGCACGCCTGTAATCCCAGGGAGGCTGAAAGCAGGGGAATCACTATGAGTCCAATCTACGGAGTGAGACCCTGTAGATCCTGTAGACCCCATACTAGATACATTAAAAAAAAAACCAAAACAATTATTACAGTAAAAGTCACACGGCCACTAAGGCCCCTCAAAACGCTCACTCCATTCTTCTGGCCACTTCCTGAAGCAGCTCTGGAAGTCCTCACTGGTTGAGTGTCTTACCAGGTGTGGTCACAAGTCCGGCGAGTGCTAAGACCATGCTCCACCCACGGAGCAGGTAGGCTTAGCTTATAGACATCTTGGTGCGCTCTCACCCACCGACTCCCTGGGCCTGGCACCCTGAAAACCGGCTCTTCCCCCAATCTAAAATGACCACAAAAGGTCAATGTTTTGAACTGACTCAGGACATCAAGGCAGCCAGGACAGTGTAACCAAAGACACTCAAGAAAGATGGCTTGCACCAGGGAGACAGCTCAGTGGTCTAAGCACGTGTCTGGCAGGCGCAAGGACTCAGGTTCGATCACTGGTATCACATTCCATGCAGGTGCTGGTCCCGGAAGCCCCGGTGCACTGTGCCGGCCTGAAACTGGGTGTGGTGGGGCACACTTCTGAACCCAGCACTGGGGAGGCTGAGGCAGGAGGACCACTATGAGTCTGAACTGTGCAGTGAGACCCTGTATCCAATAAATAAATTTTTAAAAAGTTTTAAAAATAAAAAAAAGAAAGAGGGCTTCCAGAACTGCTTCAGAAGGTGTTAAGAACAATGGGACAGGGTAAGGGATTTAGCTCAGCAGCATAGCATCTGCCTGGCAAGCATGAGGCCATGAGTAATTCCCAGTACCAAGAGAGAAATAAATACAGAAAAAAAAAATGGGGTACGTGTGTTCCAGGAGAGGGGGAGGTCCCAGGTACCACATGCTGCACCAGCCCCACCCCCAGGGTGGGCTGAGCCAGCTACAAAAAAAAAAAAAAAAAGAGAGAGGGGGAGGATTCTGAGGGAGGGCCAACATCAATGTGTCTCTTACCGTAACAAGCTTTTTTTATTTTATTTTTAATCTTTTATTTATTTATTTATTTGATACAGAGTCTTACTATGCAACTCCGACTCACAGTGATCCTCCTGTCTCAGTCTCCTCAGTGCTGGGATTATAGGCATGTGCTACCATACCCGGTCTCAGCGGCTGGCTCAGCGTGGAGCCGGCACAGCATGTGGTACCGGGGATTGAACCCAGATCCTTGTGCTTGCCAGGCAGCTGAGCTATCTCCCCAGTCCTGTAATAAACTTTTTAAAATGTAAACAATCAATGTATTTTCCAGTCACATCTCATTTGCTGCCAAGGAAGACAGGCAAGATGTTCAGAGACATCCAAGGGGTTCTAGGAAGAGGCACAGCTTGGACAGCACGCCTCAGGTACCAAGCGGGACGGTTGGCAGGGCCATTGTCATTTGATGCCAAAGTCTAATGCACCCAATCTAGGTGCCCATCCAGAGTCACGAGAAGTCAGCTCCCTTTGGCGAGGTGAGGGGGCTGGGAAGGAGGTAGGGGACGTCAAGGTGAGCAACACACGGCACCCCTTCCCTCCTCTACCTCCTGCAAGACAGAGCCGATCAGGGAGCCAACGGGGCAGGCGGTATCTTCTCAGACCCACCTGGCATCTCGGGTCCTGCAAGGGCAGCGGCTATGTGCCAGGAGGCCTGGGTCCCCTCCCCCCACCTGCCTGCCACATCCTCCAATCTCTTGATTTGGCCAGATGGACACCAGATGGCCCCAGGACGGGTGGCTGTGAGCCGGGGCTGCGCCCGGCTCTAAGTCAGATTCTCAAGCAGACAGCCTACCCTGCTTCCTGTGGCCCTAAGGGTCTCCCTGTCCTCAGTCCCTGCACCCCAGTGCACAGAGCTTGTGTCAGGGGCCCTGCATGCTGGTGGCGTGCAGCAGCGTGGGGAGACTGCAGGCCCAGCAGGTCTGACAGGGGACAAGCCATGTACGGGGCACACACACAGTCAACCTACACAGAGGCCAGTAACCGCCTCCCAAGGCCCGTGGCCATTTTCCAGGGGGCAGAGCACAGTCGGGGGGACACTTGCAGAAGCCCTCTGCCCCTTTCCAGGCCCTGCTCGGCTGCCCAGCCCTGTGCAGACTCAGGCAGTCACTGGCCCTGAGGTGAGCTCTGATGGTGTGATGGTCACCTGGATGGATAAGCTCCTCGGGCTTAGGGACATATGGTGAAAGCGGTGGGGACAGCCCGGGTAGGGCACATGGGTCTGACACAGATTGCAGCTTTCTCTTCCGCCTGGGACACACATGTCACAGGCGCGGCTGGGGATTCACGGCCCTACTACAGGCAGCTGGGAAGACAGCAACAGCTCCGATGGGGCCGGGACTGGCACTGTGCCTTCCGGGACCACTCACTACCATGGCCAACACCTTGCAGCGACCCCAGGAGGCAGCAGGAAGCTGCGGCCCATTCTCTCCCCTCCAGTCTCACTGCAGGGCTCTGGAATCCAGGTCGAGGCGAAGGAGGTCAGGGTGGGTGGGTGGCAGGGCCACCGCACTCAAAGTGAAGATCATGCTGCAACCTGACCTTTAACTGTGACGCTGAGAGCTCCTGGGAGCTTCCTGGCCATGCGGAGTCTCATGTCCTGTCTGGAGGCCAGCGCCAGGACTCCAGCTGACCCAGCGACGCCAAGCGATCGGGTCCTATTCTTGCCAGGGAAGCACCAGAATCTTGTCAATACACGTTCTCAGTCTTTCCCCAGCAGTTTCACTTTCTGTTCAAGCTCATTTGCTCAGCCAGGCCCAGACCACAATCTTGGTGGATGGACATGCCATGCTGTCCTGGCCCCCACTACTAAGATCCAGGGACCCTTATTTATTTATTCATATATTTATTTTCTTGTGGTACTGGGGATTGAACTCAGGACCTTGTGCTTGCCAGGCAAGTGCTTATTCTACTGAGCTATCTCTCCGGCCCTGCAGGGACCCTTTAGTAATCTGCAGACCACTGAGCAACACATACCCTGTGACCCCACATCTCCATCGAATGGAGAGCTTGTGTCTCCAACAAGATCCACACATGAGAGCCCACAGCAGCAACTACAAAATACTCTTCAGAGGTTCACTGACAACATACATGCTATGTTTATAGCCACTGAATGGAATACTATGCAGCCATGAAAAAACTCTTCCACATAAGGTAGATGAATCTCCCCGAGGAGTGCTGAAGGGAGCAAATCAAGACTGTATATTTAATTCATAAGAAGTATACAACCAGAGAAGTTCTACTGCAGCAGTAGCTACCTTGTGGACACCTGGATGGAATGGTGCTTCATACACCACTTACAAATTCACTTGAGGGGCTGGTGAGATGGCTCAGTGGTCTAAAGCACCTACTTAGAACAAGCTAAGCTTAGCAAAGCACAAGGACCACGGTTCAATCCCCCAGCACCACATGCCAGCCAGCCCCGCCCCCTGGTGGGCTGAGCTGGCCATACACACACACACACACACACACACACACACACACACACACAAAATAAATTAACAAATTCACTGGGATGCACACATAAGCTTGTGCAAGTTTGTGGAAGTTATTCCTAACAATTTATAGAAAGCAATGAACCCCCAGGGGGGCCTCTCATGCAGCCCAGCTAACACCCACACAGCCCCCAGGTCGGTAACTTTACTTATCCCATTGATCTTTCCCCAAAGCAGGAAACACCAGGTATCTGCCCCATGTTCCCGCCCAGAAGGAAAGCTCTCCCGTAAGTGGTGGAGCGAAGTGGGTTGGGGCCAAATCAGTTTCCCCAGGCCCACCCCCTTTAGATTCCAGCAGCCTCCTGACTTCCTGCGAGCCACGTCCTCCCCAGCAGCCTGGGACTCTGCGGCTTGGGGCCTTTCCAGGCTGGGGCCCCTACAAGGCTGGGCAGCCGGTCTCAAGTAGGTCACGGGTAATGCATGCGGCACAGGGATGCCCAGGAAACCCCAACTCCCAGGCCCTCTGTAGGCTGCTCATCCGAGGAACCCTGACCTCCATCACCGAGGACGAGAGCTGCAGCAGGAAACTGGGGGTGTCCCGGGGTGGGCCAGGCAGAGAGCAGGCAGCAAGCAATCAGAATAGGAGAGAAGGGAGGCAGGGAGAGGGAGGAGGGGAGCCCAAGCCACCCACCAACTGGGTATCACCTGCTGCTCTCCAATGGGCAATCACTTTTGTGCTCCTAAGGAACACCCAGGACCCCATGTGCATAGCAACCTTGGGGACAGGGAGGGGTGTGTGGGAGGAAGCCCAACTGCCCGCTGTCCAGAACTTAGAGAGCACAGCTTCCCACACCACAGCCTCTGCTGTGCCCCGAGGTCATCAACACCTCCCTGAACCCACATCAGTGTTCAGGCTCTGCCCTTCCCTCGTCGGTGCCCCTTCAATTATTTCTGGTTTGCCGTTCTGTAACAAGAAACCCAGTGTGGGCAGCAATGCCAGGGGGTGGGGTGGCGAGTGGCTCTGCCCACTGTACTGGTCTCCGGCGGGCTTTTGCACCTCACTTCTGTCCCCTGGAGACAATCTGAGAGGGTGGCTGACCTTGCAGTGAGGCCAGCAGTGGGGTGCAGGCGCACCCACGGGGAGACCCCTTCTAGCCCAGCTGGGAAGGGTTAGCTCCCCTGCGGGACCCAGCATGACTGTCGGGTGATGGTGACTCAGTGCCAGACAGGATGAATGGGGCTGCTCATCCCAGCCACAGCCTCCTGGGCTTGCGGTCTGTGGGGCCTCCCCTCCTCAGACCTGCCTCTTAATGCTCAGCTCCTCCTCTAGCCTGGGGACACACACTGGTCTCTTGGGGGAATCTAAGAACCAAGGTACTCAGGAGGCTCGGGAGAACACTTGGAGAAACACAGAAATGAAAACATCTTCTATATCCTAAACACAGAGAATGAGGGGACTCCTGACTGAGGCAAGGAGAGACAGAGGACGGACAGGGACAGTCACACACACACGCCTCTTGAGCTCATCCAGTGTCTGCTTTTCCCCTCTGTGGCTGGGCTGAACTATGACACCAATGCTCCAGGAAAGAGGAAGCTGAATGGCCTGTTCAGAGACACAGCTGGATTTCCTGCCAGGTGCTCTCCGCTGTCCCCCACACTGCCCAAAGGCCACCTGGCCGGGCTGGGGTCTCCTTCCCTAGCAGGGAAGCCAGGCACCACCCACAGGACCATCTCCAGTGCTCCACGCCTTCAAAGGCAAGCAGCCTGCGGCAGAAGGGCTGGCCACCTCCTTCCCCAGATGCTGGCTTGGCGTCCCTTCCCTCTGCCTCCCACCTGGCCTGCCCAGTTAGTGCCTTCACTGCAGGGAGAGGAAGAAGATTCAGCTATGGGAGGATCTGGAGGCTTCCTCTGCTCCCAGAGACCCCAAAGTGAGGGAGGCCCCGACTTCCTCAGGGGGGTCCTGGGATAGAAAACTTGCTCACAGTTACCAGGTGAGCTGCTGCTTAGCTCCTCTGGTCTTCAAAGACCCCTCTGGCCTCCGTGCGCAGGCAGCATGCACTGGCTGCGATGTTTGGTTGGGGCCCTTGAGCTGTACTGAAGCCCCCCAGACTTCCTTGATCAGGGTCTGTAGCTCTTTTGCCTCCCTTCCCCTTTGGGGGTACTGTGCTCATCAAGTGATCTCAAGGCTAATCACCTAATGACTTCTATCACAGGGTCCTACTGTGTGCTGAGGGACCCTCCATATTAGACATGTTATGTGTAATATCTCATTTAATACTTGCAAAGGGAAGAAGCAAATTCTGGGGAGGTTAAGACGTCTGCTCACAAATCCAACCTGGCTAGGAGATGGCAGAGCCACCATCTCAGCTCCCTGGCTGCTGCCACAAAGAACTGGCCCCAGAGAACCCGCAGCAACTGCTCCCAAAGGCCTGCTGCCCTGAGTATCACAGTCACCCAGGCCTGGCTGGGTATTTGGCCTCAATCCAGTCTGGGGACAGAGTGATGAGCTGACACAGAAAGTACCCAATCTATGCTGTGGGCTGACCCGCTGCCCCATTCTAGCCATGACTTGGGTTCAGGAGGAAAGGAGACCAGTGGTCAGACAACAGGATAAATTACTAAGATAGGAGTGGCCTTAAATAGCACCCATAGCCAGATCTCCATCCTGCCCTCCACTTGGGGAGCTGCCTCCCCAGCAGGACTTGTGGGGGGAGGCAGCAGCATAGGAGCAGGGGCTTAGGAAGGGGACACCCTCTGGAGCTCAGCACAAAGGGTGTCAAGGCCAGGACTCTGAGGGTGGGGGAGGAGTTGTGAGTGGGTCGGCAGGCTCAGCTGCCACCTGTCCCAGGGACTGGGAGTGGGTGGGGCAGGCTCACAGCCCTTCAGCCACAGCTGCTGGCAGGACAGGTGCTGTTTTCCCTGCCTGAGGGGTGAGGGAGTGGCCTGAGCATCCCTCCCAGACTTAGGGATCTTCAGCACCCAGTAGGGGGTTTGTATTTCCTCTAGTAAAGAGGAAAACATGGTTGAGGCCCAGGGGGAGGGTTTGGGGCATCCACCCCAAAACACAGCTGTTTCTGAAATCATATCCGCCTCTTTTCAAGCATTCTTTGGGAGAGGAAGATCCCCTGGAGCTATCCCCAGGCAGCCCATTCTCCAGGAACACTGCCTTCCTCCAGCGGGACGGGGAGCGGGAAGGGTGGACACGCTCACGGCTCACCGAGAGCAGGTCCAATTCCTCTTCCCGGAAGAGCAGGCACCAACTGCCGGGGCCTGAAGGCAGCCATGGTGTTAGGGGTTATTATTAGACTCTGGCCACTGGCACTGGCACGCGGGCAGTGTACAGCTTAGGCCCCCTGATCCCTGTGCCCTGAAGGAGGAAGCCCTGGAAAGGGAAGAGGCCAGCAGGTGACTTCCAGGTTCCACCTCCAGGAGGTCCCGCTGGGCCCCATGGCCCCGGCCAGGGAAATCAAGAGGTCAGAGCCTTGACGCTGTAGGCAGAGGCTGCCAGGGCCGAAGTCCCAAGTTAGGTAGACAACTCTGAAAAAGTGGGCCCCATCCTGGGCTTCCCAGCCCCTGAATCTTTCCTCCAAAGTAGGTAACGGCCTCGGCTGGGGGTGGGGTGAGGGGGCGCTCAGCCACACCCGCGATGCGCTGGGAGACTGCAGCTCGGTCTAGCAGCGCCGTCAGGATGCAGATACCTTGGAGAAAAGTGCCGGCTGGGCCGGGAAAGGGCGAGGGAGACTAGACAAGAAACCAAGACCCCCAAATTTCCAGGCTGAGAAGTACGGGGGCCCGTGGTGAGGGACACAGGATGGAGCCGCCCAGGCCTAAGCTGAGGACAAAGAGGAGGTTGGCTGTCAGCACGGGGTGGATCCGTGCAGGCGGACTTAGGACTTGGTGTGAGTTGCAGCAGAATCTGAAACCACCTTCCTTCCCAGGAATACAAGCGGCAGCGGGTCCACTGCGCTCCCGAGGAAGTCACCCACGCCGCCTGTCCAGCCCCGCAGCCTTCCAGCAGGGGCCCAGGCCCAGGTCTTGGCAACGGCTCCCACCCCGCAGGAAGGGGCCAGGAGGAGGGGCGCTGGGAGCCCGAGCCCACCTTGGGAGACTCAAGTCGTTTCTGTCTAAACTTCGGCCAGGCCAGCCCACCCGGGAAAAGAGCGCCCGGGGCTGGAATTCAGCAAGAGGGAAAACTTCGGGAGCCCGTCCGCACCCCCAAGGGGCGCACCGCGGCGCCCCCGGACGCCAACGCCCCCGCCCGGCCAGCCCGCGTCCCCGCCTCCGCCTTCTGCCCTTCCCGGCGCCCGCACCACGCCAAGGGCCCCCGTGTGCCCGAACCCCGATGTGTCCCCAGGAGGGGCCGCGGGGCTAGGAGTCGCGGGAAGAAGGGAAAAGTGGAGAAGGAAGGGGCCGCGGAGAGTCTGAGAGGGGCGTGCGGGACGCGGTGGCCTGGGTCTGGGGCGCGCGGCTCACCTCCTGATAACTCTCGTCGCGGGGGCTGAAGGTGCTGTCCACTGGCTGCAGGCGCAGGCTGAAGTGCGGGACGCTGTGCAGCCACACGACCCACCAGGGCGCAATATAGTCCACGCGCGCCGCCGACATGGCTCACCGAGCGCAGCCGGACTCAGCCGCCGCCTCCGTAGAGCCCGCGAAGTGCGCCGGCCCAGGGCACGCCCCCCGCGCCCAGGGCACGCCCCGAGGCACAGGACCCGCCCCTCCATGCCCTAGGACACGCCCCACTCCCTGACGCGCCCTTGGGCACCTGCCCTGTGGTCCAAAGGCCGGCAGCCCCTTTCTGGGCGCAGGTCTGTCCTGGTCCACGACAGAAAGAAGCGGGAAGAAGCGATTTAAGTCTCGGGCTTCTCCCAATGACATAGGAAGTCAAGGGTATAAAGAATTCAGGTAGGGGCCGGGAAGACAGCTCAGTAGAATAAGCGCTTGCCTAGCAAGCAAAAGGGCCTGAGTTCAACCCCCAGTTCCGAAAAAAAAAAAAAAAAAGAATTCAGGTAGCAATCACGGTCGGAGAGGCGACTGGTGGCTCCCAGGGCGTGTTCAGGGTAGTGCACTCGGTCACTCTGTCTAGATTCCGCCACAGCCCTTCATTTGAGCGTCGCTATGTAAACCATGTGGACTCAGACAGGACAGCTCTAAACCCAGCTGGCCTGGCAGCTAACGATGCCGCATGCACAGCACCTGGAGTTGGGACCTGGAGTTTGCGAACCAAGAGATGCCCTCGGTTCTTGCAAGGAAGACACCATGCGTGTGAACGCACCGCGCATGCTGGGTTAGACGGTGCTTTGGGAGGAAAGCCAAACAGGGTGAGAAGGCTGCGGGGTGCAATCGCCCTCAGCAGAGCTCTTCAGCCTTGGACCTCTGCACCCCCTGGACCTCTGTCCTCACTCGCGACTGCAGAGGACAGCTCAGCTGCGTTCAGGCTGAAAGCACATGGAGGGACAGTAAAGGCTTTGGGAGTGGGGTACTGAGATGGTACAGGGTTTGTGACGGGACAGGCTTTGTTAAAAGACCGCACTGGGCAGACAGCCCAGTGGGGTATAGTGATAGCAAGAGTTAAGAGGTGGCAGGTGAGAGGAAATCTTGCAGTGGCTGCAAATTTGCAGGGACTTCTAGATGTCCAGCTAGAGCACTGGATACCCTGGAAACATGTGGCTGCTAGAGGGTGGACAATGAATACCACTGGCTCCATCAGAGATGCTGGGCCCAAAGAGATGGATCCTGCCTGGCCTCCTGGGGCATCTCCTCCTGGGCCGGAGAGGCACAGGAGCCTAAGTACTGCCTCACACATATGGGCTTCAACAGCTCTGCACTCTGTTCTGGGGAATACTACGAGTTTCTGGGTACCAGGAATAGAACTCAGGCCCTCCTGCATGCCAGGCAGGGGCTGTGCAGCTCAGCTATATCCAAAGCCCATGCAGGCTTCTCTGCAGTCTTAGTAGGAAACATGGGGTCCGTTTTTCAGCCTGCAGCGCTTAATTACAAGCCTTTAAAGAGCTTTGAGTCAGGGCCAGGAAGTTTCTCAAAAACAGAGTTGAATGACAGGGGGCTACCAAGGGTGGGGTTTTGGGTGTCCTGTTGCCAGGTGTGGGCAGCACGATGAGAACCCAGACCAAAGTGGTTTAGGGTGAGGAGTCAGAATTTCACCAAAAGGGTGAAGTTCACCTAAAGACTGGTGAGGCAGGCAAGGGCAGCTCATGTAGCCCACCTGGAGCCAGAGGCTGTGTAGTATGGACACCTTCCTCCTGCCTGCCTCTTGAGGCTAAAGGCAAGCCTTACCGTGAAGCCTCCCAACACCAGTCAGTATCCAATTGAATTACAAGGATTTGTTTTCCCTCTAGAGTAGAACTGACCCTTACAGTGCTTCAGCTGAGGGAGGACAAGACACCATGGGCCAAGGGGTAGCATGTCTTGTGTCACCTCTGGACTGGCTTTGAACCTGCTACAGAGCTGGGACTGGTGCAGACCTGCACAGGAGTCTTGAAGCAGCCAACTTCAAGGGCTCTTATGGCCCCAGGTGCAGCATGGAATACCTAAAGCCGACAGTGCTAACTGCACCTGCAGGGTCACAGAACCCTGGAGAATGCCAATGGACAGCTGACACAGGCTTCAAGCCATTAGCACTGGCCTCAGGAGCCAGTCTGCACAAGCCAGCATGGACAGGGCAGCATACCAGGCCTGCCCAGAAATCTCCACAAAGCTTCTCCTAGGTGCTGGGGCCAATCTCTGGACAATGTGCCAGAGACAAACTCTCCTTTAGAGGAAGACCTGAAAGCTACGAAAGATGCCATATCTGTATCTGCCACCAGCTAATGGGTAGTTCATGTGTCACACTTTTCCTGGAGTAAACAAAAGGCATGCCTTTTAATAAACTCCCACTTGACTACTTTGCAGTTTTTTTTTTTTGGTGGAACTGGGGCTTGCAACTCAGACCTTTGCACTTGCCAACAAGGGCTTATTCCACTGAGCCATCTCCCTGGCCCCTGCAGTCTTTAAAGAAATACTAGCCGCATAACATAGAACCATTCTTTTTTTTTTGAAAAGCAAAGATGTAAATAAATCTACCCTAGTGCTTACACTTAAAATGGATTTTGGTGTAGGCCATTTCTAAGTATTCACTGGCAACTATTTGCTGCAATATGTCGCCACCTGGTGGCTTGTTCCAACATAACCCATAGACAGCCACACCTGTCCAGTCAGTTCAATACTTCCCCACTAGCACATTTAATTCAGGAAGCAATGACAGGCATTAATATGGCTATTTTCTATACTGATGGAAAAAGAGATTAAATTTTAAAACCCACACAGTACCAAGTAGTACTGTGGCAGCACGAGGGATCTAATACCCAAGTAGTCAGGCCTGGCTGGCCTTTCTATACCCATGTTGGATTTAGCTATGGACTTGTTAGAATTGCTACCCCCCAGGCCAGGGAGATGGCTCAGTGGAATGAGTGCTTCCCTGGCAAGCGTAAGGGCCTGAGTTCAATCCCTGGTTCTGCCAAAAAAATAAAAAAAAAGGGCCACCCCCACTTCTGAAAAAGTATTGGCTTTTGGTCCAAGAATAAGGACTCAGATCTTTTGAGAAACAGGGTTCGCTGATGAAATGTCAACTGGATTTGAGACTGGTTCTGCTCTTTATCCAGGGTCTTGTTCCACTTTCCTTTCCCCTTCAATATTCCCTTTTCCTTGAACTGGCTGTCCCCAAACCCATGCTAGGCTAGCACACTGCTTCTGTTCGCTAAGGCTCTCTGGAACCCTTTGCCGTACAAGTGCCAGCCTTGAAACATTCCACATCTGCATCTAAGGCATATTTCAATAGGGTACACTCAAGCCGCAGGCCACCACCACTGGATCCTAAAGATGGAAAGGCTTCCCTGTGGTTACTTACCAGGAGTGCCCAGCACCCTCCCTCACTAGAAGGCAGCTCCTGCTACTAAGCTGGCCCATAAATCTTGGTCTTCTTACTCCCAGTGCGACCTACCCACATCTAATTATTTTCAATGGTGTTACCTGTGTTAAAATCCCAGCCCATACTCATGACTGGAGGAAGAACTGAACTCACCCCAACCCCACTACTAAATAGCACTTTCTTCCCATCTTTTTAAAAAAAGAGGACACTTCACAGAGTTTTGAAGTTTTTTAATATACTTCACATCAGTCTGGCTGGTTCATTTCAGCTCCTTTACTGCCAAGCCTGGAGAAAGAGAAGCGACAGTAAGTCATTTTATTGGCGTTATACTGGCTGTGCCGATTCTGTCCTGTAAGCTAAGGACAGCTCACAAGAGGTGTTGGTTATAATACGAAGTGTTTCCAGAGTAAAGGGCTCACTAACCCGGGGGCAACGACTGCTTCAGCTTCTCTGCCTTTTCTTTGTCAGTGATGACCAAGGTATAAAGATATCTGCTGCATCGAACTTTAAACTTCACATTGTCTTTGTTCTTCTTTATCTTGACAGCTGCCAAAGAGAACAGAAGTAACAATTGTCATCACAGAAGGCAAATGCCACAGGTCACAAGCTTTACACACACGCAGTGGCATGTGAGTGACTCCAACTGGCCAGCCAACAACCACTCGGGGGGGGGGGGGGCTTGCCCATTAGTGCCATTGTTTAAGTGCCTGCTTAAACAAAGCAGTCAGGCTCAGGATGCTGTGGTTCAATCGATCCCCAGACACTCACACCATATAAGACCTGCCCTGAAGGCATTCAGTGGCTGCAAAAAAAAAAAAAAAAAGTGAAGCTCCCTCCCACCTCCCTGTACTGTCCCCTCCAACATGAAAACTGGTGCCAGCAACCCACATTTCCCTCCATCAACCCAAGGGTCTGGGGTGTGAGCAATTTTAACTAGGTTACACGTAAAACGTTATGGTGACTATAGCACTGTGCAACATTCTGCACTGACTTAATTATGCTACATCTTTAAAGGGACAGGAGGAAGGAGAGCATGAAGAAGACTCAGTCATCCATCTGTCTTCTAGGATTAAGAACTCTCCAGAGCTTTTTTAAATTTTTTTTTTCCGGTACTGGGGATTGAACTCAGGACCCTGTGCTTGCCAGGCAAGTGCTTATTCTACTGAGCCATCTCCCCGGCCCTCTCCAGAGCTTTGATCCTCAAAATCAACTCTCTGCATAGAGCACAACGCCTGGGGAGTAACACAGAGCTCCCCCTTCAGGATATCCACCCACCTCACTCATCAGTCACAGCATGTATGGAGCCTCTCCTCAAACTTAGATGAAAGCTCTTTGCGGGGGGGGGGGGGGGGGGGTATTGCTCCTAAAATCTATCTGGGATCACAGCTCAGACAAGAAGCCCAAGTGCACTTCAAATTCCACAGTGTAGAACTTGGCCTTCCTGGGAGTAAGCTAGCCATCACATTTACTAGTCTAACCTCTCATTCCAACTCAGACACTTTTTTTTTTTTTTTTTTTTGCGGAACCAGGGATTGAACTCAGGCCCTCGCACTTGCCAGGCAAGCGCTTATTCTACTGAGCCATCTCCCTGGCCCAACTCAGACACTTTCAACAACTGTTACAAATGCTGTGAAGTGTTTAGTGCTTCACCCCAAGTACCCAGCCAGCCACCCATCCACCCAAGCACAGAGCACCTAACAGCAACGCAAGATTAATGTGTACTTGTGCCTCATGACTCCATGTCCGCCAATAAGTGCTGAAAAGCGCAGGACACCTCACAAGAAGCAGCAGCACTGCAGGGCTCGCAGCCTGCCCAAGGCCTCAGGTACCTGTCTATATTTTTAGTACACCCAGACACCTCATGTATTCATGAAAGCTAATTGACTGTAGGATCCCATCATTAACTACACTGCACTGTCCCTGACAGCTACTGTACCATCGAAAACTAAGATGAACACAAACTAAGATGAACTGAGATGAACACATTTCTAAAGACATACAGATCTCAGTGTTTATGCACCATTACCGTATCATAGCACACAGCAGTTTCATGTCTGGGTATAGACCCCAAAGAATGCAAATGAACAACAGAACAAGTATTTGCACAGTGGGCTGGGAGCGGGGTTCAGCGGTACAGCACTGGCCTAGCAAGTAAGAGGCCCTGGGTTCAATTTACAGCACCACAGAACACAAACAGCAACAAACCACCCCAGTTCACAGCAGCACTGTAAGAGTAGAAACAATCCATCGATAATAAATAAAACACAACACACTGTTACCATTCAGTGGACTGCTGAGCCTTAAAAACTAAACTAGAAAATACAACACAGATGAACTCTGAGGACAGCATGATAAATAAAACCTGCCAGCCAAAACCTCAAGTGATTCCACTTACACGAAGATCCATCAAATCTGGAAACAGAAAGGTGGGTGCTAAGGGGTGGGGACTTTAGTGTCTAATGGACAGAGCTGCAGCTTCAGAATTCTGGAGTCGGGGGCTAGATGGTGTTAATGTCCCAAAGCCAGTACATGAAAAAAATGGCTCAGAATGTAAACTATGTATTGTATCAAGTTCGTTGGTTTTTTTTTAAGAAGCAGGACACGGTTGTGCCTGCCTGCAATCCCAGTTACTCAGAAGATGGGATAGGACTGAGTGAGCATCTAAGGCTAGCCCAGACAGCACAGCAAGATCCCATTTCCAGACTGCAAATAAGAAATAAAGCATACTTAACAGATACCTAGTGAACGTCTTACGCTCAGGATACCATGACCCCACCTTTATGAGCTACGAATCTGACCGATTTTGTATTATTTCTCAGGACTGTTAAAGACATTTAATGGAATATAGGATTTGATCTTTGCACCAATCTCCTGATAGAAACTCAAAAGACAGTCTTATCAACATCACCCTAAGTGGAAGGAAAGGATTTATCTAGCCCACCTTACTGACAACAGCCATCAGCCAGGAGGGCAGAGCTGGGACAGAGCAGGCTGTGTCAAACAACGGCAGATCTAACTCCGACCTGCTAACTGCTTGTGTGTGTGAAACAAGTGTTCCAGCTGCAGTCCCCACAGCTATGGAGCAGGAAGGCTTCCCAGAAGACCCAAGACAATGGGGTATTTTCAGTACTAGGGGCAAAATCATGCCCCAGCCCCAACCTATCACTCAAAGATTCTCCCTGCCCACTATCCCTGGGTTAGCGATAGAAGGTAACAGGCCAGCCCAAGCCTACTAGTCCCATAACTCAGTTAGGTCCTTGTAAGATGTATCTGTGATGTAACAGAAAAGCCAACGGGCTCTCATTTAGTAGAAAAATGATGACTCTGGGTCAAAGCAGTAACATAACGTTTCACACAGACAAAAGAACACAGCTTCTTCCAAGGTTCAGTGTTAAAAAAAAAAAAAACCAAAACACGAGCATTATTAGTTAACATAAAAGTAAAAAATTCTGCTGTTACAGTTTTGGATCTTTATTTCCTTTCCCCTTCATTTGCAAACCGGAAAACTAACACAAGCTGATGCCCAACTGCTTGGTAAAAAATCTCACTGCGATCAGTACTGTCCTCGGCTCACCCGATGTCCGGATCACACTGCGCTCAGCGCGTGACTCGTGCAACAGGGTTTACGCTCAAGAGAAGCCACTGCACACGAACCCCTGAACTACACGAAGGAGTTGCCCCAGGAGCACCTTCAGTCCCTCCGCATTTGCCCAGCAGGCTTTCCCCGGGGGAGCGTGACAGCCGGGCACGTGCTCACGCGGCCTCGCGCCCCGAGACGCCGCGCAGGACGCCCGAGCGGCCCCGGGAGTCCTGCGCGCACCGACGCGATCACAGACTCGGCTCGGGCTTTGCAGCAGCCACTTACACTTGGCATCCTTCCGCCTCGCTGTGAGCAGAAAATCCTTGATTTCCTCAATTTTCCGAGGCTGGAAGACGAGAACAAAGAACATCCTCTAGAGACTCACGCTTTCTGGTGACACGAAGTCCCCCCACACGCTTCAGCCCCCACGGACCCCTGGAAAAGACCCCCCACTCGCACTCCGGGCCCGCGCCTCCCCCGGGAGGGGACCAGGAGGGGCGCTACTCACCATGGCGACGAGGCGCTCGGACGTCGCGGACCGGTACCTGCGGAGAACAGTCCCGGAGTTAACAGAGCGCTGCCCGCGATCCCTGCCTTCCCTCCTCTCCCGAAAAGCCGGCCCCGGCACTCTCTCTTTCTCCTCTGAACCCTCGACGCAAACCCCAGGCCCCCAGACCGCACCCAACTGCGGATTGCCGCGGATTATCCCCACTGCCCGCGTACCGCCGGAGAAACACAGGTACCAGCGAGAACCGAAGACAACGTAAAAGGACGGAACTTCCGTTTCCGGGCGGTTAAACCCGCCCAAAGGGGGAAACTAGCTACAGCGTCTGCAAAGGGTCAAGAAGCCTACATGCGTTCACCCTTCCAATTTCAGTAGTTCTGCCCCTTCTGGTCCAAATTGGTAATGCACCTCTTCGAAGTAAAGCGTGGGCTGAGCTGCGGACCTTCCCATTTTGTCTTCTCCTTTTCTCCCCAGCCCTATTAGCTGTTCCCTCTTCGGAACGCCGCTCCCTCACTCACCGTTTGCCTTCTTCCTCCAACGCTTCAGCTCGGTTTTATGATTTTTTTGTTTTATTTTGTTTGGTGGAACCGGGGATTGAACTCATGGCCTTGCCCTTGCCCGGGAGGCTCTTATTCCACTGAGCCATCTCCCTGGCCCCATTCAGCTTGTTTTTTTTTTTTTTTTAATTCACTAGACTTGTGTTTGGGATCTACACAGATCATTAATGAAAAGGTCTCTCCTACAAACCTTAGGCACCTCTTGCTAGAGGCCCCTCACATTTTTTTTTTTTTTTTTAATTTAGTATACAGTCTACAGGGTCTCACTACACAGATCGGACTCATAGTAATGGGCTTGTATTCAGCCTCCCAAGAGCTGGGATTGATTACAGGCATGCCCCACCATGCCCAGGCTCTGTCCCTGTCTCAGAGTGCTGGGGGGAGGTGGGGGCAGCACGGCAGGCCTGGATGAACCCTAGTCTCTGGGACTGCCTAAGCAGGCGCTTTAGTCTGCTGAGCTACCTGGCCGGCCTCACCCCCTCAAATTTTGATTGATTTTCTGAGACAGGGTCTGTCTACCTAACCCAGGCTGGCCTCAAACTCACAGCGATCCTCCTGCCTCAACCTCTCTAGGGCTGGGATCACAGACGTGGGACACCATACCTAGCTTTTTCTCCATTTTAATGGAGACCTTATGTGACCAACAGGGCCCTCCCACTCTGTCCACTCAGGGGCACCTTGGCAATGGCGACTTCTCATTCCTTCGTGAAATTGTGTGTAGTAAAACCAAGTTACCACCTTCAATAGCTGGCATCTGTTGGGCAGCGCTTGGGCAGGGCTTTGCCCGGACAGTGGGCTCTGTACTGTACAGCAAATGGTTTCTTTGTTGGCCCAGGAATCTCTGTTCCTAAGCCAAGGCTTAAGCCCCTCACCACTTTTGCCACCCCACTCCCAACACCACCATGTGTTTCTGAGGCTTGGGGACCCGCTGGCTGCACAAGGAAGTGGTGGTGCTTTGGAAAAAACGGAATTCCTTCGTCCCTCGGTCTCTTCAGAGCCCCCAGCCCACCAGTGTCAAGCTTTCTCAATACTGTTATCCAATTTATGTAGACACCATGAAATCTGTGGTCATCAAATTTTATTTTTATTCCCACTTCTGTTTTATCTTAACTGCCCTACAAATGTCTGTGTTTTATTATATTTGTTTTCCCCAAATTTAATAACTGCAGCGGAATGTAATTGCCTTGTGCTCACTGTTACAGAGCATTTAGCTGTGAACTTGGTTTTGAACCGCTTCCCCTTCCCCTCCCTCCCAGGATAGAGTCCACGTTGGGCACCTGCCTAGGGCTGCCGGTGACACAAGATGAATAAACCAATTGTCCTCACTGCAGAGAGATCATGAAGTCCTCTAATTGTACTGGAGTCGTTTAAAGAAGGCAAACCGTGTTTCTGCCAGTATAAATGCCTCTGAGTTGTAACCACGGGAAAGGTAATTGGCAGAAGCTCCCTTTTAGATGTCTGGAAATCGTGGGTGCCCTGGCCGGAGGACACCCCCACAGTCTCAGTCTGACTTCTCCAGCCCCTCCCAGAAGGATCCTTCTTTTTTGTATTTTCTACCCCTTGCTCTTCCACAAACAACCTCACTCACAGCCAAACCTCTTAACAGCCTGGGTGCCTTCTGACCGGCAGACATGTCCCTGCTCTGCACTCCGGCCTGTTCATCCTGCTGGCTTGCTCCGCCACTCCGCCTGCAGGTGGGGCTCTTGGCCTCTGACCCTCTCACTTGTCACTCATTGCAGTCACTTCTCCAGAAGCTGCCTGTGCTTTGCAAGCATTTCCATCTAGGTTTCTTGGAGGTCGGGGCTGAGCCTTCTGCCGGTGACTCTTGGAAGCCACGCTCCTGTGCACAGTAGGTATTCAAGGCTGACACCAGAGGGCCAAGGTGGATGTGGCCCTGAGCGTGTTCACTGTATGAAGGGGTGGTGGGGTTGAGGGAGGGAGAGAGAGAAGGGGGACAAAGGGAGGTGAGAGTGGGAGGAGGAGGGCCTAATGAACCCAAAGGAGTGGCCTGTACACTGTATGTGTTCAGAAGCTAAGCGAGAGGTGGATGACTGACTGACGGGAGTCCTTCTGCTGCAGGACCAACAGGATGGGGCCCGGGGGCAGGAGGAGGAGCTGTGCCTCCTTTCTGGCAGCGTTCCCAGGGAGACAGATGTTCGCCCACTTGAACTGTGTAATTTAAGGGAACATAGATGTGTGGTAATAAACACAGATGCAAACTTGCTCAAGTGCTGCAGTCCCCTCCAGCTCCCTGAAAGGGAGAAGCGGTGAGACAGCAGCTGCGAAAGGTGGGGCAGGGTGCCTGGAGGGGACACTCCCTGGCTCAGGGGAGGGACGGCCCCAAGTGCCAGGGTGTGACTTGGGCCTGTGGGAAACGAGGGGTCCAGAGCCCCTGCCCAGAGCTAAGCTCCCCGCGATCCCTTCATGAGAGATGGGACAGTGTGAGGGGCCCAAGGTCCTGCAGGGGCCCAGAGCCTGGCTGGAGTGAGTGCCACGGGGTGGGCTCTGTGTCTGTGGAGGCCACTCTGGCCACGCAGGCTGGAGGATGGGCAGGAACGCCCAAGACAGGGCCACAGGGCACTGTGCCAGGATCTGCCTGAAGCCCAGCTCCCCCTCACAGGAGAGCCTAGCAGCAATGCAGGCTGGACGGAGAGGCCGTGAGGACCCCGGACTCGGGCATTCTGCCTCACTCAGGTCACTCCGCTGCCCTAGCCGACATCTGCGTCCTGCTCTGAGCCAGGACAAGGCAGGCCAGGCCAGAGAGGAGAACCAGACACGCACGGGCCTCTGCCATCCCAGGGCCAGGTGGGAACAATGCCCAGCGGCAAATGGGCCTGATTTTCTGAGGAAGTCGGGGGGGGGGGGGGGGCTCCTGGGGGAGGCGGCAGGGGTTTGTCTCTATGCAGGGTGAGGGGGCTTTGCAAGGAGAAGCAGGCCGAAAGGCTTCCAGACAGCAGGACGGAGGGAAGGGGTGTTTGCTCACAGTTAGGAGAGTGTGGCTGCTCCTGGGAATGGTGGGAAGTGCTCTGGGATCAGAAGGCAGGTGAGCAGGGCCTGGGGAGGAGCAGTGGGAGGAGAGGCAGTGCACGGGGCCGGGGTGTGGCTCAGAGGCACAGTGCCTGCCCAGCAAGCACAAGTCTTTGCACTGGTCCGAGCCTAGCCCCTCTCCCTGAACCTGACCACCAGGAAAGGCGGGTGCCAAGGAAGGAGGCAGGGAGCGGGCAGGGGGCAGGAGCTGTCTGGTGACCCAAGGTGGTTCCCCCATCTGCCAAGCCCTAAAGAGAATGAGGCCCAGAGGGGTCCTGAGCCGCACAGCTAGCAGGGATCTCACATGCAGCCTTATCCGCACTCCATTCCTGGGCCAACTGCACGGTGTGGGTAGAGGATGGGGGATTTTGAACACTGTAGGATTTTTAGCCACATAGGCCTCAGTATGTGGCAGTCAAAAATGTCCTTAATAATGATACATACATACCTGTGTTTATAGTGGAGAATTTACAATAAGCTGACTCTGGAAATGGCCTAGATGCCCATCCAAAGATGAATGAGGGAATATATATATATATATATATATATATATATATATATATATATATATAGTGTAGACACACAACAGAATATTACTCAGCCATAAAGAATGAAATCATATTGGTTGCAAGAAAAGGGGTGGAACTTGAGACCATCAAGCTAAATTTAGGGGCTGGGGAGATGACTCAGTGGAGTAAGTGCTTCCCTGGCAAGCACAAGGGCCTGAGTTCAATCCTCAGTTCTGCAAAAAAAAAAAAAAAAAAAAAAACCCACAAAAAAACTAAATAAGCCAGACTCGAAAAGTTAAATAGCAGCTGGGCCTGGAGGTACATGCCTATAATTCCTGAACTCCAGAGGCTGAGACAGGAGGATGGTGAGCCTGAGGCTAGGCTATACGGTGAGTTCCCGGCCAGTTTGGACTGCAGAGTGAAACCATGTCTCAAAAGCATATTAGGGTTGGGGAGATGGCTCAGTAGAATAACCACTTGCCTGGCAAGAGCAAGGTCCTGAATTCAATCCCTGGTATCGCAAAAAAAAAAAAAAAGCCTTATTAGAAAAGTCGAGTCAAATATCAAATATCACACGATTTCCTCTTACAGGAGAAGCTTCAAATATAAATAATGAGTAAAATAAAGGAGAGACGATAGAAAACTCACTAGAAGGTTGGCTCTTTTTTTTTTTTTTAATGTATTTTAGTACAGGGGTTTGACTCCATACAGGGTGAGTATAAAGTCACCTGTTTTCAGCCTTCCAAGCGCTGGGATTATAGGCGTATGCCGCCATGCCCAGTCCCATTTACTACCTCAGTGCGCCCCGGAGGGTGGCACAGCACACTGGGCATCGAACCCCAGTCCTTGTGTAAGGTCGACTCTTGGAAATAGGGGGAAGAAGGAGTGTGGGGGGAGGGGTGTGTTAGTTACTTTCCCATCCACAGGATGCAATACCCACACCGGCAATCTAAAGCAGGAGGGGCTGGAGAGATGGCTCAGTAAGCGCTTCCCTGGCAAGTGCAAGGGTCTGAGTTCAATCCCCGGTTCTGGGAAAAACAAAACAAAACAAACAAAAAAAAAAACACCAAAAAACCTAAAGCAGGAGATGTTTACTTTGGCTCCCAAATTCAGCCCTTAGTCGGCTGTCTCCCAGGGAGTAGCAGCATGGTAGAGGGGCGAGGCGGAGCAAAAGACCCTGGGGAGCAGCTGAAGATGCCAATCACCCTTCCAGGCCCCGCCTCCTCCCAGGCCCCGCCTCCTCCCAGGCCCCGCCTCCTCCCAGGCCCCGCCTCCTCCCAGGCCCCGCCTCCTCCCAGGCCTCCCAGGGCTCCCAGGGCTCCCAGCTCTGTGCTCATCCGTGGGTGAATCGCTGATGCATACAGCGCCCCAAGACCCGATCCCCTTCCAAGTGTGGCTTTGGGGGAACATTTTATTTATTTATTTTTATGTATTCAGTACAGGGCCTACAGGGTCTCACTACACAGATCAGACTTGTAGTGATGCCTCCCAAGCGCTGGGATTATGGGTGCGCACCACCATGCCCAGTCTCAATCATTGTCTGGCCAGCCCTGGGGGAACATTTTATTTTATTTTTTATTTTTATTTTTTGGCGGAACTGGGGATTGAACTCAGGCCCTTGAGCTTGCCAGGGAAGCGCTTATTCTACTGAGCTATCTCCCCGGCCCCAGGGAAAAAAAATCTAGATGTTAACTGTTAAAGGGTTTGCAAGTGGTCAGATGCATGATACAATTCCCTAAGGCAGTTATGGCCATTCTAGACTGCTAACATGCAGGCTGATGCAGGAGGGTCCAAAGTCTAAGCTAAACAACTTAGATCCTGTCTCAGACAAGCAAAACAAAACAAAAGCAAAAATAAACAAACAAAAAAAGCTAATCAGACCAAACAACAAAACAAAACAATCTCTAGAGCACTAATGACAAACATTTAGAGGCCATTGCGCAAACTGCAACCATAAACCCGCTTATTTACATATTCAAAAAGTCAACATTGCAATGAAGCCCAAATCTTGAGGAAAAAAGCAACTCACACGTCAGCTACTTTTGTCTTTAAAGAAAAACAGCACATGTGCCATAGGTTTGCCACTGCTGCTGTAAACATTGCCAAACATCCCCAGAAATGGGTGGCCAAATCAAGAGAATGTTTCTTAGTATAGTATTATAAAAGGTGTCCCTCTTCTGAGCTTGCTTTTTTTAAAAATTACTTAATTAATTAAAATTGTTTTATTCTGCAGTGCTGGGGATGAAACCCACAAGGTAGGCAGGTGCTGTACCAAGCTACTGTCATGGTTTGCAGTTTTTGCAAGGGGAACAATACAATACAGGACACATTTTGGGAGATTATTTTATAATCACCCAAATAATCATATACAAGAGTGCAGGGAGGGGCAGGGGAGATGGCTCAGTAGAATAAGCACTTCCCTGGCAAGCACAAGGGCCTGAGTTCAATCCCTGGTTCCACAAAAAAAAAAAAAAAAAAAGATTGCAGGGAATCTGTCCATACACTAAAGATCACAGAATCTGGCTGAGGGCCTGGATCCCACAATAATATCCTTCGTGAGTCCATCTGAAGACCTAGAGCTCATAACAATGCCTTTCTCAAGTCCAACAGGAGGTCTAGAGTCTGGTCACGCAGGCCTGTTTCATGGATCTGCACTGAAAAAGGCCCAAAAGTCAGTGGTGGAAGCTAGAAAGTCTGGGGGAGGGGCGGATCTGTGTAGCAGGCTGAGGGATCTGTACTGGAGCCAGGAGGCAATGTTCAAAGTAAGCACCAGAGCTCCCCTGAAAGGCACCACAGCCATCCTCAGCAACAGCGAGATCCCGAGCTCCTCCAGTGATGAGGAAAGCTGAGCTCCCATCAGGAAAGCCAACCTGACAAGCTTCTCCATGAGGCTGAGCAGTGAAGCATCTTTCCCTCCGGAGCCAGGAAGCGATGCTCAAGATGAGGACCTCAGCTCCTCCAGAGTTCACCAGAAAAGCCAGCATGACACGGTCCTGCAGGGGAGCAGCCCAAGAGAAAAAGCAGCTTCCAGCAGCTCCAACAGCTTCTGCCAACAGCTTCCCTAACAGCCTCTGAACAGCTTTTCCAGTTCTACCTTTCTGCTGCTGGCAACAACCCGCGGGTGGGCCTCCCACACTCAGCACCAACATTAGTTCAGTTCAGCTGGGTGTAACAAGTTGACTACCAGTTAGAAACCCACTACAACTACCTCTCTAGCCTGAGTCTGTTCTGAGCCTACATCTAGGTCCCCCCTGGGCCCAGGTGTCATCTTTGCACCCTGCAGCTGTTTTTTCAATTTGCACCCATCCTAGGGGTTCAACGCGTTGCTGTGGTTGCTCAGAGGATTCCATGCTTAGCTGCCTCTGCACGAGCTGCTGAGGTGTGCTCAGCTGTGGTCACCGTGAGTACTGTGCAGTGCCATTGGCCAGGCGGTTTGTGTGTGTGGAGATCAACAAGGGGGAAAAGGCACTGAGCCCATCTTTAAGGTGCCCGAGAGAGCAAACATCACCCACAGATTAGAGAGGTTCAGCCCCCTCCTTGAGATTTTCTCTGCTGAGCAGGCACGCGCTGGGCACCTTCTCTGCATTGGCCACATCTATTCACTGTGTCATCGTGCAGCTTTAGCTCAGTGCCGGACTCTGGGAAAGTGGCCAAGATGCATGAGTAAGATCCTGTCCCTGTCTCTGGCCCTGTTCCAGGGAATTCACAGGGGCAAGTGCTTCTCCTGTGGGCCTGGAAGGGGGCCCTAAGGATCTACCTATAATGCCCCAGGGGACTAGAGCAGAGGAGCAATTAGGGTGCCTAGCTTCAATGCGGGTGGTCTTCCCCCGAGGAGGCGGTGGGTTAGAGTAGGAGGAACACTGTGTTTTGTGGCTTCACATTCCGCATCCTGCAGAACTCTGGATGTCCCAGGACAAATCCCCTGAGATCTCTGAGCCTCTGTTTTGTTTTATTTTGTTTTTTTTGTTTTTTTTTTTTAATATTTATTTATTTTTATTTATTACATTTATTTATTGTGTGTGTGTGGCCAGCTCAGCCCACCAGGGGGCGGGGCTGGCTGGCATGTGGTGCTGGGGATCGAACCGTGGTCCCTGTGCTTTGCCAAGCTTGTTTCAAGTAGGTGCTTTAGACCACTGAGCCATCTCTCCAGCCCCTATTTTGTTTTGAGAAAGCTTTCACTATGCATTCCAGTCTGGTCTTTAACTCACTCTGTAGCTCAGGCTGGCCTTGAATGCACTGCGACCCTCCTGCCTCAGCCTTCTGAGTCCCGGCATGACAGGCGTGTCTCTGTTTTTCTGAGGTGGGCATTAATTCCTGCCACGAGTCAGGCTACCATAGCTGATTCTGCAGCTGGCAGAGAGGACATGTGCACCAGAGGCCCACAAGCTGACAGCTGCTTGCATGGCGGTTCCCGGGACATGAATCTGAAGCAAGATCTAGAGCCTTAGCAGGAGCATCCACCCGCCCAGACCTTGGCCAGGTCAGCAGGGGCCCTCAGAAAGCCTCAGCCAGCCTCCCCCATCACGGGCACTGTTGGTCTTGACAGATGGTACCTTCTCAACTTGCTTGTTGCCCCACTGGCCCCTTTCCCTGCATGATCCGCTTCCCTGGTGTCCAATTTGCTACAGAAAAAAGGATGGATGAGTCCGCGTCCACCAGCGGTGAGCAGAGTGATGCTGGGGCAGAGGGGATCCATCTTGAGCCAAGGGACGGGCACCCTCCTATATATCAACATGTGCCAGGGTGAGGGGATGTTACAGTGAGAAAGGAAAGGGCACAGGCCCTTCAAAGTAAGGGACAGGGGCCAGCCTATCAGCTTGTATATATCTTGCATTATGCAGCGTGAGAGGAAAAATCAATAGAGCTGTCAGCATGTAATGCATTCAGCACTGCAGACGTCCCCACCTCCGGATGCTCCAGACAGATGCTTCAAATTAAAAAACAGGGAGGGAGAGAGGGTCCGAGGGGGGCTGGGAGACAAACACCCTGACAGGCCAGAGGCAGAAGAGGGGCGCGACTCTGCAGCCAGGGAAATTAAAGTCCATAGATCATGAGGCGCCCAGAGCGTCCCTGTGTGGATGTCAGGCTAACCCTAGCACCAGCAGTGGTGTCCGATGGGTGGTGGCCCCTCTGCCAGGCTGGAGCCCCTGCGGGCGCTGGTGGGCAGTCACGGGGCCTGTCATTCTGTGGCTTGCTGGGAGGGGTAAGCTAGTCCCACCTCGCTGGAGAGGATGCCAGGATGGTGTGGCATAAGCAAAGCGGGATACAGCGTACAGGAAGAACTGGTGATCACCTCGTGCTACGAGGGCATGTGGTTGGTCTCTCGGACCCCGCAAGAGCTGACCCACAGACAGCCCTCTTGCCTGTGACTGGCCAGGCCGCCTCCAGGCCCTGTCCTTGTGCGTCCATCCACTCCTGGCCCTTGTCCAGCCTCTATCTCCCCAAGTCTGTGTCAGACCAGCTGGCCACTCCTGAAGATCCCTGCTATCTGCCCACCCTACAGAGAGTGGCTCTGGAGTGGCTCTGCCCTGTCCTTCCAGCCACTAACCCTTGTGGGGAGGCTCTCTGTGTCCCACCAGGGCCAGCCAGTTGTGGCTAGGGGCAGGGAGAAAGCAGGTACAGAGTCCCCAGGGGGATGTGAGGGGGCAGGGCTGGGTCACGCCCCTGTCGCTCACTCCTCCAGGTCCTGCTGCAGAGATGGGGGCAACACAGAACTGAGAAGAAAACCAGAACCAGTCCCCAGCACCTGGGTGGAGGGCAAGAGCTCCTGAGGCAGGGAGTGAGGCTGCTCCCTAGTCCCCATCCTGGGAGACCCCTGGATCCTGATAGGACACTGAAGCTTGCAATTCTAGGTGGCTTGAAGATAATTTTAATAAAAGGACTGGTTTTGAAGGTGTGGGAGGGTGCCAGAAGTCAGGAGGGAAAACGCAGAGCCCCAGGAGAACAACACTGGGGGCGGGGATTCTTCCTTGGCCTCTGCCTAAGGTGGCAACGTTAGCCACCTTCACCCCTGCGTTGAGTGGCCAGACCCACAGGCAAGGCCCTTCTCAGGCCAAGGGCCGCCTTCTCTCCTTCTACCTTTCTTCTCTTCTTCCTGTCTCCCTGCTCAGCCCACCCCACTGCCGACGCCAGCAGGTTCATGGGGGCTCCCTTGGAGGTGGAGCTGCGTGTCTCCCCCGTGGTCCCAAGACAGAGTAGGACTCTGCCCACTGTGCAGTCCTGTTTCTCAGGTCAGCGTCCACCCGCCCCCCGCCCCTCCGGGGGCCCTTCCCTGTCTCAGCGCCTGCGCCACCTAGGCATCCCGGAAAGGAGCTGGCTCCTTGCACTACAGGGCCCAGGACAAGTTCTACCAATGAAACCGCGTTTCCAGAAGCAATTACGGGAGCTCTGCAATGACCCCACCCCACAACCTGCCCCAGAGTGAGGAGGTGAAGGGGACCCCCAAGGGGCATGGTCACGCATACCAGAGGCTCCACATGTGCACGTGCGGGCACCAATCCCAAAGCGGGATTTGTGGGGAAGCCGCGGTCCTCCATGCACCTTCCTGGAAACCCATGGCAGCTCTCTCCAGGGTGCAGTGAGGAGATGGAGAGCCACCTGCCTGTGGGAAGGGAGGAAACCCAGGACCCATGGTCCCAGGGGAGAGGCGCTACATCTTCCACCTCCATCATACTTCCCTGAAAGCTGCCCAGCGCTGCATGGCTCTGGGCCACACCAATCAGCACATGCTTTGGAAAAGGAGGGACAGAGACAGAAGTGGCCCAAACCTGCATGGCTGAGTCTTGGAGAGGCACTGGGGATGGCGGGGGGGGGGGGGGGGGGCGGGGTGTGTGTGTGTGTGGGGGGGGGGTGTGTGTGACTGCTCCCCACAGTCTGGGCCTCCAGGTGATGGCTGTGAACCTTGCGTCCAGCCCCACTGCCTCCGTCAGGAGCACCTTGGAGCTGACAAGGGGCTTCTCTCCTCCTAGCCTGTGGCAGCTGAAGGGAGTCAGCCTGGGGCCTGGGAGGAGCAGGGTGGGAGGTCAGGAGGGCCAGGGGCCGGCTGGAGGTTGGTGTGTTATTACCTTTCCTCTCTGAACTCCCTGGAGCCCTCGCCTGGCAGCCGGGCTGCTCCCACGTCACTGCTCCCAAAGGATGGCGCAGGAAGTCCTCAACCCTGCTCTGGGGAGGAACCACGATGGTTGGCTGTCAGCGTGGGCTCACCCTAGGGTCTAACCCCTAGAAAGGGACTGGTGGGCTCGGGAGAGTCAGACTGCATGGTTGACCAGAGGCCTGTCGGACTGAGGAAGAAAACCTCATGAGAGCACTGGAGGACCCCATTCTGTGACTTGAGGCTTGGACAGGACACATGCTGTGTTGAGTGCCCGCTATGTGTTGGCCATGCCAGCTGCTGCAGCAGAGATCATTCCCTTCAGGTTAGACAAGGTCGCATTTCTGTTTACAGAAGTGGCCTCAGAAGAACAGAGAGGTTAAGTGACTCTGCCAAGGTCACACAGCTAGCCACCGGAGGACAAGGATGCCTCACTCCCTGCCTGTGGGAGCGACCTCATGGAACTCCTCAAAGTCGCCCACCTCTTCCTCCAGAGCCCTTCTGGGTCATGTGCTACTGAGAGGAGAGCCAAGCTGTGAGGCGATTCATTTATTTTACAATATTTATGAGCTGGCTCCTCTGTGCCAGGAACGGTGAGCTGGAGAGGAGTAAACACAGGCCATGGGGGCTGCCCTCCAGGCTGGGAGATGAGCCAGCTTTCCAGCTCTGTCTTCTGTCCTGCTCAGAGCCAGCCCTACTGCTCCTGCTGGAGGCATCGGTTGTGTGACCCGCACCCGGGAACCCTAGAACCCCACCTCCTGGCCACAGATGACAGCCCAAGCCTAGCAGAGTCCTGAGTTTGGAACTGGAACTCAGAGGCTGGCTTGTGGGTGAGTGGCCTGGGGGTTCACATGAACTGTAGGGCAGGGGGCATTTCTCTGGGGGAAGCCATAGTGGGAAGGCATGGGCATAGGCAGAGTCCAGGGGACCCCAGCAGTCATTGTTGACTGACCCCCTCATCTCTGTGAGATCAGCTGGCTTTCTGTGCTGCATATTGTGCGACCCTTCTTCTCACCCCCCCTTCCCACCTATTTCTTGCTTTCCCTCTAGCTAGTTTGAGCTCGTTTCCAAAAATGGGAACCGAAAGACCTCTCAGGCAGAAGAGCAGGGTGAGCATCCTCAATTGGGTAAGGTCCTTGGTGGAGGGCAGAAGACTTGGAGTCTTTACAGGGCCTCAAAGAGTGCCTGGGTTTTCTGCAGGCAGAGAAGGACAGGGAAGCCTTCTGGGCAGAGGGAGGAGTCCTGGCAAAGCCACGCTAGGGAGCACATACATGCGTGCCATGCCCAGGTGCCTTCAGACGGGTGTTGGCAACTGTTTCTAACACAGCTCTCTGCCTTAAGCGCTCGTCTACAACACCTACCAGTTCCCATGGGGTGGCTGTTCCCATCAGGGCCTCGCAAGAGGTCCTCCCCCACTGCCCACATGCAGGGACACCAGGCTGGACAAGGGACTGAGATGTGGCCAGGAAGGGAATGGGAGTCTGCGCTTGAGTAGAGCGGCAAGAGCATAGTCCTGATTGGGTGACCTTGAAAATGTGCATGGGTCAGCAGCCACATTGCAGTTTGTAGTGCTGTTGTCCCCTGCCTGGCCCTAAGCTGCCTCCCTGAAGAGCTCCAGGGGGTCTGTCAGTTTGGGGCTGGAGGAGGGAGGCACAGAATGTCAGATGCATTATTTAATAAAGAAGGAAAAAAATAAAGAAGGTAAGGAAGAGCTCTAGCTCCCCTTCCCCAGCCAGCCTGCACCCTGAGACTATCCCTCATCTTAATGAGCTCATCCGAATCTCGTTTGCTAATGAGGAATTTAATGGTCACAGACTGACAAGGGAGACCGAGAGGGAAAATAAGAAGGTCGTTACGAAAATAAGATGTGTAGCTGAATGCTACACCACTGCCATCCCACCTGCCTGCCCTCCTGTGCCAGCTCAGGTTGGGCAGGGTAGGTCTGGGGACTGGCTAGACCTTGCCTTAGAGGGGGCTCCTGGGAGAGTTGGTGGTCAGCACCACGGACAGGGCACAGTTCGTCGGCTGCTTTTCTGAGACTCGGAAGCGATGTTACCTCCCCTGGGAAGCCTTTGCACATCCATAGACCACAAAGTGCTAAGATGCTCCATTTCCTTGGCTGTCTTCCATGCTCGATTGTGGGTGCAGGCTTTGCCTTTTCCTCAGCATTGTGAATGCTGACCACATGCCCAGCGCTGTGCAAGACACAGAAGAGACTTTCTTTTTTTTTTTTTTTTTTGCGGAACCAGGGATTGAACTCAGGCCCTTGCGCTTGCCAAGCAAGGGTTTATTCTACTGAGCCATTTCTCCGGCCCTGAGATACAGAACAAAAGTCCTATCCCTTGGGTGATAGAGGAAGGCAGAGGGCATTTGGAATGGATGTCCCCATAAGTACTCCCTCCCCCCTTGATTGTACAGCATTATCAGAACAACCCTACATGGGCTGGCTAAATAGCTCAGCAGATTAAAGGCCTGAAAGCAGGTGCAGGGGCCTGGGATTCCATCCCCAGGACTGCCATGCCAGCCTTTCCCCCAGGGCACACTGAGCTGGCAATTGAGACTTAGAGAGGGAAAGGGTGTGTCCTTTTTCCTTTCCTCCTTCCTGTTGAGTGGCCTGTGGATGTGATGGCTGGTACTGAAGCAGCTGTTTTAGACAAGAAAGGCTGGCAGAAACATGATAAAAGAAATGTGTCTTTTTTTTTTTTTTTTTTTTTTTTTTTTTTTTTACTGGGGATTAAACTCAGGTCCTTGCGCTTGCCAGGGAAGCTCTTATTCCACTGAGCCATCTCCCTGACCCCAGAAGTGTGTCTTTTGAGGACAGCAAACACCTCCTCTCGCACATGCTGGAAAAGCTCCTGTGCTTCTCTTCCCGTGCTTAGCATCCTGAGGAGGAGGAAGGTAGCTGGCCAAAGCTGCCAGGTCTGACGTCCAGGAAGCGTGGCTGGGGCTCAGGACCCTGTGGAGCACTGGACACCAGTGAGAGGAAAGCCAGTGTGTAGGAAGCAACCCCAGCGATCGCGCCACGCTGCGGTTGCCCTCTCCACTGCTTCCCTCATCAGGGAAGTTCTGCATTGTTTTGAGCTGAGCTGCTTGCTGGGGTGCGGCCGGCAGGCTGGGGCTGCAGAGGCCATGATGTGAGGCACCTCAGGAAGGGACATTTTCTCCTGGCTCAGCTGTGGGAATCTGGTGGTGGGGCTTGAAAGGAGCTCTGTGGGAGGTGGTGTGGGCACTGATAATGCCCCTTCCTTTCCTAGGCTCCAGAGTCCCCTTCCAAATCCACACGGACACCGAATTGGCAGCATAAAGGTGCCCAGAGGTGGTGAGGTCACAAGGGCTTTGCCTGCGTGGTGCACAGTGCTCTTGCCCAGCGGTGTGCTCCTGATCAGAGATGCGTTCAGCCTCAGCCTTCTCCCTTGCTGTGTGTGTTTGTCTGCCCTTCTGCTGTGTTAGGATCTGCAGGAAAGCCCTTTCTGGATCCCTATACCATGCTGTGGTACTCCCCAACCTAAAGAACCTTGAGTCAAGTGAATTCCTACTGCTTGTAATTTACTGCCTGTGGCATTCTGTTATAGTAACAGAAAAGGAATTGAAACCGGAACGTAACTTGGTTCTACTTAGCAGAAAATGGCCAAGGTGAAAGAGGTTTGCGGAAGGCAAAACTTAGGTTAACTTTACATGAACTGAAAGTTAACTTTAGCTGGGCATGGTGTGCATGGCTGTAATCCCAGCACTTGGGAGGCTGAGGCAGAAGGGTGACTGTGGTGTGAGTTCAAAGCCAGCCTGCACTGGAAACTGTCACAAAACTGTTAACTTGGGGCCGGGAAGATGGCTCAGTAGAATCAGCGCTTGCCTGGCAAGTGCAAGGTCCTGAGTTCAATCCCCGGAACTGCAAAAGAAAAACCAAACCAACCAACCAAACAAACCCTGTTAACTTTAACTTCATCAAAGGGAAGATTATCCTTGGGGTGGACCCGGCCTAATCAGGTAAATGCTTTACAAGAGGTCCGGAAAGTCAGGCTTTCTCTCTTGCTGGGCCTGAGAAGAAAGCTGTTAGGGGTTGCGTAGATGTAAGGAAATAATTCCGTCAATGACCATAGGCCCTTGAAAGAGGACCTTGAAAGAGCCGGCCAAATAGCTCAGCGGATTAAAGTGCCTGCAAGAAGGCACAGGGGCCGGGGTTCATCCCTGTGCCAGCCCCGCCCCTGGGGCACGCTGAGATGGCAGTTGAGACTGGGCATGGTGGCACGCACCTGCAATCCCAGCTCTTGGGAGGCTGTAAACAGGTGGATCATTACAAGTCCGATCTAGTAGTGAGACCCTGAAGACCCTTCCCTAAAATACAAAAAAAAAAAAAAAAAAAAAAAAAAAAAAAAAAAAAAAAAGAACAAGGACCTTGACTCTCTGGTGAGGGAGTGTTTAACAGGAGGCTGGGAGGCTGAGAGAGGAGGATCACAAGTTGGAGTCTAGCCTGGAACAACTACCAAAAGCCTACCTCAAAACAAATAATGGCAGCACATACCTGTAATCTCAGCGTTCAGGAGGCTGAGGCAGGAGGGTTGTAGTGAGGGAGTCCAGCCCGAGCTACAAAATGAACTCAAGACCAGCCTGAACTGCAGGTAAGACCCTGTCTCTAAGTAAGTAAATAAATAATAAAAACAAAGGCTGGGGGTATAGCTGAGTGCAAAAGCTCTGAGTTAGAGCCCCAGTACCTTCAGGAAAGAAGAGGGGGAGGAGGGGGAGGAAGGGCAGAAGCAGCCTAGCCCCCTCCTCAGCCTTCCCAGTGTATGATCTGCCATAGGGCAGTGAGCCTCATCCAGAAGGTCAGGTGTGCCCGGACTTTCTCCTGTGGTCCAGTTCCACCACTCGGGTCCTTCCAGCTGGGAGTTGGGGCCCGGCTCACCTTTTGCAGCCACGCGACAGTGAGAAAGAAAATTAAAATCCGAGATAAAGCGATTCAGAACTGTAATCTCGGCAAACAGCGGCACTTAGATTTCCCTTTATTGATCTCCTCCGCGGTGAGGCTCCAATCTCGTAATTACAGGAGGACTTTTTCAATTTGGGCTCAATTGCTTCCCCTCCCCCCAGGCTCCTCCTTTATTTCTTTAACTCACAATAACGCCATAGATTGTTCGCAGCTGTGGCGTCTAAATAAACAGAGCTAATCATTTTAATTGAAATCCGATCTCAGCTGCCGGAAGGCGCACCCCCCTTGTCTCCCTGGAGCTGGGAGCAAATCCTGCCTGGGGCAGCTCCCGGACTTCTGCTGGTTTCTGGAAGCCTGGATCAGGCAGGTCTCCGAGCTCAACCTCCTAACCCGCTGCCTCCGGGATCCTTGGGGGGAGGGGGGCGCACACAAGTCCTTTGTGCGTCCGGTTTGTCCCTATAGCAGTTTACATAGCCAGGAGCTTTGAGTGATATAGGGGGAAAATGAAACTCCCAACCTGAAAGGTACCTGGGACAAGTTCACGTTCTCTAAAACTGAAGAATGAATTTTAGGAGCAAACGGAGGTTAAGAGTAGAGTATGTTTATTTGGTGAAAGAAAGCTCCTGTCCCAGAGAGAGGGACAGAAGAGGGAGCCCCGAGCAGGTTCTCCCCTCAGGGAAGCTGTCTCTTCCAGGGACTTTTATAGAGTAAAACCATGTGGTGAGGTGGGCCTAAGGTGGTGGAGAACATGGGAACTCCCTTAGGTGGGCAGGAGGTGGGACAAAGCTATGGTCAACCAATGAGATTACAAACACCATTGCTCAGGTAAAATTGATTAAACCCAGGACAAAATGAGGAAGCGAGGCATGGAGCAAGTGGACATGAATAGGGAACAGGATCTCTTCCTGTAGGGGTTTGGGTTAGTGACTCATTTGGGCTCTATCAAGGTGATTGATATCTATTTAGAATATCAATCCCTGGGCTGGAGAGATGGCTCAGTGGAATAAGCGCTTCCAGGCAAGCTCAAGGGCCTGAGTGCAATCTCCAGTTGGGGGCGGGGACAATATTAATCCCTGATGCCCATCCCTAGGGAACATCTTGAGGTCTGGCTCATAAGGAGTCTCTGTCTCTTCCAAAGTTGCAAAGTCACCTTGTCTTCCGTCTTGTCTCTTCGAGGGCCTGGCCTGTCTGACTGCCTGCCTATATTTCTAATTCAGCTGCCTACAAAGTGAGTAAAGGTGCGATTTTATCCGCTTCCCTGAGGAACATGGGGGACAGTTTGGGTTGTTTCAACTTGGGACGGTTTCAATGGCTGTCCTGTGAGGAGAGGGCAGGGTACTGCTGCATACCCTACAGGTGGCCCCGTAATGAAGAGCCATCTGTCCCAAAATGTCAGTTCATGTAGAGATTGGCAATCCCTGATTAACCTCTGCTGCTTCCTCCTCTTCCTTCCCCTTCTTCCCTGTTGTAGGCAGCTGAGCTAGAAATCTTATAGGCAGTCAGAAGGGGTAGACCCTCAAGGAGGCAATACCAAAGACAAGACCTTGCAACTGAGGGAGAGACGGGCACTCCAGCCGTGGGCCAGACCTCAAGACCAAAGACGGAACAAATGCAGCCACATGCCTCTCTAGGGATGGCATCAGGGATTGATATTCTAAATTGGTATCAACTACCTCGAAAGACTCCAGAGAGCCACTTACCCCACCCTCAAAAGGAAGAGACCAGGGCCAGGGAGATGGCTCAGTAGAATAAGCACTTACCTGGTAAGTGCAAGGGCCTGAGTTCAATCCCTGGTTTGGCAAAAAAAAAAAAAAAAAAAAAAAAAAAAAACCAAAACAGGAACAGACCCATTTTGCATTCATGCCCCTTGCTACCTGACTTACTTCCCCATTTGATCATTATTTAATCAATTTTACCTGAGTAATGGTGTTTGTAATCTCATTGGTTGATCATAGCTTTGTCCCACCTCTTGTCCACCTAAGCGAGTTCCCATGTTCTCCACCACCTTAGACCCACCTCAGTGCATAATTTTGCTCTATAAAAATCCCTGGAAGAGACAGCTTCCTGGGGCAACCTGCTCAGGTCCCCCTTCTGTCCCTCTCTGGGACAGGAACTTTCTTTCCCCCAATAAATATTCTGCTCTTCACCTCCGTTTGTTCCTAAAATTCATTCTTTGGTTTTAGAGAACATGATCTCATCCCAGGATCCTTTCAGGTTGGGAGTTTCATTCCCTTTTATCACAAGAAATGCCCTTGCCCACAGCCTGTTGACCTGGCCCCCAGTCCACAGCCCCTCCCTACCTGATGGCCAGGAGCACATTAAAGAGAGACTGTCCTGCTGAAGTGATTACTGCTGTGGGCACCAGGGAGACATTTAGTACTCAATAAAAAGCATTTTTTCCCCTGCAAACCATTAAACCCAGCACTTAGCCAGGACTACAAATTTTAGCCCCGGGGAGACGCTGCTGCTTTGTAACCCAGGAGCAATCCCAGCCAGGGGCGTACAGTGTTCTACTTCGCTTCACTCTTTTCTCTGGTTTTAGCAGGGAATGATGACTTTGGTTGAATGTTTCCAGGCTGACAAGCCCAAGAATCTTTTTTTTTTTTCTTTTGGTGGAGCCAGGGATTGAACTCAGGCCCTTGTGCTTGCCAGGGAAGTGCTTATTCTACTGGGCCATTTCTCTGGCCCCCATGCCCAGGAATCTTGGGGTTCTAGGAAACTCAGTAGGTGATTGGAGGGCTGTGAAGATTGAACCCACCCATTCCTCCATCCATCCTTCCCTCCATCCTTTCATCCCTCCATCCATCCATGTATCCACCCCCCTCTCCATCCTTCCATCCCTCCATTTCTCCCTCCCTCCAACATCCCTCCCTCCCACCGTCCTTCCTTCTATCTACCCATGTATCCACTCACCTCTCCATCTGTCCATCTGTCCATCCATCCACCCACCCACCCACTCAGCACTGAGGGAATGCTGATCAGATTAGATGCTGAGTACAGGGATTAAAAAGCCCATTCTTGTTGGTGTGCAAAGCTCAGAAGTGCTAGATCCGCTCAGGTCTCCGTCTGAAGCAAGTGGCCAGGTGTCCCCTCTTCCCTCAAAATGTTCCCTCCAGGACTCTGAAAGCTTGGCCATGTGTTGGAACCCAGGGTTGACATCAAAGCCAAAAGCTTCTGAAGAGGGGACCCGTGAGGGCCATCTGCTCAGGATGCAGGGATTAGAGAGATTTCTGGGCAGAGATGGCCTAGTCCATCCTAAGGAAGTGTCACTAGTGTCTAAGGAGGGTGACACAACTAAGGGGCTACAGAGAAGCTTGTGGGTCCTGAGTGAGGGAACCTGTTACCCCAGCCCTTCCAGTGCTGGTCGCCATCTTGTCTCTGCTTCCTTGTTCCTCTATCATAGTCCTCAGGTTACACCACTACCTTGTACCTTATTCCCAGCATGCTTCACTCCCTAGGAAGAGCGCCCTCCCCCCCAAGGCTCTGACTGTGGAGACATGGGGCACATGACCGGATTGTTATTTGGCAGTTAAGGGACTAAAACTGCAGCGCTTTGGACTGGGAGGCTTGTGAGGGGGCATTGAATACAGCTCTGGTGTATAAGAGGGCTTCCTGGAGGAGGTGATCTGGAGAAAGACTTGAAATAAAGGGATGTGAGCCAGAGATATAGCTCAGTGGTACAAGTGCCTGCCTGGCAAGTATGAGGCTCTGAGTTCAATTCCTGGCATGAAACAAAGCAAGAATAAAAATGAAATAAAGGGATGATGCCAGTCAAATAAAAGACAGGGAAGCACTCTGAGGACTCCTGGGAACAGCCTGGTGCCTGCGAGGCTGGGAAAAGGAGGGACACGAAGGCCCTGCACTTTCACCCTGGAGGTGGTAGAGGAGATGCAAAAGGTCACAGCTGCCAGGAGTGTGGTTGGGGCGGGGCCAGGTCAAGAGCTACTCCAGGCTTGCTCCCAACCAAGTGAGGGGGAAGCTGAGAGGAAGCATTCAGAGACATGCCTAGCAATTTAGCACAAATAATTTTATGCCTGCTTAATAGGAATAAACATTAAGCTGGGGGCTGGCGAGATGGCTCAGTGGTCTAAAGCACCTACTTGGAACAAGCTTGGCAAAGCACAGGGACTGCAGTTCAATCCCCCAGCACCACATGCCAGCCAGCCCCGCCCCCTGGTGGGCTGAGCTGGCCACACACACACACACACACACACACACAATAAATAAATAAACTTTAAAAAAAAAAATTAAGCTGCATTTTGTGTGTTTCTTTAATTTTCCCTAAAATTTATTTTTAGGGGCTGGGGAGATGGCTCAGTGGAATAAGTGCTTCCCTGACAAGTGCAAGGGCTTGAGTTCAATCCCCGGTTCTGCCAAAAAAAAAAAATAAAATAAAAAATAAAAAAATAAAAAAATTAATAAATAGAATTTATTTTTACCTTCTTTTCATAAAAGTTTTAGTGATGCAGCCACCTTGGGTAGAAGTTCCTCAAAAATGATAAACACATTTTATCCACAAGACAGTTTAAAAAACTATATATCCACTCAGGAGTTTATACGGTAATCTTCACTATATATTCATAAAAGCCCCAAAGTGGAACTAATCCAAGTGTAAATTCATGATGAACGAATAAATAAAATATGGTATATCCATGAACTGGAATATGATTTAACCACAAAAAAGGTACAGCTCTGGGAAAACCCTGAAAACACTATGGTACAAAAGAGAAGCCACATTTTTTTTTTTTTAAATGTATTGGGTTGTTGCAGGGTCTCACTACACAGCTTGGACTCGTAGTGATCCCCCTGCTTTCAGCCTCCCCAGCGCTGGGATTACAGGCATGCGCCACCATGCCTGGACTCCGGCTGTCTCAGCCTTCCCTGGGGGCGGGGCTAGTGCTATATGTGGTGCCAGGGATTGAACTGCAGTCCCCGTGCTTGCCTACCTGGATGCTGTAGTCCACTGCGCTATCTCGCTGACCCCAGAAGCCACATTTTGTGTGGTCTCACTGGAATGAAATGTCCAACACAGAAAGTAGAGTAGTTGGCGTAAGTAGAGTAGTAAAGTAAGTCCACTGAGACAGAAAGTAGAGTAGTTGGCGAGGGAGATAGCTCAGCAGCACAGTGCCTGCCAGGCAAGCACGAGATCCTCAGTTCAATTGTGGTACAAAAATAAAATAAAATAAAATAAAATAGCCTGGGGCTGAGGGGGAAGAATGAGGAGCGAACACTATGAGTGTGGAATTTCTTAGAGAACAGTAACGGCTTCAGAGCCTCACTGATACAGGGCTTATCTTATAGTGATGATACAAGACCTCTGATTAATCCAATTGATACAAGGGAAATATAACTCCCAACCCGCTAGATGTCTAATATTCCAAGTTCATGTTCTCTAAAATCTCAAGTGAAGTCAAGTGATAAAGGGGAATGAAACTTACAACCTAAAAAAGCACCTGGATGAGTTCATGTTCTCTAAAACTGAGAAATGAAGTTTTGGAACACATGGAGGTTAAGAGCAGTTTATTGGGGGAAAGAAAGCTCCTGTCCAAGAGAGGGACAGAAGGGGATCAGAGCAGGTTGCCTAGGAAGCTGCGGTTTCTAGGGATATTTATAGGGCAAAACCATGTGGTGAGGCAGGTCTAAGGTGGAGAACATGGGAACTCACACACGAGGTGGGCCAAAACTATGGTCAACAAACAAGACTAGGTCTCGGTTACTTTTCTCTTGTTGCTGGGACAAAATACCCAATACCCAAAGTTAATGAAAGAAGGAAAGGTTTATTTAGCTCATAGTTTGTGGAGGTTTCAGTCCATATTCACCTGGCTCCAACGCAGAGCGGCACATGGCAGAGGGCAGCAGTTCATGGTGGGGGAAAACAGCAAAGAGCAAAGGCAAAAGGGAGGAGCAGCGGCAGCACTGGGGAAGGCAAGCCTCTCTCCTCCTTATATGGCCTTCAGGCTATCTGCCCCAGGGCAGATGTAGCACTCACGCCCATAATCCCAGTATTGAATCATGAATTAATCACGAACTCTAGAACCATGCCCCAGTGACTGCATGAGGCTTTGCGGGGACAACTCTGCACAAACAGTAGCAGACTGCAGGTATAATTGCTCATGAAAAATTGACTAAATTGGGATCAAATGGGGAAGCGAGTCATATAGCAAGCAGACAAGAACACAGATTGGGGGCTCTTCCTGTTAGGGGATCTGTTAGTGACTCTTTCTGGCTCTTTCAAGGTGATTTTGCTTTTTTTCCAGTACCAGGGATCAAACTCAGGACCTTGCGCTTGCCAGGCAGGAACTGATGCCACTGAGCTGACTCACCCCTTTTTTGAGGTGACTGATAGCTACTTAGAATCTCAGTCCCTGATGCCTATCCCTAGGGAGGTACTGGCTCTTTTGTCTCGAGGTCTGGCCCACAGCAGGGGTGTCTGTCTCTCCAATAGTTGCAAAGTCACCTTGTCTTCTTCCATATTGTCTCTTTGAGGGCCTGGCCCTGTCTCACTGCCTGAAATATTTCTTTCTAACTCAGTTGCCTACAACACTAGGAATAATGGAGTAGGAACTATTAAGAGTGGGAACTATTTGTTGAGGAAAACATAACATCCATCCAGGGGCCAGGGAGATGGCTCAGTAGAATAAGTGCTTCCCTGGCAAGTGCAAGGGCTTGAGTTCAATCCCTGGTTCCACAAAACAAACACAAACAAACAAACAAACAAACAAACAACTTCCATCCAAGAGAGACAGAAGGAGGTCCCAAGTGGGTATCCCTGAGAACCTGATTCTCAATGGAGTTGACTGAAAATTGAGGTGGAGTATAAGGCGGGACAACGCTATAGTTAACTAATAAGATTACAAAGATCCTCGGTTAGGTGACATTGGTCCAATGGAAAACTTCAAGGTTAGTGTGAGGTGGGCAAAAGCGATGGTCAACCAGTAAGATTACAAATACAGGGGGCCAGGGAGACAGCTCAGTAGAATAAGTGCTTGCCTGCCAAGCGCAAGGTCCTGAGTTCAATTCCCTGTATCAAAAAAAAAAAAAAAGGAGTACAAGTACAGTTGCTTAGGGGACACTGATTAAATGAGGATCAGATGGAGAAGCAATTCACGTAGTGAGCGTACAGGGACTTTCTGGAAAGGAATGGGCTGGGAGGCTTGGACCTCCACTGAAGATGATGGATGCCTACTTGGAATACCAAGCACTGCTGCTCCTCCCTAGGGGGCGTGAGTAGGTGTAGTCTTTTCTCTGTCCTGAGGCCTGACCTTCAACAAATGCTTCTCCAGCCTCAGCTGTCCTCTGTGCTGATTTCTCAAAGGGCCCAGCCCTGCCCGACTGCCTACAGTATTCCTAAATACTTCAGCCATCTATAATATTATGAATATATGGAAACTCACAGAATTGTACACGTTAAAGTCGGACATGTGGGCTGGGGATTTAGCTCTGGAGCAGTGCCCGCCTGGCAAGTGTTAGATCCTGAGTTCAATTCTGGGTACCAAAAAAAAAAAAAAAAAAAAAAAAAAAAAAGTGCATGTGAATTCTCTCAATAAAACTATGAAACAATATTGATCAGCTGAAGACCGGAAATGGAAAGGCCATTGACACTCCACCCCAGGCGGTGGAAGAAGCACCAACTTGGGTCGCCCTAGCAATGAGGTGCCAGGGCAGAAGTGACCCAGACTTGGGTGGTGGGTGCAAGTGGCAGGAGGCCCAGGGTCCAGGCCCGGCTCCTGGTCCTTCAAGCCTGAAGAGCGCACTACAGTGTGGCCAGGAGGAGAACTGGAGGCCTCCGCTTAGGGCTGCCCTCCCACCGAGCCTGGAGCCTGGCGTTTGATGACTGGGCTTAGATATAGGGAGGGGCCTGAGGTCCTGGCACACATGGGGGAAGTGAGGAAAGCCACCAGTGGGCCCTGGGGTTGCCTGGCAGCAGGAGAGGTCCTGTCGGAGGCACAAGACACTGTAAAGGGCTGCTGGGCGTGAGGAGACACCTGGAGGGACATTCCCAGAGCCACCTTGAGACAGGCCTGGGAGAGAGGGGAAGGAAGACTTGGGGGGTGAAGGCCTCAGGCACCCAAAGACCTCTCCACCACCATTTAGCTGTCCTCTCTCCTTTTGTGGCATCGCTCACTGGAATGCAGATCATAAAAATTACAATTGATGTTTCAATTAGTTATAATTTACAGAGTGATTACATTTAATTTCTCTTTTATTGTATTTTAATGGCTTCAAATTTCTTGTTGATGAGATTCAGCCCCATACTCTGAAGTCACCGGGTGGCAGGGTGGGAATGGGGTGTGGATTTTGGGGGGTGGGGTGGGCAGTGAGCCACAGCCTGGGGCCTCTTGCTGCTGCCTGGGTCTCTGGGCTGGCCTGGGAGCCTCCTGGGCAAGGTGGGGACAAGACACAAGCTCAGGGTGGAGGGTGGAAAGCTTGGGGTGCACCCTGCAGGCATGTGTTTAAGTGATGCTGCTAATGGGGAGGGAGCATTCAATCTCCTTAAATAGGGCTGCAGGGAATGAAGTGAGAGGGCTGAGCTGGGCAGCAGCAAGAGATGCAAGGAGCCCCTTCCCCAGGCTGGGAGAACAGAGGCGGAGGGGTGGGAGAGGATGGAAGTCATGCTTTCCTACAGCCACCTTCCGGCCTTGCACGGTCACCTACTGCTTAATAAGCTGCAGCCGGGTGAGTCTGTGTTCTTGGCCCCAAGTCCTGAAGTGGTTCTCTTCCAGGCTCCCTTTGAGTGATTCCTTTTGAAGCTCAGTGTTCCTTGGAAGAAGTCCTGAGAAGCCTCCACCCTCCCTCCTTCCTGGTCTGGCCATGTAATGCAGGGACGGCGGTGGGGGGGGGGGAGCTGGCTGCTGGCTGCAGAGCCAGGATTCACCAATGTGCTTGCCTAGAAGGGCTGCGGCCCTGGCTTGTCTCCAAGGAACTGACCCACAGCCCTGCTGCATAATGCTGGTGCCATAGTAGGCTGCCCCTCACAGGGTGGGTGGCCTGGGGGCATGGGTGGCTGCTCTCTGCACTGCCAGCTTTGAAGCAGCTTCAAAGCATCTCCTAGGAAGGCCCCTAAATTGTCTGGGAAGCAGTCTGGACTTTGTCAACTCTGGGGGTGAGGAGAGAGGTGACAGCTCCGCAGGGCTTTTCAGAGTGGAAGGCGGGAGCTGGCGGCCTTGGGAAGGAGGGAAGAGAGAAGATCAGGACCTAGAAGTGCACTGCAGAGCAGCTGCTGCTGCCTGGAGGGGCTGTGGGTCAGCAGCTCCAGTATCTGTCCGACAGCGTGGGGGTTTCCCAAAGGGGACAGAGCAGGGCCTGACTTCAGGATGCACCCCCCACCCTCTACCCTCTGGGGTACACAAGTGTTCAGCCCTAGACCACCCCAGGTCTTCTGGCAGGAGAAGGCCACTGTAGCCCAGGGTGCGCACACTCTTCCCCAGCCCTGAAGATCATCTTGGATGGAAAGTCGTTTTCAGGAGTGGAAATTTTAGGTTGGAGGAGAAAAGACTAGAAGGTGCCTGCACTTTCTAACATGCAGACGTTAAATTAGATATGGAGAGCAGAGACTCCATAGTGCTGTCTTATCCTCTTGATTTTGTTGTAATTTTAGGGCAGCAAATTGGGGGCTTTGTCCCTTGGGCTCCCCTATTACCTGGATGCATTTAACTTCCTGACAATGCTTGTGTCCTCGGAGAGATCACTAAACACTCATGTGTTTGCCATTTACTCAAATGTAACGGGGAACACACAGCTGTAGGAGTCACGCTCTCGTCACCGCAGCCCAGTACCCGATGGCCTCCACTGGGAAGCACATGCTTAGGTGGCTCACGGTTTAGTCTAAGGTCCGCCGGCTCCGAGGCAGAACCATCGGGGAAGGGCATGGTGCAGCAGAGCTGCTGTTCACGGGGGCCAGGAAGCTGGGTGTCAATAGAATGGTGCCAGGGAGGGAGGGTGAGGGCTCAGATATGGGCACCAAGGTTATGCCCGGTGACTGGCAGATGCACCTGGAAGTGTACGCTGTCCAGGTGGACCCCAAAGGCAATCATGCTGACACTCCACCTCTACCATATGTGTGGGTTGTGGATCAATTTTATGGAGGCATCGTTTCCCTTATTGACAGATCCTTTAAAGCTGAACTCAGCTTCCCTGGGCCTCAGTTTACTCCAAGTGGCTGGTGGTGAGTGAACCCTAAAGTATCCAGGCCCCTTCAATCTCTTCCATGTCACACAGGTATTCAGCCCTAGACAGACCACCAGATGGGTAGGCCTGAGCCAGAGCAGCAGGTGTGGCTCATGGTTTCAGGGGATTTAGGGAAACAACCCAGAGTCCCCACTGATGTTTTCCAGCCTGAGTCCTGTCCACCTCTCCTCTAGTGTGGCATGGTGGACATCGGTTGGTCCTGTGTCCTGTGTCTTTTTCCTAGGGCTGCCCCATCATAAACTGGTTGGCTGAAAGCAACAGAAATGGAGTCTTTCACACTCTGTGAGGCCTGAAACCCCAAGCCTGGGTGTCAACAGGCTGTGCACCCTGCTGAGGCTCCCTGGAAAGGCTCTGTATTAGTCAGGGTCTTACTAGAGGAACAAATATAAGGAACAGATACAGCACAAGATGTACAAATGTATAAGAAATTATAAGATTGGCTTATGATGGTCAGCTGCAGAGTCAGATGAGGAAGCGTGTAGAGGGCATCTGTAAACCTAAGACTGAAAGATTCAGTCCCAAGGTCTGGAGCTCACTGCAGTGTTTTGTGTAAGCCTGTTATCTGTTGGCTGATGGGTCTGCGATGGAAGGGATGGAAGGCTATTGAGTCTGCAACAGAAGGCTGAAGAGTCTGTGATGGAAGGCTGAAGGATCCAAGGTGGAGGCTGAAGAGTCTGCGCTGGAAGCCAGGAGACGACATCCAACCTGACTGTGAAGACTAAAGTTCCTCTGAGGAAGTGGAACGCAGAATCCTTTTTGTGCTCAATCACTCTGGGGCAGGCCCTTCCTGCCCTAGGGTGGGCCCCCCACACCCCTGGGCCAGGAACCCCAGAGCCCATCTAGCCAAGTTGACACAATGTATCAACCACTACTGGCCCTTTCTTGCCTTTTACAGCTCCAGTGGCCACTGGCTTGTGGCTGCATCTCCATAGTCTCCCACATCTATGCTTTGCTCTGCATTCACCCTGTCTGGCCCTGTTCCTGTGTGCTGCTTCCACTGAGCATGAGCTAAGAAGTTTTGTTCCATCATGCCCTTGTGCCGTGGAGCCAACTAACTGGGGACCAAACCCCTCAAACTATGAGCCAAATGAAACTTCTCTTGGATCCGTCTCATTTTCTGTTTCTTACAAGGACATTTCCTTTGGATTTCTTTTTTTTTTTAAATTATTTATTTATTACATTTATTTATTGTGTGTGTGTGTGTGTGGCCAGCTTATCCCACCAGGGGGCGGGGCTGGCTGGCATGTGGTGCTGGGGGATCGAACCGCAGTCCCTGTGCTTTGACAAGCTTGTTTCAAGTAGGTGCTTTAGACCACTGAGCCATCTCTCCAGCCCCTCCATTGGATTTCATGTGCACAACACCCTGGGTTTGTCAGAAGTTTGTCGCAGGGATCAAATACCTGAGATAAACAATATAAAGGAGAAAAAAAAGGGTTATTTGGCCTCCCGGTTTCAGAGATGGCAGGCCGTGGTTGGCTGACTCCAAGCGGAAGGGCAAGTTGGAGAAGTTGCCAACTTGTTTGCTATATCGAAGCCAGGAAGCAGAATGGGAGGACAAGGGCCAGAGAAGAGACACGCCTTTCAAAATCATGTCCCCAGGGGCTGGTGAGATGGCTCAGTGGTCTAGAGCACCTACTTGGAACAAGCTTAGCAAAGCACAGGGACCAGGGTTCAATCCCCCAGCACCACATGCCAGCCAGCCCCGCCCCCTGGTGGGCTGAGCTGGCCACACACACACACACACATAAATAAATAAAATTTTAAAAAAAATCATGTCCCCAGTGACCTACTTCCTCCAAGGTGAGACCCCACCTTGAAACAGCACGTTCAGTCATGAACTCATGGAAGGATTAACCTGCGGAAGAGTTTGATGCTCTTAGTGATAGGTTCTGGCCCAAGTACAAACTGTTAAATTATCATGGCCCTGACCCAACAAGGCTGAATCCCCAAAACAACAGCTTGTCTTCCCAATGACCTTCCTGGATACCTTTCCCCATGCACACAGCGGAGCCTCCAATGAGCTCCTTGTGTCACTGAAGCTGCCCCTCAAACTCCGCCCCTATCAAAAGTCCATAAAATCTCACCTTCCCTGTCTCAGGTCAGACCACCCCCCATCTCCCTGCCCTCAATCCTCTGCATCTTCAGAGTTAATAAAGGCTCCCCCACCCTTTTATTCCTGCTTCTAGGCTGTGCTGATAAAACCTAACATTTAGTATACAAGTCTTCTGGGGACATTTCATACTTAAACCATGACATTGGGATTAAACTCACCTTGATCTTAACTGAAATGCACCTGCAAAACCCTATATCCAGTGCCAGCCAAATAGCTCAACGGATTAAAGCACTTGCTTAGGCAGACACAGCAACTGGGGTTTGATTCCCAGGCCTGCTGTGCTGGCCCCACTCCCAGGGCGCTCTGAGATGGCAATTGAAACTGGATGTGGTGGTGCGCACCTGTAATCCCAGCTCTTGGGAGGCTGTAAACAGGCGGATCACTACGGGTCTGATCTAGTTGTGAGACCCTGAACACCCTTGTAGACCTTTCAAACCCAGAAAAGAATAACAACAACAAAAAACCCTATATCCAAAGAAGGTCATATTGTAAGGATTAGCGTGAATGTGAATGGGGGGGTGTTATTCAACTCCTGAACCTCCTCGGCATCTCTCTCTCCCTCTTCCTGCCACCACAGCCTTCCTCATTTGTCACTCTACTGTTCCCGCTCCATTATACATGGCTCTCGTAGGCAGACAACTGCAGTGTCCTCTTCTTTCCCTCTGGCCACAGGGCAGACCTGTTCACTGAGCAAATGTACTTGTCTCTAAGGAGACATCCATGTTTTATCTGGTTCTTGGAGGGCTGGCTGTAAGGCAGAAACAGCACAATGGAAAGGCACTGGGGTAGGGCTGCTCACCCAGAGGCAGCCCGGAAGCTGGGAGAGAAGGGAGGAGCCAGGGAGGGAGGTACCTTCCCGAAGCCGCCCCAGTGACGTGCCTCCTCCAACCTGGCCCCACCTTCTCCCAGTAGACTTTGCTAAGAACTCATAAATGGGCCTGTCCACCAGTGACTGTAGTGTCCCCACCATCCAGTCATCTTCCAGAAGCCCCACCTTAAACACATGAGCCTTTTAGAGGACTTTCTAGATCTAATCCGTGATTCCTGAGGTGGCCGTGGCCGACTCCTTTCCTCTTGCTGCAGGAGAGCAGCTGGGATGCCGGACGACAAGCAGAAGCAGGGCCTGGGGGTGGAGCTGTGGTGCGGATGGGAGGGTAGGGAGAGCCCAGGGTCGCCGTCCTGCAGCCCAGACCTGCCAGTACCCAGCATCCCCCTATCCAGCGGTGGGCACCACTTTCCTCTTTTCTGCTCCTGTGAATTTGACTTGCTGCTCAGTCTCCTGCAACAGAGGTCAGATGGATAAGGCAGCCTAGAGAATGATGATGAGCGGCCATCAGCCGTGGTACTCAAGGATGGGCTGAATGGGCCAGCGGCAGGGGCGCTAGCAAGGGGATCCTCTCTAGGCACAGGCACTGAGCTGGGTGAATGACTCAGTACGCTAAGTGCGCATCAGACGCCTCCCGCTCGTGTGCTTGGTCCCAGGAGCAAAGACGCAGGGCGAGAGACAGCAGCAGAGTTAAATAGGTCCTCTAGAGGTGAGACTCACGGTAGGAGGTGCTCAGAGTCATCAGGTGGGAGGTGGGGGAGCCCTCTGTCTGTGGGCGGCAGCTCCCTCCTTGGGTACACAGCAGGGGCTTGGAAGTATTTGTTGAATAAATGAATTTAGATTATTTTATGGTTCGTTTGCTTATGTCTGCCAGAAACTCACGCTGTGGGCATCTTCTCTTTCCTTCGCATGCCCTCCGGGAGAGCGCGCGCGCGCGTGCGCGCGCGCACACACACACACACACACACACAAAGTGCCTGTGTGACACATCGGGCACCTGAGAGTGCTGAGTAAGCATCTGTGGTCCATGCGCTGACGTGGCTGGTGGACAGATGATTGACAGCTGCTGCGGCAGAAAGCTACCCGTTCACCTTTCTGTCGGCTGCTTCCTGTGATGGACATTGATGGGGTGGGGCCAGGGCCTGCAGGGCTCTTGGAGTCGACTGGGACTCAATGAGTCACTATGAGGGTTATCAGTGACACGCTTTGCCCACGCTCTTTTTCCCCTTGCCACCAGCAAGTGTCTGGGGCATCTTTGTCAGGGAACCGATACACGCAGCCGTTTCAGTACTGGTTCCTGACTCTCAAGCTATCAGGGAGTCCTGACGGTTACTCCAGGGGGAGGGGGATGAAATTGCCCAGGGATGCATGGCAATCCACAGCCACCGCCACGCCAGGCATCACGGATTAGATCTAGAAAATCCTCTAAAAGTCTCGTGTGTTTAAGGTGAGGCTTTTGGAAGATGACTGGATCGTGGGGACACTACAGTCACTGGTGGACAAGTCCATCTGTGAGTTCTTAGCAAAGTCTACTGGGAGAAGGTGGGGCCTGGTCGGAAGAGGCGTGTCACTGGGGCGTGGCTTTGGGAGGGTCCCTCCCTCCCTGGATCCTCCTTCTCTCTCAGCTTCCCACTCTACTCCCACTTCCAGGTACTCCCGTTCCTTGCGTAATCCCACTACTTGGGAGGCTGAGACTGTAAGGTCGTTTGAGTTCAGTAGTTCAACTGCTCTACACCTCTCTCTCAAGCCTCTTGGGAAACTCATTTAAGGGTTTTGTATGTGTCCCCTGATTCTGGGAAGCTGGAGTCCGTGCTGTGGGTCCTTCGGCAAACCACAAGATGTCAGTGTTTCTTAATGGATGGGGACAACGGGAGCTAGTCAGGGCCATTGGAAGGTGAAGTTCCAGAGATGGTCTTAGGGAATCAAAGTGCCCAGCTCCTGCCCATTTTATAAGTGGAAATACCATTAAGGTCTATGTAAGGAGTCCGCGGGGTTCTGCCCCCTAGTTCTTCACTCTGTCACTGTCTTCAGGATCTGTCTTTCCTATGGTACACAGAGAGAAGTGGCAGGTAGGTGAGAGGTGCCAGTGGGGGAGAGGGTAGTGCTGTCCTGTTCAGGTTGGCAGGGGTGTGACAGAGGCCTGGAGAGGAGAGAGGAGGTGAGATGGAAGGACTTGGGACCGCCAGCTGGGAGATCCGTGTCTATCTTTGTTTTGGGCTGATTACTAAAAGGAAGAAAAAGAAAGGCCAGGAAGAGAAAGGAAAGGGCTGGCCAAATAGCTCAGCAGATTAAAGTGCCTGCAAGCAGATGCAGGGGCTGGGGGTTCGATGCCTGAGTCTGCAATGCCGGTCCCGCCCCCGGGGCGCGCTGAGACAGCGATTGAGACTGGGTGTGGTGGTGCACACCTGTAATCCCAGCTCTTGGGAGGCTGTAAACAGAGGGATCACTATGAGTCTGATCTAGTATTGAACACCCAGAACACCCTGTAGACCCTTTCCTAAAATACTACAGAAGAAGAAGAAGAAGAAGAAGAAGAAGAAGAAGAAGAAGAAGAAGAAGAAGAAGAAGAAGAAGTCGTCCAAGGGACAAACCTATGCAATCCCCCAAAGAGAGGGATTGGTTCCTGAGCCACCAAGGACAGTTCCAGCAAGAGTCAGTGCCACTCAGGCTGATGGCAGTTAAACATGCACGACCCCCCCCCCCAGGGGAGCGGGGACAAACCAACATGTGTTCTTGTGTAGTTTGTTCAGAGACGAGAAAGGTTATTGGCTGCCTCCAACGTTTCCCCCGAGAGCCTCAAGTTCTGTCATTAGAGAGGAGTTATTTAGGTCAGGCCATGACTCCCCCTAGGAGTTTTACATAGTTTCTTGCATGTAATAGACTATTCAGTAAATATTTGTCAACCAAGTCTCCATTAAAACGAAAATACCCCGAGGACCGATAAACCATTTTCATTTGCTAACACTTCACTGCAAATTAGTTTATCACACTAACTAGTGTCCTAACAAGGTTTCTGAGGGGGTAGAGACACAGCGCAGATAGGTTTAGAAGAGGTTCTCTCCAGAGGGTGTGTGGAACTTGACTAAGTCTCTAGTGAAGATCTGACTCAGCTGAAAGGGAGGGGCGTGGCACTCAAGGTCATCCCAAGGGCATTGGGGTCAGGTGAATATGATTATGCCCTGGTTCTGTTGAAAATGTCTGTAATAATCTGCACATTCCCTGGGAAAACATCCCAACTCCTCACTGGATTTGAGTACAAATATCCTTTCTAATCCAGCCTCAAGCCTTCCTAGCCCCATGCACTGATGCTTCCGCTTGTTCTCAAGCAAGAACATCCAATGAAGTCCCATTTTCTCCTTCCTTTGTATTTTTTATTTGTCCCCAAGGCCTGGCTTATGAGCTCTCTTCTTGGTTAATTGCAGTGGTTTTTCAGTGTTGGTCTGGGTGTCACTTCCTCTGGGAAGCTCTCTAGGACTGGTCCAGTGTAGAGGAGGCTCTCCTGCTGGAAAACCTTAGAGCTCTTTAGATTCAGAGAAGATTAATAAGAAGTACTAGACAGGGCGTAGCTCAGGGGTGCAGTGTTTATCTCATATGTGGCTGGACTTAGGGCCCCTTGGCTCCCCAATAATTATAAATATGTTTTAATGTCTTTATTTTTGCCATGGGTTGCACTGGGAGTGGTAGCTTGGAAATAACTTGGTGGGATTCCAGTAACATACCTTTGGGATTACGAACATTGACTTCTTCGACCGAGATGAGAATCTGGAGGGGCCTCCTACACAAGGCCCTTCACCAGTCTGTCTATCTCTGTCTCTGTCTCTGTCTCTGTCTCTGTCTCTGTCTCTGTCTTGCTCTCTCCCTCCCCCCATAGTTCAGTTTTTAAAAAATTCCTTTGTATAGAAAGCTTTTATTTATTTATTTAATTTATTTTTTTTTTGGTGACTCAAGCTGCCTGAAGGACAGGTGGAGCTGGGGATCAAACTGTGTTATCCTGCTCCTGACTGCCTTTGCATGAGCAGGTGCTTAAACAACTGTGCTAAAGGCAGGCCCCCTGTATAGGAAGCTTTTAATGAAAAGTTACAGTTGTCTGCCTGTATAGTCAGAGTCCAGTCAGGAAACCAAAACTACACAAGTCTTTTTTTTTTTTTTTTGGAATTTAGTACAGGGTCTACAGGATCTCATTACACAGATTGGACTCATAGTGATTCTCCTGTTTTCAGCCTCCCAAGTGCTGGGATTACAGGCATGTGCCACCACACCCGGTCTCAGTCATAGTCTCAGTGTACCCCGGGGCAGGGCTGGCAACAAGTCCTTTTAAAAAGTTTTTTTTTTTTTTTTTTTTTTTGTGGCACCAAGGATTGAACTCAGGACCTTGCACTTGCCAAGTAGTGCTTATGCCACTGAGCTATCTCCCTCGCCCCCAGAAATAATTTAATAATAGAGAATTAGCCGGGAAGATGGCTCAGTGGAATAAGCACTTCCCCGGCAGGCACAAGGGTCTGAGTTCAATCCCCGGTTCCACCAATAAATAAATAAATAAATAAATAAATAGTAATAGAGAATTATTAGTCCAGGCTAAACACGCATTGAAGAGTTGAAAAGGCAGAAAAAGAACATGGAAGTAGCACAGATGTAGTAACCATGAAGAGAAGCTCTTATCCCTCAGTCTGGCAACACAAGGAGACAGTTAAGATTATATGAGAACTTAGCCGGGGATATAGCTCAGTAGGGTATATGAGAACTTGAAGAAGAGTGTCTGGTACCGTGGCACCGGCTGACTGGTGCTGTCATTTCTGAAGAAGTTTCATGAGATTATAACATAGTGAACTGACTGGAGTAAACCTGTGAGGCTGGATTGGGAATCTGTGAAATGATATGGATAGGAGGAGCAAGCCAGCAGAAAAGGCATCTTCCTCCTTTCTTCCTGCCTTCCAATTTGTCCTCCTCCTCTTATTGGTAGAAGGGTTTTTTTTTTTTTTTTTGGAGGCTCGAAATGCCTTTAGGGCATTTCTGGTTTGCAGTGACTGTCTGGGTTGGAACCCCAGAAGCTTGAGCTTGAGGGCTTTGTTTAAGCAGGCACTTAAACAACTGAGCTACTGGGCAGGTCCCCACTCCTCCTCTTATTGGCAGAGGCTGCAGAGAGCCAGCTTGCCATGAAGAGATGCAATTTGCCAAGCCCTGGCCCCAGCATCCCAGCATCCCTCCTTAGAAGGGAGGACTTGGAGTTGGGGGATGATCATTTAGTGCCTACCACAGTCCACCCCTTTGGCCACCAGGCACGTAGTCACACATACTTCAACTTGCTCATGACAATGATACATGTATTTCCACCTTATGAGGCACAGTGCAGTAATCTTTTGTATGGGATACTTCCCTTGTCCTCAAAAAGAAAACATATAAAACCCTAACAACTATCACGTCCACCTGTGAGTGACAGTTAGGGTACCCATTTGTAGATGTTGATCCCCATCAAGTTGGCTCACTGTTCTGCCTGAATATTCTGCAACCTGAGGGCCAAACTATGAAGTTAATTACTTCCAATAAAGGTGGGGGGGATAGCAAAAAAGGGAATTAGTTAACACATGCAAATACAAACAGGCACGTACATACCTAAGAAAGAAAATATTTCTGATTTTTGTTTTTATGAAGCTGTAGTTAATATCTATCTAACTATTTATCTGTCTACATTTTATTTATTTATTTATTTATTTATTTATTTATTTATTTATTTGGTACAGG
>NW_004524609.1:13925400-13926925 GCF_000260255.1 Octodon degus | reverse complement strand
CACCATGCCCGGTTTCGGTGGCCAGCATGGCATGTGGTACCAAGGATTGAACCTGGGTCCCTGTGCTTACTGTTTCAAAAAGATGGGAGAGAGAGAGAGAGAGAGAGAGAGAGAGAGACAGACAGACAGACAGACAGACAGACAGACAGACAGACAGACACAGAGACAGAGACAGAGACAGAGAGAAAGAATCAATAGAGTTGAGATTTTGCTCATGTTCTATGTTTTATAATTATTAACTCTTCATTCTTGGAACCAACCTCAATGATTATCAGTCCCCTTCATCACTTTATTTATTTATTTATTTATTTATTTACATTGTTTTTGTATTTTAGGACAGAGTCTACAGGGTCTATAGGGTCTCACTACATAGATCAGACTCATAGTGATCCTCCTGTTTACAGCCTCCCAAACACTGGGGTTACAGGCATGTGCCACCACACCCAGTCTCATTCAACTTCTCGGTGCATCCTGGGGGCAGGGCCAGCATGGCATACCGGGGATTGAACCCCAGTTGCTGTGTCTGCTTAAGCAGGTGCTTTAATCTGCTGAGATATTTGGCCGGCCCTCATCACTTTATATTTTACTTATTTTTTTTGTTTTGTTTGTTTTTTGAGACAGGGTCTCACTTTGCAATTTAGGATGGTCTTGAACTCACTATTGTAGCCATGGGGCCTGCCCCTTAGCTCATTCTTTAAGTGGCTGCTTCAACAAAGCAGTCAGGCTCAGGTTGCTGGGGTTTGATCCCCACAACTCAAGCCAGCCAAACCTGCCCTGAAGGCATTCGGAGCAAAATAACCAAAAAAAAAAAACAAAACAAAAAAACCCCACTTCTGTCATTTTGTGCTCACTTTGGCAGCACATACACTATTGTAGCCAGGTTGGCCTTGAACTCACAGCAACCCTGCTTGCTTCAGCCTTAATCTGTATTAGGTATCAAACTTTTTGCTTTTGTTTTGCTTTCTGTGCCAGGTGTCACTATATAATCCAGGGTGGCCTCAGAGTTTCATTCTTGCCTCAGCCTCAGGAATGCCAGGATTACAGGCATGCACCACTGCGCTGGGCTGTAATATTCTTTCTTATATGTATTAAAACTCATACTGAACAATGAATTTGGGGTTGCAAAAGAAGATTTATTTCTTACACTTTTTCATAAATTAGCCTACAGTCAGACAAAATAAGAAGGGAATTCTCTTTGCCTGTTTATTCAGTGGAGGGAAGAGCCTAAAGAATTCAGGGCCAACATATACTCGTAAGTGAAATAAACCAGACACACATGTGTAAATATCATATAGTCTCCCTAGTATAAGAACTCCAAAGAAGAAATACAAATAGAAATATATAATACAAGTAAAAGAAAAGCAGGATCTCAAGGACTAACTAATCAAGAGAGGGAAAGGAGAAGATCTAGGAAACATGACAATGTCAAGCCATACAGTTATATGTAGAAGATGGGCAAGGCAATGATCCTGAGAATCTCCAGAAGATTTTTGAATCTAGCAGTTAATTGGAAAGACTCTCACCC
>NW_004524609.1:13922123-13924570 GCF_000260255.1 Octodon degus | reverse complement strand
CTGAGGGGATTTCACTGACCTTATCAGACCCAAAAGCTACAACTCTTGTTGCATAGGTCCTGCTTTACCTTGTTCTTAACCACCCAGCAGAAAAGTATAAAAAATGGAATATAAGAAATAAAGCCATGGTGTTAGGTTGAGCTGTAGGGGACTCAGGTCAACAATTTCTGACATTGCCAGTCAAGCAGAAGACCCAATACTATTATGGACTACTGAACTCTTTTAGATTACCTTGCTGAGTTAACACACCTATAATATTCAAATAACAGAACTTAACAAAAAAAGGGTATAAAGATGAATGTCCATTTTGTATCTGTGTACTCAAAGTGGTTAGGATAGATATATAGTTACATTCTCTTAATGAATAGAGTGATTTGTTTTAATGGTGTTTGTAGATAGGATATCATGTCCGCATCTTGTACAGCAATTAACCACTGGGAGGAATGTATGCAATGTGTTAATCATTGAAACTGTCCTACCAATCTGATTTGAAACTGTCTCATTGCTGTTTGTTTATCAATAAAATTATGGAAAAAAAAAAGTCCAGGGTCAGTCTGGACTTCCAGTTCAGTGCAACCATTATTTGGTCCCTGATAGAAACATTGGCTCCCAAATCTGTGCTTCCACCTAGTTACATTCCTACAACTTCAAGTCATAGGAAACAAAATTGTGTATGAGTTGTTAGACATGATGATGAGAGGAATCACTCTTACTTCCACTCATTATTTCACTGACTTTCTATTCTGCATCTAGGAAAACACCATCATCGGTTGGTCATTGATTCACATCATGTACTGCACATTGTAAAGCAGAGACCAATTTTTTGGAATGTGTTTTGCATATGAAAGCTGAGTTTTCAACCGACCCTTTCCTGTGCCATCAGACCAGCAGCTGCTCCTGGGTCATGGGTGTGGGAAAGATCACTGATTGCCCTGTGCCTGACCCTGTTGGTTTACTACTATCAAATGAGTTGCTTGATCAGAAGCATTGTTGTGCGGAATATCACAAAGGTGGAGAGAAGACTTTGTGGCTTCGTGGATGGCACTCCTGGAAAAAGCTTTGTAGGCAGGGAAGGCAATTCCATATCCTATAGATACGCTGTACAAAAGAGGGGGGAAATGCTGTTATCTTCATTGGCTCAACTGGCCCTCAAGTGTCTGGTTGTTCTCCGGGGAAGGTGCTATACTGAGGGCTCAGCACTGGTCTCTCTGATTGTCAGTTTGGGCTCTCAGGAGAGGACAGAGCCAGTGTCCTTTTGTAAGTCAGTGTCCCATTGGCAAAATCACACATAGACTTCCTGCTTGCCACCATAGTGATTTGGTATGTCGTGCGTGCTACAGAGCAAATTCTGGCTGTGGGAGGATGCAAACGCACACCCGCAAAATGTATTACCTTGCCCATGTGATTGCGGAAAACCTCTTCTATAGTGACCACAGTTGAGATTTCAGGTGGCTCACTCACATCAGCACCCTGTGCCCACTTCGCGAGTCTGTCCAAATGCCTCTTCCCCAGGCTCCTGCTGTCTCCATCTTCCAATCTTTTTCTTTCAAAGTTCCTTACTGTCCATTTCGGCCATTAATTCACAACCCAGGAGCTAGCGTAGATTCCCACTTCTGGTCATCTCTCAGTTCAGTTGAGCAGACAACCAAAGACGCTGCTTGGACTTCTGCCCATGGTTGCTTTCCTTACCTCCGACTTTTAGAGACACTCAAGATTGGAGTGGTGATATAGCAGTACACCTTCAGGGAGTACTCACAAATCATGCAGAATCACCTGTAAACTAGCCTGGATTTGTTTTATTTTCAGTCAACCTCTTAAAGAACTCACCATGGGCTGGCCAAATAGCTCAGCGGATTAAAGCACTTGCAAGCAAGTGCAGGGGCTGGGGGTTTGATTCCTGGGTTTGCCATGCTGGCCTCGCCCCTGGGGCATGCTGAGATGGCAGTTGAGACTGGGCTTGGTGGTGCATGTCTGTAATCCCAGCTCTTGGGAGGCTGTAAACAGGTGGATCACTACGAGTCCAACCTAGTAGTGAGACCCTGAACACCCTGTAGACCCTTCTGTAACACCCACCCACCCACCCACACACACACAACACACAGACACACCCACCCACCCACACACACACAGACACACACACACACAGACACACACACACACACACACACACACACACACACACACGAACTCACCATGAATCCATAGGTGTAGTTCTATATTTCAGAAGTAAGGACAGAAGGAAGTTTTGTTTTCTGTATTGAACCAGGAGGTCCATAGTATTGCTACACCTCTATTTCTTAATTTGCTAACTTTGGATTTATATTGACTTCTGTTGTAAAAGATGAGGACTTGAAGACTTAGCTTATTTCTCCCATCTATAGCCTCTTATTTTTGGTAGTTATCTTTATTTATTGTGCTGGTTTCCTTTGCCAGATTTTTATTTATTT
>NW_004524609.1:13915139-13922023 GCF_000260255.1 Octodon degus | reverse complement strand
ACTTTTTTTTTTTTTTTGCAGAGATAGGGATTGAACTCAGGCCCTTGCACTTGCCAGGGAAGCACTTATGCTACTGAGCCATCTCTCTGGCCCTTGCAAGAATGTTTTTTGAGACAGGGTCTTGCTATACAAGCTCTTCGCTATATGAGCTTTGCCTACAAAGCTCTTTTCAGGCTGATGTTGAACTCACTGTGTAGCTCAGGCTGGCCTGGAACTCACGGTGATGCCCCTGTATCAGCCCCGAGTGCTGTTTTATTTTTTTTAATTGTTTAATTGCTTTAATGTAAAGTGCTAGGTTTATAGACATGCACCGCTGTGCCCAGCTTACCTTAGCAACTTTAATATTCCTTAACACACTCAATTCTTATTCCTTCAGAGTGAAACAATCATTCTCCATACTCATTCAGCAAGATGAGAACATTGTCAAGTCTACTGTCCTTCCACGCACCTCTCTTACCCACTCCTTTTAACTTCTCAGCTTCTTCCAGCTTTCTATTTGCGTTGTCAAAGTTGGTGACATTTACATTCTCTTCTTCAACCACATTTATGTCATCGGTGCCTTATACACAGATTGATTTTTAAAAGTTGAAATCCAAGGAAATGGCTTTGTATTTTGATGGTCATGTAAATACTGTTTTCTGTGTTGAACGGGCTGGTTTAGAAGAATCACCTTTCCCCCAATTTCACTCTTACATCACAGCCCTGGTACAAAGACTGAAGAGAAAATGTTCTCTACATCAAACCCAAAGAGATGATCTTTCTGTATTTTCCATCGGTTGTTGAAATTATGCTTCAATTTAGTCTGCTCTGTGTTTAGATCGTAATTATTTTGGGTAAACTTTTTTCTTGGAAGGGTCGGGAAGATAGCTCAGTAGAATAAGTGCTTTCCTGGCAAGTGCAAGGGCCTGAGTTCAATCCCCAGTACCCCCCCCAAAAAATAATTTTTTTTCTTGGAGTTTTTAAGTGCTTGTCCTGGATTTTTAATTTTATGTTATTTATTTATTTATTTATTTATTTATTTATTTATTTATTTATTTGTATTTTATGGAAGGGTGTACAGGGTGTTCAGGGTCTCACTACTAGATTGGACTCCTAGTGATCCACCTGTTTACAGCCTCCCAAGAGCGGGGATTACAGGCGCGCGCCACCACGCCCAGTCTCACCATGCCCAGTCTCTGTCCTGGATTTTTTTGGTAGAAGCAAAGAGTCTTTGTTATCATTTTAGAAATATCTTCCAATTTCTTGCTGCTACAGTCCTGTAATTCCTGGTTCCTTTGTGCTCTTGAAGCCCTCGTATTTGGAGGTCCCCAAATTCTTGTCCTCACCAGGCACTGTCTGGGGCTTCCTCTCCTCAGGCTTTTCTCCTTCTCCAGATCTTGTTCATTTTGTTAGAACGTCTCCTCCAGCAATTTCTTTAGAAAAGATATCCGGGAGGTAATTTTTCTCTTGAGTGTTTGGATGTCTGAGCCTTTTTCTTTCTTTGATAGTTTGAACACATTTTCAAAAAAATCATTTTCCCTTAGAAAGCAGAAGGCACAGCTCTGCCGTCTTCTGGGTCCTGTATGGCTGACAAGAAGCCACAGGTGGGTCTTCCTTCTTTTGTGGGAAACTTCCGACTGCTGTTTCCCAACAGTGAATTCTTTGGTGAATATTTTAAAATTCATTTTACTAATTAGTCTCTCTTAGTCAAAAGCTTCCATTCTGCCTTGAATTCTAGAAAACTCCTTATTTATTTATTTAGACAAGAGTCTCACGATGCAGTTCAGCCTGGCCTTGAACTCAATTTGTTGCCCAGGCTGGTCTCGAACTCACAGCGAACCTCCTGCCTCAGCCTCCCGCGTGCTGGGGTTACAGGCACGCACCACCATACCCGGCTTCCCCTTCGTCTCCCACTTTTTGGTACAGAGTTTCACTAGGCAGCTCAGACTCATAGTGATCCTCCTGTTTTCAGCCCCTGCAGTGCTGGGATTACAGGCGTGTGCCACCATGCCTACACTTCTGGCTCAGCATGCCTGGGGGTGGGGCCCAGTGCAGCATTCAGTGCCTGGGATCAAACCCGGTCCCTGTGCTTGCCCAAGCAGGCGCTTAGTCTGCTGAGCTATCTTGCCAGCCCCTGGCTTCCCTGTTTAATTCAGTAGTTGATTTCTTTTCTCTCTCTCTCTCTCTCTCTCTCTCTCTCTCTCTCTCTCTCTCTCTCTCTCTCTCTTCTTTCTATTTAATTTAATTTATTTTTTTATTTTTTTTGGCAGAACCGGGGATTGAACTCAGGCCCTTGCACTTGCCGGGGAAGCGCTTATTCCACTGAGCCATCTCCCTGGCCCTTCTTCTTCCTATTTTAAAACTTAATTTGGTTTTGGTTTTGTTCTTGGTACTGGGAATTGAACTTGGGATCCCGAGCTTAGGCAAGATCCTCGCCTAGGCAGGTGCTGTGCCACTGAGTTGTCTTTCCTGCCTCTCTTCTTTAAGAACATCTAGTTTTCCAAATATTAGACCTCCTTGATTGGTCTGCTAAGTCTCTAGTCATTTCTCTCATATTTTCTCACTATTTTTTTACTCTACATTTTGGAGAGTTCCTCCACTTTATTTTCCAATTCTTTATTTGTAGTTCTGCAGCCATATAATTTAGATTCTGATAACTTGTTTTCTTACTCCCCAGTGAGTCACTTTTCCTTGCAATCTATTCTCTTCTCATGGATGCAATGTCTTTCCACATTTCTCTGATGGTACAGTTGGACTGCTGTTTATTTTTTTATTAATCTTAAGATTTTTCTTTCATTTGTCACACGTCTAGTGATTTTTAAAAAAAATTTCTATTAGGGCCAGGGAGACAGCTCAGTAGAATAAGCACTTGCCTGGCAAGCACAAGGGCCTGAGTTCAATCCCTGATTCCGAAAAAAAAAAAAAAATTCTATCAATGAATGAAGGAAAGAAATTGTTTTAGCCTGTTTTCTGTTTCTGTAACAAAATACCCAAGATTGGGTACTTTATAATGAAAAGAGGTTTATTGAGCTCACAGTTTCAGAAGTTGAAAGCTTAAGATTGCACTGTCCTACTTGTTAGACTCTGGTTAGGAACCCCCTGGTCAAAAATAGGAGAAGAGGTCACGTGATCAGAGCAAAGGTCAGAGAAAAGGGACGGTTCAGTGTTGCTCTTTTCACATAGGTGTTAACTGGATCTTTCAAGACCTACATGGGTACCTTCTGGAGGTGGTGAGCCCAACACCTGAACTGCCTTCCACTGGGCCCCACCTCTTTTTTTTTTTTTTTTTTAATGTATTTAGTACAAGATCTACAGGGTCTCACTACACAGATTGGACTTGTAGTGATTCTCCTGTATTCAGCCTCCCAAACCCTGGGATTACAGGCGCATGACACCACGCCCAGTCTCCGTTGCCATCTCAGTGCGCCCCCGGGGCAGGGCCAGCATGGCATGCTGGGGTTCGAACCCCAGTCCCTGCATCAGCCTAAGTAGGTGCTTTAGTCTGCTGAGCCATCTGGCTGGCCCCAGACCCCACCTCTTAAACATTCTATTGCCTATCAATATCACTGTTGGTCAAACTTTAGCACATGAATTCAGAGGGACACACTCAAGCCATATCCAAACCACAGTGGGGCAATTTTTCTGGGGGGCTGGAGTGGGTTTCCTGTACTTTCCCTGGATGGGGGAAGCGCTGCCTAGGTGCTGCGGTCCCCACGCAGAGCCTGTTTCCTGTCTGGCTTTGCTCGGTGAGGACTGGCCAGGGAAGCAGCCGTGCAGCTAGGCTGTGGCGGCCCATGCAGCGCACAGAGGCGTGTTTCCTCCGGCACACTGGCAGCTCCCAGGGTCTGCGAGCAGCTTCATTGATTCAGCCAGGAGGCCTCTGGTCTTTACTGAGTGCCCTGTTGGTCTAATAGGCAGAAGCGGAGCTGGAAGGTGATGAATGACAAATTTGTTCCATAGACTTTCAATTAACCTCTGCTTTTTCTGTGCCGCGTCCTTATTTTCCCTCCCACTGCAGCTTGTGTCTGACAGCCACAAGCGCTGATCTTTCTGGGGTCCCTTCTGGAGGCTCTGGAGCTGCCTCAGTTGGCCTCTCTGGGGGATCCGCCTGCAGCTTGCCCCCCTCTGCTCTCTCACCACACACTCCCAGGGCTTCTGGCTCTCAGAATGCTTGCTACACATGTGTATCCCTGATGACCTTTCTTTCTTTTTACACTTATTGATTTATCACCCTTTCCTTCCTTTAATATTTATTAGTTTTTAATATTTATTAAATGATGTGCTAGGCATGGTGGCATATGCCTGTAATTGCAGCATTTAGGAGACTGAGACAGGAAGATTGCTGCAAGTTCAATCTAGGCCAAGCTAGGCTACATAGTGAGTTCAAAGCCAGCCTGGACTACATAGTGAGACACTGTCTCAAAAAAAAGTTATGTGACAGGCACAGGCACTGTTTTAGACACAGGAAATAAAAGAAGCATCAGAGATGAGCTCTTTGCTCTACTGGGGATTATATTTTATTGAGAATATAAACACATAAATTTGAAAAGTATAAATAGTGATAAGTTCTATACAAAGAAATCAGATATTGATGGTATGAAGCCACAGAGACTCTTTAGGAAAAACAGTTGAGGACAGTCGCCCGGGGAACAGAGTTTGAAGTTGAGAGCTGAGAGAAGAAACTGGACAGTCAGCAGGGGCTGGAAGGTGTCACAGTTAGGCTAGGAAATGTCTGCCAAAGGCTTCTGTGTGTCAAAGGCTCGGTCCTGAGGGCAGCGGTGTTCAGAGGTGGGGAGACTGGATCGTGAGACTTCACTGCATCCGTGGATTAAACCATTGATGGATTCATAATTTCATGGCATTCATGGGAGGTGAGAGATATTTAGAAAGCAAGATGTAGTTGAAGAGAGTAGGTCACGGCAATGTGCCTCTGGGGACCATAGCTATATTCTGTCTCTGCCCCTGCCTCTGCCTATCTCCTTGGCTGTCCTGAGATGAGCACCTCTCTCTACCTCTCTTTTTTCTAGGTTGTTGCTAGCTTACCATAGTCCTAAAAGCAATGGAGCCAGCCAACTATGGACTGAAACATTTGAACCCATGACATGCAGTGGATCCAGAGCAGAAGAGCTCAGGGTGCTGGAGCAGAGTGGGTCAGGGAGAACCACGTGGAGGTTCCCCGGGGATGGAGGTGGGTGCCGGATCAGGGGAAACTTGAGCAGGGTGAGGAAGTGGTACGTTACTCTGCATGTTAAAGAAAGTCATTTAATCAGGGAGGCAACATGATCTGATTTATATATCTAAAATCATGTATTTGGCTGCTGAAAGGAGAATGATTGTTTGGGGCCATAGAGAAGTGAGGAAAGCAGCCAGAAGGGCAGGCGGCTCAGCAGCATGGAGCTGGACAGAGGGAAGGAGCTGAGTTCAGCCTGTGATGGATGAGCAGGGCTGGGGGACCCACTGATGGATCGGGTGCAGGCGATCAGAGAAAGAGGCCTCAGAGCTAGCTCCTAGGTATTTTGGCTGGGACACAAGCCTTGCTAGAGATGCTGTTTTAATGGCACAAGAAGGTCAGCATTTCAGGCATCCAACAGTGGGAGCCATCCACCACGTGCTGGAAAAGCCAGGGCAGCCGGAACTAAATTTGGTCTGTTGAGTTTACAGTGTCCATGGATAGGTGCCAAAAGTTAGGCAAGCAGTTGGCTCCAGGATCTGGAGGTCTGGCGAGAGGTGAGAGTTGGAGTCAAGAGCTGAGTGCTGGGTTGGGGAGATACCTTGGTGGTCTAAGCACCTGCCTGGCAAGTGTAAGGACTCGGGTTCAATCCCTGCTACTGTAAGCCATGCCAGCCACAGAACCTAGGCATGTTGTGCCAGCCATCAAAACCAGGTGTGGTGGCACACACCTATAATACCAGCACTGGGGAGGCTGAGGCAGGAGGATCACTATGAGTCTGAGTGGCATAGCAAGACCATGTACCAAATAAATAAATAATAAAAAACATTTTAGAAGTCAGGGACCATTGGCAAAAGACAACATTGTGAAAACACAGGAGTGGATGAGACTCTTTGAAGGACAGTGGAAGACAAAGAAAGAGGACAGGGCAAGGTCTGAGCTGCTCGCTGGGCACACTGACATTGATGGGCCAAAGAGAAGCAGTGAAGCAGTCAGGGAAGTACAGGCCAGGAAAGTGGGTGGAAAACCGGAGAAGCTGGAAACACAAAGACCAGGAGAGAGATTTCAAGGACAAACGGGTGAATAAAGTTGAGTGCTGCTGAGAAATGATGAAGGCTATGGACAGGAAGCTCCCTGAGCCTTTGGCGATGTGGACAGGTACAGGCTCACAGGCTTGGGCTTGGTCCTTGTGGAGCAGGAGCAGAGAGCAGAGGTCTCGAGGAGGTTCTAGGAGCCAGGACAGCTCTGAAGAGGTTTTACTGGAGGAGTAAATGGTGGCACAAGTTCTAGGTGGCAACGATGGGCCCGCTGTGGTATGTGGAGCTGTGGACACCGCGCAGGCTGGTCTCACTCCCGGGAGTGGGTTTTGGGGCTGTTAACTGCCCAGCAGTTCTTCTATCTAACACACACACACACACACACACACACACACACACACACACACACAGGCTCCAGATTGGGACTCTTACAGTCAAGTTAGTACAGTTGCTTGGTCCAGGCTAATCTTAATTGAACTGAGTCACTCAGACTTCCTTCTCAAAGCTGATTGGCTCAGAAACATCACATGACTTGCTCTGGCCAAGATGCCTCTTGGGATTTTGGAACTAATAGGTGTGTGTGAAGGGGAGGGGTTGAATTGTTTTTCTTCTTCTTCTTCTTCTTCTTCTTCTTCTTCTTCTTCTTCTTCTTCTTCTTCTTCTTCTTCTTCTTCTTCTTCTTCTTCTTCTTCTTCCTC
>NW_004524609.1:13875592-13915039 GCF_000260255.1 Octodon degus | reverse complement strand
TCCTCCTCCTCCTCCTCTTCCTCTTCTTCTTCTGCACTGGGGAAGGAACCTAGAGCCTCACACAAGCTAGGCAAATTTTCTAGTACCGAGCTACACCACCACACACCCAGGAAGTTAAAGTGTTCTAGCTTGCCCAGCCTGACTGGGAAGTAGAAGATGCTGGTTTGGAGTAGCCAAGCAGAACAGGAATGAGCCCTGCTCTGCTCTTCTTAGATACCCGTGTGGGTCTGTTCTCTTATATCCTATGAAGGAAAATTCACCTCTTCCTTTACATAGGCTTGTGTGTGTCTTCATTACTTGAAGTCAAGAATTCTGATAAATTCTGTATCATGATTACGTTTTTCCAAATACTAGAGCTGAGTTTTAGAGGTGACATAATCTGCCTGTGCTCACGCAGCTATGGTGATGGGTCTCAGTGAGAAGCTGAGTGTCATTTTCTCCCACACTGCTCCTCCCTGCACTCCTCTTCCCACCTCTGGGAATAGTGATTTCTTCATCTGATCCCTGACATACATCTCAGGACTCCCACAAAAGCCCCAATTTCAACCATAGTCCACTGCACCTGTGAGTTGCTGGAATTTCCCAGAACTTTGTCTTGAACGGGTTCAGAAATGCAGTCCCCACTACTGCACTGTCACTGAGCCCCTTCCCCCACTGTCTCATTAAGATAAAGTGAAGGCTGTAGAGGCACAGCGAAGGGTGAAGAAGATACAAGGAGCAGGAGAGAGACGTGTAGGCACAGGACAGCCATGAAAGATGGAGGAAAGCTGGGTTAAGAAAGGAAGAATGTGAGACACACACTGAGAAATGCTATGGAGACAGCACAAGCTGATGCCTTCCTCGAAGCCAGATCTGGTCATGGGAATTCTCTCAGCTCAGCTCCTTCCCAGCTTCCCAGCAACTCAGGAGAAGTCCCAAGTCTCTGGCCTTGTCCAGATAGCCTTGTGTGGCTGGTCCTCTCCACACCCAACTCTCGAGCCCTGAATCTTGCCCACAAGACTCCAGCTCACTGCCCTGGGCTTCTCAGACACACCACTGCACCTGCTGTGCAAGGGACCCTTCCCCCTCCACTCAGCCTCAAGATGGGTCCTGCTGCCTCTTTCTGGGCAGGTCCCTGCCTCCACGTGCAGTCTCCTGATGGTGCATCCAGAGGAGCGCTTATTTATTCAGGACTGGGAGTCTTGAGGCAGGAGCAAGAAAGAGAATCAGCAGGGAGGTAGAAGCAGCAAGGCTAGAGGTTGGCTGCAGTCCCCGGGGCCAGATACCACGGGATGGCAGGGTGTGCATCTCTGACCTGGCTTCCCAGGGAATGACAGGGGAAAGCCTTCCTCCATTGATCCTGGTCCCCATAGGTCCTTTGGCCAAGGTTGCCTCCAAGGACACCAAGCCTTCAGAATTGTGTAGGAGTGAGGCCCTCAGGGGTTCCATTCCAAAGTGACAAGGAACATGGGCAGTCACTATGCAGGCTGACAGGAGGCTACAGGGCTGCTATGTGTAGAACTGGTTGCTGCAGTAAATTATGGAGTAGGGGGTGGGACCAAAGTGGCCCATGGCAGGTGGTAGGTGGTCACCTTGCCTGACCATCCATCTCCAGGTGGTCCCTGTGACTCTTCACTCTCTCAGCACCCCACCGACTTCTCAAACAACACTCAATATGATTTGTGTTTATTTTACATTTATTTAGTTATTTTAAAATCTGCCTTCCCCAGTCCCTTTGTTACTTTAAAAAGGTCACTTGGGAAATGGACTTCAGGGAGAAAGGTGGTTGGGAGACAAGCTAGGGTGCTCTGCGGGAGCCCAGGTGGCAGGGAAAATAAGGGTCATCCGTGGTTGAGGGGGAAGCCAGCGTTAGGATGGTTTTGGAATTGGGCTGGTGGGACTGGCTCATGGAGTAGATGCAGGGAGTGAAGCAGACAGGGGTCCAGGAACATGGGTTGGTTGGGCTGGAGAGACTGGGTGGATGTGGGGTTGGCTTGGCTGCTGGCACCCTGATCAGCTGCTGCCCTCAGGCTGGGCCTGCCATGTCCACAGGACAGCCCCAAATCCTGGCATATGGTGGGGTCTCAACCCATATTTGCTAAATGAATGGACTCAGGCAGGGGAGAGAGGGTGAGCAAGATGGAGTTATGGTTTAAATTACAAAGCTTCCACTAAAGACTCAAGTTTTGTGGGCTCAGTGCTTTGAGGGTGGGGCCTTGTGAGGTGACTGGAATGGGTCGTGAGAGGTGGGGCCCAGGGTGAGGAAGCAGTCCCTGTGAGGAGGGTGGAGTTGAGGATGGACTCCGGAGTCATGAATGTGCCAGGCAAGTGTTCCCTCATGGAGCTTCACCCCTAGTCTACAATGCCCTCATCAATAAACCTGAGTAGAGAAGTTTCACAGCTGGGTGGCAACTTTAAGACATATATTATGTGTCCTTTATTACTGTCTATGTTGAAACAAAGCCTAGTCAGCTGGGTTTCTGAGGGAGTGTGGTGAGGAGATCCCCTTCCTCTTTGTGTTGCTCAGGCATGGTGAACAGAAACTGGCCTATCTGTTCCATCCTGATTAATACAAGGGTGACTGAAAACTTCGGGCATATTTCAATGTGTCCCAGGAAAGATACATTGCTATTAATTACCCTCAAAATACTCCTCCTTGCTCTGACACATCCCACTGTCATTGCTGTGTTTGCAAGCAGTTCTGCAAGTCTTCCTTCATGAGTGTCTTTATGAGATGGGATCAAAAATACAGTGAATGCAGCTGTAAAGTGCCATCCAGCGGAAAGGCAGGCATAGAAAAGCACCACTGGAGGTCCTCTCACTTTATTCCTGGCCCTGGCATCAGGAGACTTATGATTCTTTCCCAATGTCAAAATGACCATATCTGGGATAAGAAAAAGAGAAAAGAAAGAAGGGGGGCCAGGAAGATAGCTCAGTAGAATAAACGCTTGCCTGGCAAGCACAAAGGCCTGAGTTCAATGCCTGGTTCCAAAAAGAGAGAGAGAGAGAGAGAGAGAGAGAGAGAGAGAGAGAGAGGAGGAAAATACGTATATGCACAGAATTCTGTGTGTATACATAGAATGGCTTGGGTAATTGTACTAATGATTTCTACTGGTCTATTGAAAAGAACAGTGAATGCTTAAATGTTTTCTTCTTGTTCAATCTTTTTTGACCAATTTTGCATGCTTACGTCTGGTCATCTGAACAACTAACTTGAAGGCACCAATGTGCATTATAACAACCATTGTTGAATTCCTAGCATCTCGTTTAGTGACATTTTGTATTGTTTCCAATTTTCTGACTTTTTTTTATTGTCTTAAAAAAATGACCATGAGGGCCAGCCAAATAGCTCAGCAGATTAAAACACCTGCTTAGGCAGACGCGTGGACCGGGAGTTCGATCCTCTAGCCTGCCATGCTGGCCGGGGCACGCTGAGACGGCAATTGAGAGTGGGGGTGGTAGTGCACGCCTGTAATCCCAGCACTTGGGAGGCTGTAAACAGGAGGTTCACTAGGAGTCCGATCTATACAGTGAGACCTTGTACACCCTGTAACCCTGTCCTAAGCACACACACACACACACACACACACACACACACACACACAAAGACAATGAAAAGAAAACTTTTTTTTAATTGCTAGCTGAACTTTTTTATTAACTCACAATTATCTTCTGGTTTGTTGAAGCAGTAAGTCAGATGACACTTGCCACAATAATATCTGTCGAGGTGGCTGGCCACTGAAACTCCTGCACCACATTCATCTGAAGGGCGCTCTCAACGAAGACAACTGATTTTGTCATTTTCATCTGCCCTATAGTATTTTAGGTCAGCCAACTTAACCTTCTTTCTCTAGTGCTTATTCTTCTTGGGAGTGGGGTAAGACTTCTTCCTTTTCTTAGCACCACCACGGAGTCTCAACACAAGATGAAGGGTAGACTCCTTTTGAATGTTGTAATCAGACAAGGTCCGTCCATCTTCCAGTTGCTTACCAGCAAAGATCAGCCTCTGCTGATCAGGAGGAAATCCTTCCTTATCCTGGATCTCAGCCTTTACATTCTCTATCGTGTCTGAGGGTTTCAACTCAAGTGTGATAGTCCTCCCTGAAAGAGTTTTCATGAAAATCTGCATGTTGGCAGCGGCTCACACATGGCAGATCGGAGGCGAAAGGAATACACTTTGTATCCATTCAGAACACTGAGCCTGCCACAACAGTGCAGCTACAGAAAGACACTCAGGAAAGAAGATTCCAGAAGGGTTTCAGTGAGTGGCAGGAATAATGGGACGAACAAGCTTGTGGTGAGGGGGAGCATTCTGAGGGGAATTAATGGTGATGTGTCTTTTACTGTAATACAGTTTAAAATTTAAAGATCCATAATATTTTTCTATCCCCAGCTACAGCTACCTCTTCCCTCTTTGCAGAACCAGGGATTGAACTCAGGTCCTTGTGCTTGCCAGGGAAGCGCTTATTCTACTGAGCCATCTCCTGGGCCCCCCTCCTCTCTCTCTGGATGTGAGGTTTCCCAGGCCCAGCCTGAGGGGGCTGTACATAGCTTTTAGGTTTGCTTAGGCTTCAGGAGTCCTGCTGACTTTGCCTTCAGTGTGTATTGCGCTACCCCACTGATGTAGCCCTTGGCCATCGGACTTCCAGGGGAATTGGTAGAGGCACAATACACACAGCCATAACATGCTTGTGTAGTTTAACTTGCCCTTTTGAGCTCTTGGAATCTCCTGTGAGAAGGATGCTCAGATAGATTCTGGCCCAAAGAGAGGACCTAAAGTAGACTGAAACTGAGCCGGCATCCAATGCCACCACCCCTCATCCTGAAGCAGAGCTGACCTGCAGAGTTGTAAACAAGGGGAAACAGTGGATGCTGTTCTAAACTGCTAGCTTTGGGATAGCTAGTTACAAAACATTACTGCCACAGTAGCTGACCTAACTTCATAAGAAAGAGGTTTATTTAGCTCATAATTGTGGAGGGTCAAGCCTCCAAAATGGCCTCATCAGTGTGAGGTCAGGTCTGGTGAGGGTGATCTTGACTACATCATAGCATGATGGGTGAAGAGAGGCGGGGCTCCCAGTCAATTCTGAAGGCACATCCACAGCGATCTAAGACCCACCCACAGTGACCTAAGGCCCTTTCTCTGGCTCCACCTTTTAAAGCTTCCATACCACTAGTAGTAACCTGAGGACCAAGCCCCCAACTCATGAACCCCTGGCAGGGAAAGGAGGAGGAATAACCTTGAGGGCAGGCAGGTGGCAGACCAGCACATCTCTTTGTGCATCCACTCTGTTCCACTCTGCCTGCCTCCGTAGGCAGCCTCCCTGTCCACACGACGGCTTGGCCAGAGCCTGGGAGGCGCTAGCTTCCATGCTCTCCCACAGGAATCCACAGCGTGAGCATCACCTGTGAAACTCATTTGAATAAATACATTTCTACCATTTTGTTTATCACTACTAAATTTGACCAGAGGACCGTGGGGACACAGGTGTCCCGGAATGTCCCAGAGGACCATGGGGGAGAGACAAGGGGAGGCTCACCTGGATCAGAGTTGGCTGGTGGTAGATGACAACTGGCCACAGCAGATGTTCAGAAAAAGAAAAAGGGCTTGTTGCCAGACAAAGGGAAGGAAAGCCTTCTCCCTTAGTAGGGCGTCATGGCCTGCTCGATCCGAGTCACAGCACCAGATGTTAGGTTTTTTGTGGTAGTAGAGACAGGAAAGATAAGAGGCCTTCATTGCAAGCTTGGGGAAGACCACTGTAAAGGGGAGAGGTGGAGCTTCCGAGAACCTGGATGGGGAAACAAAGGCTATATAGGGTCAGGATGGAGGTGTGGCTTAGGCGCAGGCTGCATGACGTAGTAGACAGTGATTGGGCCATGATTGGGCAGGAGGCGGGGACAATGAAACAAGATAGTGTAAGAAGTAGGAAGTTGTAATTCGACCAGGAAGGAGGAAGGCGGAGCATAACACGTGGCTCAGTGGTCTGTGCCGTATTATCTTGTGGCCATGATGGCTTAGCAGAAATTTTTATTAAGGCAGAGAAAATCTATCACTTCTCCTGTCCATTCTCCACCCAGTGGTCAGAATGATATTTTCCAGATATAAATCAGATCACTTCAGTTCTTTGGGTAAAGTCTATCAATAAGGGCCACAAGATAGCTCAGCAGACTAAGCACCCCCATAGGCAAGCTAAGGGACCAGGGCTCAATCCCCAGTACCGCATGCCATGCTGGCCCGGCCCCCGGGGCATACTGAGCTGGCAACTGAGTTCAGGCATGGTGGTGCATGTCTGTAATCCCACCAGTGAGGAGGCAGGAAACAGGAGGATCACTACAAGTCCGAGCAGTGCAGTGAGACCCTGTATCAAATATATAAATTTTAAAAAAGTAAGATCTATCAATGGCCCCAAGTCCAAACTCCGTTACCCAATTTGATGTTTCTCCTGCTGTCTTGTTCAGCTTGAGACAGGGTCTCTCTCTAGCCAGGTTGCCTGGGTTGAACTTGCACTGCTAGGCACAAATGAACTTTCCACCACAACCTCCTGAGCAGTGGACCACAGGTGTGGCCCTTCACGTCCATCTCCTGTCTTGCCGCCGAGCTCACCTTCTTCATCTTCTTCCTCTCCCACTGGGTTCCAGACAATCACTGGTTTCCTGCAGAGCCCAACACATGTGCATCTTTCTTGCCCTTGGGCCTTTGTACCCATAGCTATTGGACCATCAACCATTCCTCAGCAGTTCTTTGTCTTCTTGGAGGTCCCAGCTGATGTGTCGCCTTTTCAGATATGCCTTCACTGGCCATCCCAGGTGTCTTCCCAGTGCTACTTCTGTCCCATCCCCTCACACTCTTGTGACATGCTATGCTTCTTTTATTTATACATTGTCCTGGTTACAGTCTCACCAAAGCTGGATTATCGTCTCTATGAGGCCTGGCTTGTCACTGCTGTTTTACTTGTTTCTCCCTAAAATGTATCTACATAGGTGGCACCTAAAGATACCAAAAAATTAAGTGGACAAAAGAGGGGACCTGGTAGGGACTGGAGCCCAAGGACACTGCTCCTAACCCCTGGGGAAAGTCATATTGGGATTTCCATGGAGGGCTATGGGTCAGGGGCTGGGTCTCTGTGTGAAACGATAGAAAGGTCTGTAGGGTATGTTTGTGAAACCTGGTTCCCTCTGTCACATCACAAGAGAAGATTTGAGGTGGGGGAGTGGAAAGGTGCTAAATAAAGACCAAATCTTATTGTCTCCGGTCTTTGATTACCAGCTGCTTAGCCTGCAGTTACGCAGTCAGTGGTGATGAGCTGTAATTGCAGACGTTTTCCCTGGTTATTTTTTCCCCTGGAAGATAAAGTGATACCTGTAATTTCCCAAAAGATGTGCTCCAGGCTTCCATCTGGAGACAGAGGCTAAGCGCTTCCACCACCCAGGAGGCGTGAGCTTTCCTTCTACTTTCTTGGCAACTAGGTGGGCTGGCTGGGGGTTAGTGGTTCTGCGTCCTGGTCTAAATTCTGCCTCCGGGGCTGGTGAGATGGCTCAGTGGTCTAAAGCACCTACTTAGAACAAGCTAAGCTAAAGCACAGAGACCGCAGTTCAATCCTGCAGCACCACATGCCAGCCAACCCTGCTCCCTGGTGGGCTGAGCTGGCCACACACACACACACACACACACACACACACACACACACACAAATAAATAAAATTAAAAAAAAATAAATTCTGCCTCCAACTGGCTGTATGATCTAGGCCTCAGTTTGCCCATCTAGAAAATGGAGGCTTTGACAGGTGCTAGGGAAGCAAGGTGGAAAGATGGAGAGCACACAGGCTTTGAGAGAGGAGCTCGGAGGAGTTAGGGTCTGAGTACGCAGGGGCCCTGCTGGGTACTTCTTTCTGTTCCTTGGAGAGCAGCTGTTCCTTTCAGCCCCTCTGCCCTGTCTGCTTAGCTCCCAAAGGCCAATCCTGTCCACAGAGGTCCTTCCAACTCTACCTGCTCATTCTTGCTTCCGCTCACTAGAGTTTTTATGTGGGCTGCAGGAATTGCTGTCTGGACATTGGAGCTTGGGTCACCAAGTCTGGGGCCACTGTCCAGTAGTTGGGGGAGGAGGAGGAGGAGGAAGAGGAGGAAGAGGAGGAAGAGGAGGAGGAGAAGAGGAGGAGGAGGAGGATCATCTGGCTTTGCTGTGGGCATGGTCCACTTCATGCTTTGAGCACACAAATGTACAGACTGGTTGACTAATTTACAACAAACAGAAGTGTGTTGGGTCATGAATCTAGAGGCTGGGAATGCAAGAGAGAGGGGCTGGAGTCTGTGAGCACTTCTTGACACATTGTGGGAAGCAAGAGGTGGGAGAGACAGAGAAGGGACTGCTGCCTTGCGGCTTGCAGTCCTGGGCTTGGGTCCCCAGTCTCATGCATGCTAGCCCAGCTCTCTCCCATGAGAGCATCCCTAGCCCAGGTGCACACATCCTTTCCTACAGGACCCATTTCTACCCCAGGATAGCATTCACCCACTCAGAAACACAGAATCCTCATGGCTTAATCAATCCCTCAAGGCCCCCCCCCCCGCTTTATTGTCCTGGGGATTGATTTTCCTTCCAGCACCTTAGGGGTTGCATTCAAATCACAGCAGAGAGAGACCTTGTACCCCTGGGTCCTGAGTTATAGTCCAGCCTGTGCTCTCCACAGGGATCCTGTTATGAGCCCACCCCTTCCATGACCCTCCTTTAGGCAGCTTACGTGTGGGGGTCTCCAGGGACTGGTCGGGGGCTGGAGGAGTCATGCTGCATATTGTTCTAGTGGAAAGATGTGTTCCAAGCTTTCTAGCAACAAACAACAGATAGTTTTCAAAGCGTTTTTGGAGCCTGGCCTATGCCCAGCCTGGGGACAGTCAGTGCCAGCTCTGGGCTCAGAAAGACCGGCGAGCAGAGTGGAGTGGCACAGTTGGCTGCTTCCACCCTCCTAGGTACCCCTGCTGTGGACTTGCTGGTACCTCAAGCATTCTCAGCTCTGGGCCTAGGCAGGCCCACTGAAGAGATTCTTGGGCTTACACTGTGGAGAAACAGAAGTAAAAAGTGTTTCTCTCCACTTCAAGGTGAAGGGCACTCTCGCATCATGCACTGCCCACTGGGCATGCATGATGAGCCATTCCTCAGAGATGCATGGGAAGATGTGAGCAGGCAGTCTGGTGCCTGCCCAACTTCCAGGCCACATAGGACACCGCTTCTGCATCTGCTGTTATGCTGTTGCCCCCTTGCCTCCAGTAAGGGCACAGCTTTACACATTTGTCCCAGGGGATAGAGGGTGCCACATGGAGCTCAGGTGTGGGTAGAGGTATCCTTATACCTCTCAACTGTGAAGTATAAGGATGCTCCATGGCTGGGGCACTGAGCAAGTGGGCCTGCCCTGCTCCTGCCCTGGGACAATCCTGAGATGTGCTTTGTGCTATTCTGAGGAGGTTCTAGGGGAAATGCTACCCACTGCCAAGTGGTGGCCTTGACAAACACACCTTGTGCTGGCTTTCTTCTGTCTGTATAACCCTCCACTGTTTCTTCATTCCTGCTCCTTGGGGTTATGATTCATAAAAAACATCACCCTAACACATGTTTTTATCTTAGGCTCTACTTTGGGGAGATTCTAAGCTGAGTTAAGCTAAGCTACATTTAAGAAACACGCAAATAAAGAAAATCTGAGCCTTTGGGGTCCCAGGCCAGTTCTTGTCCTGATTGGGATGCTCCCAAGGGTCAACACGGCAAGAAGTGGGGGAGAAGCCCGCAGTGGGACCTGACTCGCCACTCCTGCTTTTGGTGGTGGAGGCGGAGACGACATGGTGATGACCTCACACCCTGGACCTGGGCTCATGGGGGCAGAGAGCAGCCTGGGACCCGGTCGTGTTGAAGTCGGACAAGGCAGGTGATGGAACAAGGCAACACCCTGGCGTGCCGAAGTCCTTCACGCGCGGTGTGGCTGCTGGAGCACTGTACCCTTTCCCTGGCCCAGCAGGGACCCTGTGCCGCACCAGAGCTGGATGACTGCTCCTGTTCCATCTTGTTCTTTTGATTCCCACTTGCTGGGAAGCCTCTCGGTTTGATCTGTTACTTTGCTCCGTGTATTAGTGTGCTGTAGCAAAGAACCCCAGGCTGGGTGGGCTTACCATGTAGAAATGTGTTGTCTTATCATTCTGGGGGCCAGAGTCTGAAATCACAATGTCAGGGGGGGGCCACACTGCCTCTGAAACCTGCAGGGAAGAACCCTTCTTACCTCTTCTGTCTTCTGGTCTTTTCCAGTCATCTGCATGTTCCTTGGCTTAACCATGCACCACTCTAATCCTTGTTCCCATTGCCACATGGCTGTCATCTCCCTGTGTGCATGTCTGTGTCCAAATGTCCCTCTTTGTATAAGAACATCCTTCGCATCAGATTAGGGTCTTCCATAGTGATCACCTCTTAATTTCACTGCACCCTCTATTGGTGTTTTAGTTACCCTTCTCTCTTTGCTGGGACAAATACCCGACACTCAAAATGAAGGAAGGAAAGGTTTATTTAGCTCACAGTTACTGGAGGTTTCAGTCCATACTCAGCTGGGTCCAACGCAGAGCAGCACAGAGCAGAAAGCAACCTTTCATGGTGGCGGCAAAGAGCAAGAGCACAAGGGAGGGGTAGCAGCAGCTCAAGCAGCTAGCTTCTCTTCCCACCTTACATTGTAATGCAAATTACCTGCCCCAGGGTAGGGGAATTACTCACACCTATGGGTACTTCCCAGTATTTACCCACCTATGGGTAATCCCAGCAGTACTAAGACCCACAATCCCAGCCTTGGATCACACATAATCCCAGTGGATCATGAGTTAACACAAACTCTAGAAGTCCTCACCCCATGACTGCATGAGGCTTTGGGGGGATAACTAGACACAAACCATAACAATTGGCCTATCTCCCAATAAGGCCACAGTCTCAGGGGTAAAATATCAACGCGTCTTCCTGTGGAGGTATAAATCAGCCTGAACACTCATTCTGTCCCTTTTGCCTTGCACCTGGGCTGGGCTGTCCCTTCTTTTAGTCCTGTCCTTCCTGGGCCTGGTGCTCATGTGGCCAAAGTGCAGGGGGGGACAGAGATGGGGCAAAGAGAGGGCAGGGAGAACACAGAGTGGGCAGGGCAGAGATGAGGGCAGGAGGAGGAGGAATGACAAGGATGCCTTGCTCTGGGGGTTTGGGCTGAGGCAATTGCTTGAGGGAGGTACCAGTCACTGAAATGGGGATGACACCAAGCCATAGATAGGGGACCAAGGACCAGCGGCAGGTAGACCCCGTGGTGCTCTGGTATGCTGGGAGGGCCTTTTGCTCTGCTGTAAAAAGCAACGCATGAGCCCCCTTGAACTTTCTTAGAAATGGGGTGGCCAACCATGGTGATGCCTGGGACTTTCCTGAAAGGGATGCTAAAAGGCCTGTACCCAGGAGCCCCCTTAGCTCTGGGTAACCCCCTTTTGGTCATCCTTAGATGACCTGGGACACTCTGTTGAGCAATGACCCACAAAGCATCTGGTCAAAGAAGAAGACTTCTTAGTCATCAAGGAATGTGTGGCCAGCAGCGCAGTTTTCTCAGCGGCTTGGAAGAGGGAGAGGCTGCCTGAGAATGTAAGAGGACAGGAGGTCAAAGGCAGGAGGTGCCCAGGGCCTTCAGGTGGCCCCAAGCCCGGGATTCCTGTGTTATCCTCTCTTCCTCTCTCTTAGTGGACAGACAGGCTGGTCTCTTCAATTTCAGACTAAAAGGTGTAATTTTATTGTAACACCTGCTACTCCACCTCTGACTCTCCACCTGCCACCTCCTTGCATGCGACCTCACCAGCTCGACCCCTACCTGCTGCACCATGGGTGGTGGTCTGGCCCGGGGAGGGCGTACAGGGAAGCAGGGGGGTGGGTGCTGCTTTTCCCCATTTTTGTTCTGTTCTCAGACTCACGGTCTCTGAAGCACCCAGAATGGTGAGGTCACTATCATAGAACAGAGAGCCTTCTGGGTGAGACGAGGTCCGCCTGGACCCAGAGAGGCTGCTGTGGCTCCTGGGGCACTCTGGCCCCTTCACAGCCTAAGAGCCCAAGGCGGAAGCCATTTCCATGCCACATCTTAGAAGCCAGCGGGTCCTGGGGAGGGGTGAGATCAAGAACAACAGCCTCAGTAGGAGGCTCTAATGAAGTGCAGCTCTTCCCTGCTAAGATTAATTTCACCCTGCTACTTCTGGGCTATTGGAGAATTTGCAGGAGAGGAGGCTGGGGCTTGGCAGTGCAGTGAGGGGCCGGGTGGGGCTGGTGTCCCCTAACCTGAGCGTGCTCAACCCTGCACTCACCTCACCACAGAACTGCAGAGTTGCTCCAGAGAGGACCTCCGACTGCAGAAGCCCCACAGCCCAGCCTCTGCCTCAAGTGCTAGATTTGTCTCAAGGTCTCCCAGCAAGTCCAGAAGGGGGCTGCCTCCTGTTGGTTGGATTGAAGGGTATAGAACAGGTCTGGTACTGCCTGCCTGGGCAGAAATTCCCAGAGAGACTTAGGAACAGCACACAGAATGGGAATAAACGCTAGCTTTTTCCCCTAAGGATCCGATTTCTACATTCAATCGAGAAGCATTTGTTGAGCATCTACTATTTTTCAGAAGCAGCTCCTGTCATTTAGAATGTATTAGTGGACCACACATACAGCGGCAGCTGCCCTCACAGGGAATTACACTCTAGTGGGGAGCTGCACAATGCAATGACTGCACAAACATTAAGTTATGTGGTGTCTTAGGAGGCTGTAATGCTACTGGGAAAAAGGAAAAGATCAGAGACCGTGAGGAATGGTAGCATGGAGTGGGTGGTAGGTTTCAAGATTAAACAATAAGGCCAGGGAGGACTCACTGTAAATTGAGATCAGAACAAAGACTGGGAGAAGGTAGGTCTGGTTCCTGGCCCAAACCCCGAGGCTGGCCCTTTCTTTGCTTTTACTACAAAGCAAAAGTTCACCTTTTCCAGTCTCCAGGTCCTCCTCCCTCAGATCCTACTGGGAAAGGAGCTCGGATCCAAGTCCTGGCAGGGAGACAAGCTGGCTTCCTGTGCAGCGTTGCTCCAGGCTTTTTGGGGAGCTCCTCCTGTGCTTTAGGCCTTGCTGTGGCCATTCTTGTGAACCAGAAAGATGTAGTTTCCTCTGGGTAGGGAAGCACAGTAAGATCTATGGAATTTAATAAGATCAACCAAGACTTGGCACTGCTGCAGTGTTCTGGGGACATTCGCTCTTTGGGGAGGTAAATTTCTTTCTCTTTAATCCACTGCTTCTTAAGCAGGTGACCCACTCCATGTTATTACAAGCAGGTTATTATTACCATAAATCCTTCTGCTTCTGCTTCTTCCATTTACATTAAATATAGTTTCCGTTATGGCGCCTAAATTAGCTTTCATACAAGAAAAGCTTTGTATAATTTGCAGGGGATGAGGACTGTGAGTGAGGTGCAGGAGGAGAAGGCGAAAAAGGGAACAGACTATAAGTTTCAGACCCCAAGTAGGGGAAAGAGCCTGGCTCACCCCTCCTGAGGTACTCAAAGCTCCAGAAGGGCATAGGGAAGCCCTCTCACCCATGCATTGGTGTGTTTGGAAATATTTGCAGAATGTCTGTAGGGCCAGGCCTCAGGGGTCAAGAAGATGGAAAGCCCTCTTGACTCCATGTATAGGACATTCTGGAAAAGGCATAACTATGGAGATGGTAGAACTGGTCAGTGGCCACTAGCAAAAAAGGCCTGGAGCCAGTGCTGGACGGGCCCAGGGCCCATCTGCCGAGAGCCCAGCGCAGGGTCCCTTGCAAGTAAAGAGGCCCTAAAGGGGGTGGGGGCCCCTGCTACAAGGAGAAAGGAGAGAAGGGTCCAGAACTGGGGATCTCGGCCTTCCTGAGAGTTTGCTCCGATGTCACTGATTCCACCCTGCCCAGGAAAAGAGGGTAACAGGAGGTCTCTGGCAAGAGTCAGATAGCGGGGTGCTACCGATGACTCCTAGAGCCCATTGGGCTATGAAGTCATCAATGGATGAGTCCACAGATGAGATTAGAGCTTTCATGACCTCTGTGCTTTACCATATTAGGATCAAGCCCTCGATACCCGAGTCTTTGGACGATGCCTCATACTGAAACCGTAATAGCCAGACAGCTCAAATGAAAAAGAGAAATAACAAACCTGTCCTCCCAATCATGGTCTTACATTCCCAGCAGCAACCTGAATCCATCCATGGGGCGTCCTCTCTTCAGGGTCGCATTGGAGACGAATTTCCCACAGTGCACTTGGGCAGTCACATTCAAACCATGATAATGGCTTTTCTCCTACGCTGCCACTCTGTCTTGTGTTCTTAATGTCGTCGGAGAAGTGATCACTAACTGAGAAAATCACAGTTACTTGGTTGCCTTCTGGCCACCAAACTCCACACCTCTATCTGTCGACCTCAGAAACACCGGACTGGGCTTATGTATCAGCATCTCTTTAGTGCTGAGATTAGCGCCTCCTACTGGAGACAGATGCGGGCTGTTCCCATAAATAGCCTGGGGGAAATGAGGATGGTTTGTCACAGGCTCCCTGGGGTTTGGCAGTCTCCCACAAACTCCCACATTCCCACATTTATTTTTATTTTTAATTTTTATTTTTTTTTGGGGGGGGGACAGGGTCTACAGGGTCTACAGGGTCTCACTACGTAGATTGGACTCGTAGTGATTCTCCTATTTTGGGCCTCTCTAGTGCTGGGATTACAGGCGTGCACCACCACACCCAGTCTCAATAGCTGTGTCAGCATGCCCCGGGGGCGGGGCCAGCAAGGCAGGCCAAGGAGGAACCCCAGCTGCTGTGTTCTGCTTAATCAGGCACTTTAATCCACTGAGCTATCTGACTGGCCCCTTCCCCATATCTATTTTTAAAATTGTTAATGGAGAGCTGGGGATATAGTTCAGCAGAATAAGCACTTGTCTGGTAAGCATAAGGTCCCAAGTTCGATCCCCAGTACTAGGGAAAAAAAGAAACAAATAAAAACCCAACAAACAAGCAACTTTAAAAGACTAACACTCTCCACCATGAACCAAAATGTAACCTTTCTTTCCCTTATCGTTTCAATTTCTCATCTTCTGCTTAGTTTAATTGCGATTCTCTGTCTCTGTCTCAGTCTCTGTCTCTGTCTGTCTCTGTCTGTGTCTCTCTCTGTCTCTCTCTTTTAAACCTTTCTAAAGCACAAATTAACATCTAATTTTAAACTCTTTCCTCCTCCTCCTCCTCCTCCTCCTCCTTCATGTATTTGGTACAGGATCAAACTACACAGCTTGGACTCATAGTGATCGTCCTGTTTTTAGCCTCCCCAGAGCTCGGATTGCAGGTGTGCACCACCACACCTGGACTTGGTCACCTGCACCACTTGCCAGAGAATGAGGCCAGTGCAGCACGGAGTACCAGGGATCGAAACCCAGACCCTGCACTTGCCTAATCAGGCGCTTAGTCCACTAAGCTATCTATCTTGCTGGCCCTAAACTGTTCTTCTTTTCTAAGAAGGACACTTCATAAGACTGTTTGGTCACACAATAAGATGGTCTGTGATTTCTGAATACTCTCTCCCTCCAACAAAAGGTGCACCAATAAACAGAATAATTTTGGTGAAAATCTTAGAATTTGTGACAGCTTCTATCCCAGATATGGTTTTGTCTTATCTGGGGGAAACCACACACACACACACACACACACACACACAACCTGTTAGAGGTAAGCCAAAGAAGGTCCATATATTGGACCCATTCTTCCTTAAGATATTATCATAAATTTATGAGTGTGATGACCCAGGACCAGTTAGCTTCTTTTGTGGCACACGCACGCAGTGCCTTGTGCATACATCCAGTTTTCATGATTAGATAATGAGTTAACCTTTTGTCCAAATCTCTATTGTCTGCTTGCCTGTCTTCTTTTTTTTTGCGTACCAGGGGTTGAACTCAGGACCCTGCACATGCCAAGCAGGTGCTTATTCTGTCTATTGTATTTTCAAATACCTTGAACAAATGCTTCTTCTTTTTTTTTTTGTAAAGAGAGTGGGGCCAGGAAGATAGCTCAGTAGAGTAAGCACCTGCCTGGCAAGCACAGGGTCTTGAGTTCAATTCCTGGTACTGCCAAGAAAAGAGAGAGAGAGAGAGAGAGAGAGAGAGAGAGAGAGAGAGAGAGAGATTTGAAGGTATAGCTAGCTCTTCTTATAGCCACTGCATTGGTGGTATCTCATAGGTTTTTTTTTTTTAAAGTGAATTCATTGAAGTATAAATTGCAAGCAATCAAATTCATCAGATTGAAATACAAAATTCACTGAGTTTTGCCTAATGTAATTACCCACGTGGCCACCACCAAGCGGTCTTGCACTCCCAAAGCCTCCTTGTGCCTGTTTTAGTGAGCTCTGTCCATACCGCCGTGGCAAGCGCTGACTTGTTTTTCTATTACTAACATGTTGACTTTATTACTAGCATTTGATAAATGAAATTACAGAGTAAATTATAGAGTGGCCTCAGCATAATGATCTTGGGGTTCATCTGTGGTTCTGCCTGAATTGGTAGTTCTCCAGAGTGCTGTGTAGAATTCCACTATCCCGGAATTGGTTTCTCCATTCTCCACTTGATGAGTATACTGGATTTTTCTAGTTTGGGATTATTATGAATAAAGCTGCTATGGACATTCATGTACAAGTCTTTGTATGTTTTTATTTCTCTTGGGTTATTACCCTGGAATTTCTGGGTCATACGGCACTTGGACATTTAACTCTACAACAAGTTTCAAAAGGGGTGGTACTGTTTTGCATTCTCAGAATAAGTCTTTTTTGTTGTTGTTGTTATCCTATGTTGGCCATGGATGGGAACAGTAGTTCTGGTCAGGCTGGAATTATTATTTGGCTTTAAGGATTAAATTTTTAAAGACTTAAAAATTGGGAAACTCTGTTTCATATATGCCCCTATATTAACCATTTCTGACATTCTTCCTTGCTTTGAGTAGATTCCAATTTTCACCTGGTATCACCTCCTTCCTGCCTGGACATTTTTTGAAGAAGAGGCATATAGGTATATATCAGGCAGAAATTTAAAAGTGCATACTAAAGACAATACAGTGTGAGGCCTGGAGAGAGAGGTGCATTATTTCTTGGAAGTTGAGACATTTAGGCTTCTCTGTAAGGGGTGGAAACTCCCCAGAAGGGTACTGGGCAATTAACAGTTATGAGTCCAGTTTATTTTCTTTTACAAGATAGGTAACTAAAGCATTCTCTGAATTATTCCAACCTGTTCCTTTGTCTTAGGGTCAGGTACTTGCTCTTTATTTTCTCAATTAACCCATTTATGGACTTACTGTATTCCTGAGGAATTCTAGTTGTGATTTGTTTAGAGGGAAAGGAGACTAAATTTAACCTAGGAAATGCTGGTATGGGTCGCCTGAATATCATGGGTTGGGTCCCAGAAGTTTCAGTTCTCTGGAAAGTAAAATTCTAGTTATTTCCTTATCTCCTTTCTACCTTTTATTTTGGAGATCTTTTCATTGCATTTCTTTCTTTTTTTTTTTTTTTTTTAAGTGAGTTTTAAAAAAAATTTATGTGTGTGTGTGTGTGGCCAGCTCAGCCCACCAGGGGGTGGGGCTGGCTGGCTTGTGGTGCTGGGGGATTGAACCGCGGTCCCTGTGCTTTGCTAAGCTTGTTCTAAGTAGGTGCATTAGACTACTGAGCCATCTCACCAGCCCCTTCATTGCATTTCTTTAAGTTTAGAACTGCTGGTAGGGCCAGTGAGACAGCTCAGTGGACTAAATGCCTGCTTAGGTAAGCATGAGGACCGGGGTTCGACCCTTCACACCACATGTTCTGCCAGCCCGGGCCCGGATGCGCTGAGTGGGCCATCAAGTCTGGGAGTAGTGGCATGTGCCTGTAATCTCAGAGCTCAGGAGGCTGAGAACAGGAGAATCAGTAGAAGTCCAAGCTGCGTACTGAAACTGTATATCAAATACATTAAAAAACAAAACAAACAACAACAACAACAAAATGCTGGTGAGGAATTCTCTCAGCTATTGTATGTATGCAAAAGTGTTTCACCTTTCTTCCTATGAATACTGGGGATTAAACCCAAGGCTTTCTCCAGCTTTTAAATTTTTTAAAATTTTACTTTGTAACAGTCTTCCTAAATCGCCCAGGCTGGACTTAAACTTGTGATCCTCTTGCCTCAGCCTCCCACAGTACTGGGATTATAGGCATGCTCCTGCAGGCCTGGCTTCAAATATTTATTTATTTATTTATTTTTGTTATTTTGAGACAGAATCTCATTATATAGTTCAGGCTGGTTCTGAACTCACTTTGTAGCCCAGGCTGGCCTTGAACTCAGTGATTTTCCTGCCTTAGCCTCCTGAGTGCTGGGATCACAGGTATGTGCTATCACGCCCAACTTCACCTTTATTTTTTGAGATACATTTACTAGGCATAAAATACTAGGTGAAAAATTATATTTTTGACTGGGTATGGTGGTGTCTGTCTGTCATTCCAGCAACTTGGGAGGTTGAGGCAGGAGCCTAGCAAGTCAAGGCCAGATTGAGCAATTTAGCAAGACTTTGTCTTAAAAAAATAAATAAGTGAGAAAGAATAGATATGGTTTAGTGGAAGAACACTTGTTTAGCATGCAAGAGATCCTGGCTTTGATTCTCAGCAACACACACACACACACACACACACACCACACAGAATTTTTCCCTAGTACTTTAAGGATCTTATCCTGCTCTTTCCTGATGAGTCTGTTGAAACTCACTTTTTAAAAAATTTTTAATTTTTAATTTTTTTAGGGAAGGGTCTACGGGGTGTTCAGGGTCTCAGTAGTAGATCAGACTTGTAGTGATTCTCCTGTTTACAACCTCCCAAATGCTGGGATTACAGGTATGCACCACCACTCTCAGTCTCAATCGCCATCTCAAGCGCCCTGGGGGGCGGGGCCAGTAAGGCAGGCCTGGGGATGGAACCCGCGGCCCCTGCACCTGCTTGCAGGTGCTTTAATCCACTGAGCTATTTGGCTGTACCTTGAAACTCTTATGTTAATCCTCTACAAAAAGTGCCTCTCTTCCATTCTATTATTATTGTTATTATTATTATTGTTATTATTTATTGACAATCAAATTTAGGACTTCGTGCTTGCCAGTCAGGCTATTTCCCCAGCTCCCCCATTTATTAGCACACATTTTAAAACAATTTTGGGAGGAAATACAGGGAATCAAACTCAGAACCTTCTGCTTGCCTGGGAGGCATTGGGCCACTGACCTAAACCCATGGCCCCAAGACAATTTGATCATGTGGCTTAGGTTGTGTGTGTGTGACCATTCTTTCTTCACTTCCACTTCTGATGCTTTGTTTTTCTGGAGTCTCAAAAGTTACATATATGTTTGATCACTGAAGCTCTCCCACAGGTGACTGATTTTCTAATTTTTTTCTGTATGTACTCAATTATGGGCAGCTTATTGCTGAGTCCCCAGAGTCACTGTCCTGTAGCACTTGCCACGATGTTAGTCCCCCTCCAGCATGCTTTTACTTTTTGTTTTAGTTGCTTCAGATATTGCATTTTTGGGTGGACCTAGAATATTTTTCTGTGTCATTTTATACATGTCACTTTTCATCTTCGAATATATTCACGTTTTCTTTTAGACTCCAGTCAATTAAAGAATTTGTAATCACTCAAGTGCTCTTGTTTGCCCATTACATGATTTCTTGGTCGGCTTTATCTTCATTATGGGTCATATTTCTTTTCATGACTCATTATTTTTGATTAGATGCTGGACATTGTGTATCACTGAATTTTGTTTTGAAAGAGTTTTGATTTTGTGGTGGCCTCTAACTTAGCTTGGTAGGTTTGATTCCTTTAAGGCTTGCTTTTAATCTTTGGAAGACTCTTCTTCTTCTCCTTCTCCTTCTCCTTCTCCTTCTCCTTCTCCTTCTCCTTCTCCTTCTCCTTCTCCTTCTCCTTCTCCTTCTTCTTCTTTGCGGATCCATGAATTGAACTCAGGCCCTTGCGCTTTCCAGGCAAGTGCTTATTCCCCTGAGCCATCTCCGCGGCCCCTGGAGGACTTTTCTCAAGAATCACTTAGTTCAGTGCTAGCTCAGTCCATCTACTAACTCAGTATCTCTTAGGGGTCACTATTTGATACTCTATGTGTTACGGTTGTGTCACTTTTGTGGCTGGGAGAGGAAGCCCTGGGAAGATACTCAGCCTCATGTGAGTTTTGGGACATTTCAGTTATGGCTTTTGAGCAGCTTTTCCCTGATTATAGAGTTTTACCCCACACACGTGCAGATCAATATTTTGACTAAGATTACAGGTGACCCTTTTGTAGATCTTCTCTTTGTGCATCTCTTAATGTTTGATCTTTGTGCTTCCCAATTTTTAAAAAAATTTTATTTATTTATGTGTGTGTGTGTGTGTGTGTGTGTGTGTGTGTGTGGCCAGCTCAGCCCACCAGGGGGCGGGGCTGGCTGGCATGTGGTGCTGGGGGTTGAACCGCAGTCCCTGTGCTTTGCTAAGCTTGTTCTAAGTAGGTGCTTTAGACTACTGAGCCATCTCACCAGCCCTGTGCCTCCCAATTTTTGTCTCTCAAGTCCCCCACACTCAGGTTTGTTTTTCTTATCTTAGATCCTTTGCTCTGTTTGATTCCTCCTGCCTTTGCTGAGGTTTAGAAATCCTCTTGACAGTAAGCCAGCGCTCACCTTATTTGCTCCTTTACGTCTGGGATCACTGTTTTATCCTGCCTCTTGTTCAATAACTGAAAACATTGGTTTCTTATTTTTTTTCTGGTTTTCCAGTTCATTACAATACAGGTATGAAGGAAAAAACAAATGCATTTCTTGCTTTTGCTATACTCTCACAACACAGAACACTTCACCTTTGGTCACCAGGATGTTTCTTTCTACGAACACTATGCAGTTGTCCAGTGGATGCTAACAGGGTGTCTTACAACTCAATTCAAGTCACGAGTATTCAGTCTCACAGGTTGAGGGCTCAGTCCCACAAGACCGGCTTCCCTTGAGATAATAGGCTAAGCCCCAGGTTGTGACATGTGACTTGGACTGGCTAAAATCTCCAGATTCTCAGGACCCCTCCTTATTCTATTAATTTGCTGCAGTGGCTCACAGGAAAGCACTTCACTTAGGTGTAGTCATCTATTACAGAATTGCAGAGGCGCAGCTAACACAGAAGAAATGGGTAGAGCCAGATATCTGGGAAGGGCTCTGGTGCTTCTGGGTCCTCTCTGAGCAAGCCACCTTGGTATCTTCACTTATTCAGCAACCTAGAAGCTCACTGACCCTGGTACTGTCGGGATTTTGTGGAGGTTTCATTACATAAGCATGCTTGACTATGTCACAGACCATTGTTGACTGATTGAACCTTCAGCTCGTCTTACCTGTATTCGAGGTCAGGGGATGGGATTTAAAGTTCCAACATCCTAGCAGAGTGTTTGGTTCCTCTGGCAACCAGCTCCTATCCTGAGGATATCCAGTAGCTCACCAACTGTTACCCCATTAGGAAAAAGAATACTCCTATCACTGGGAATGCTCTCTCTCTCTCTCTCTTAATGTATTTAGGACAGGATCTACAGGGCCTCACCACATAGATCAAACTCATATTTATTTGCTATTTATATTTTCATCTGAGAAGTGTGCATTCATCTCTGATGCCCAGTTTTTGATTGGGTCTTTAAATTTGGGAGGTTTGATTTTTTGGAGTTCTTTATATGCTCTTGATAGTAACCTTTTGCCTGAGGATCAGCTGGCAAGCAACCCCCCCACCCCCCACATTGTGGGTGTGTGAGCAGGATGTTTATTCCCACCTTGAGGTGCAAACGAAATGAGTGTGCTCATGTCGAACAGTGAGGTGATGGTTTGCTGTGTTACCGATTTATGTTATAGAAGATTATGTGGACTTTTAAAAAGTATGGATGTGAGGATGACTATAAGACACCAAGCGAAAAAAACAGGTTGCTCAGAAATATCCTATTTATGGGGAAGTACACTTTTTTTGCGGGGGGGGGGGATCTTGGAACTCAAACTCAGGACCTTGTGCTTGCCAGGCAGAGACACTATGTCGCTGAGCTATAGTGCTGGCCCTGTGAAAAAATATCTTTTTATCAGCTCATGCTTGTATACATGCAGAAAAATTTCTTCCTGCTTGCTTATTCTGTTTCTTCCTTCTTTAAGACAGGGTCTCGCTCTGTAGTACGGGCATATGCTGAGCTCAGTGTAGCCCAGGTTGGTCTTGACCTCACAGAGATCCTCCTGCCTTAGCTTCCGGGAGTTCTGGGATTACAGGCATGTGACATCACACACAGCTTGATAAATTTGGGATGAAATTGTAGTTTCCACACTTTACTAGTCTTCAAGATCACCTGGGTAAATGTTTTTTCAAAAGTATCTTATTCTGCTTTTCTTTTTTTTCCTTCCTTCTTTCCTTCTTTCCCTCCTTCCCTCCCTCCCTATTTCCTTCCTTCCTTCCTTCCTTCCTTCCTTCCTTCCTTCCTTCCTTCCTTCCTTCTTTCCTTCCTACCTTCCTCTTTTCTTTCTTCTTTTGTATTTAGTACAGGGTCTATAGGGTCTCACTACATAGATCGGACTCTAGTGATCCTCCTGTTTTCAGCCTCCCAAGCACTGGATTTACAGGCACGTGCCACCATGCCCAGTCTTCATTGAGAACTTCTAAAGGATTTAAGAGCTATGTTAAATGTTTCTGTCACTCTGGAGGTCACAAAGATCTTAGGAACTCTGTGTTAAGATCCAGGGTCAAAGACTACATGTTAGAACAAAAGATTTTCCAAGTACTCCCATCTATAAAGGTATTAGGAGCTCCATGTTTGCACCTGGGAGGAGAAACAAATATCTGTTTTTCTGATTATTTTACAGAGGGAAATTCTTGGAGCAGTTAATTTCCCATGAGCGAAAATAAAATCTATCCCACAGATTTTGTTATCATTCAGTTAAACATGTTTTCTAGTTTCTTTTCCATTGATAAGTATACTGGTAAATTTATAAATATCTGGGAGGTATCTAGATATCTTATTGTTGCTGATTTTTTAATTTAATTCTATCAGGGTTGGGGAATGTACTGTGGTATTTCAGTGACTGAATTTATCAAGATTTACAATGCAGAATATAATCTTATCTTGATGAATAGTTGTGAGAATTTCCAAAGAATGTATCCTCTATTGCAGGATAGATGGAATATTCTATAAACATCAATCAGGTCCAAATGATTGACAGAGCTATTCGGGACTTCTATATACTTATTGATTTTTTTCTGCTTGTTCTATTAATTATTAAGAGAGAGGAGTTAGTTGTATATTTGTCTCTTTCTTTATGTCGTTCTATTAGGTTTTCCTTCATATATTTTGAGGTTCTGTTATTAGGTACACACATTTTGTGACTGCTGTGTCTTTCTGATGCATCTTTTTTCATCTTTGTGCAATGTTCCTATTTTATTTCTGGTAATATTTTTATCTTCATGTTTGTTTTGCCTCATGTAAGAATAGGCACACCATCTTTCTGATGCGTACAGTTTGCATGATATATGTTTCTTATACTTTTAACTTTCAACCTAGCTGTGTTTATGTTTAAGATAGTCTTCTCTTTTTATTTTAAATAGTAATCCAATTTGACAATATTACTCTCTTATTTTTAACTTTTAGCCCATTCATACTTAATGTCGTGAACGGAACGGTTTGATTTATATCTATTGTCCTAACAGTTCTGTATTCTGTAGAACAGAGCACCACAAATTTATCTGCTTAGAGAATGGACGTTTGTTACCTCACAGTTACTGGGCATCAAGAACCTGCGACTGGCTTGGATGCTGCTGGGTCTCTCATGAGACTGAGGTCAAGGTGTCATCTCTTGCCAGAGTCTTATTGGAAACATTGGCTGGGGACGGGGTCACTTCCAGTGTCCCCAGGTCACTGGCAGGATTCAGTTCATTCGAATGAGAGCCTGTTTCTCGCTGGCTGCTGAGCACAGGCCGCTGACAGTCTCTTGCCACCTGGAATTCTCCATAGGACAGCTCAAAATAGTTTATTTTGGCAAAGTCGAAAAAGAAGAGAGGCTTTTTGAGATGGAGGATACAGTCTTTTTTCATTTTTTATTTTAGGGAAGGGTCTACAGGGTGCTCAGGGTCTCACTATTAGATTGAACTCATAGTGATCCGCCTGTTTACAGCCTCCCAAGAGCTGGGATTACAGGAGTGCGCCACCACGCCCAGTCTCAATTGCGGCTCAGTGCGCCCTGGGGGTGGAGATGGCACAGCAGGCCTGGGGATAAACCCTGGCCCTTGTGTCTGCTTGCAGGGCTTTAATCTGCTGAGCTATTTGGCCAGCCTGAGGCTACAGGCTTAAGTAACACAATCACAGAAGGGCCATCCTAGGTGCTGGGGAGATGGCTCAGTAGAATAAGTGCTTCCCTGGCAAGCCCAAGGGCCTGAGTTCAATCCCCAGTTCTGCCATCCTGTTATCATTGTTGCATTCTACTAGTTACAAGCAAGACCACAGGTCTTCTCCACTTATAATGAAGTGTCTTTTACTAATGAAAGTGCCCTGAGGAAAGGGTGGGATTCGTGGGGTTTATCTTAAAGCCTGTGACACCTGCGATTTGCTTTCCAGATGTTGAAGGGTGTTTTTTGTTCTTTCCTTTCTCCTTTGCTGCCTTCTTAATCTTTTCATGCTGGGGCTTGAAACTAGGGCCTCACAAATGAAGTCTCAACATGCTCAGTGCCTCCCTCCCCTAAATTTAGAGACAGGTTCCTGCTCAGTCCCTAAATCGCACAGCCTGGGCTTGAGGTCATGCTGCTTGTGACCCTCCTGCTCCTACCTCCCATGGGCTGGGGTTTCACGTGTGCACCAACATTCCTGGCTCTTTCCTGCATTCCTTTTTTTTTTTTTTAATTAAATTTTAAGACCTCAATTGCTTTTTATCTGTGCCTGTGTGTTTTCCTAAGTGGTTGTTCTCTACATCCTTAATGTATCACAGTATACTTATATTTAATATTGCAACATTTACCACAAAAAATAAGAATCTTATAATAGGAAACTTCCATTTACTCCTCGGGGCTCCTGTTAGCATGTGTTTTACAACTCCACGGATGCTCCCTGCTATAAAATGCCTGACACAAGCAGCTGGAAGGAGGAGAGGGTTCTTTTTGTTCATGGATTCAGAGGTTTCAGTCCGTCGCCATCCGCTCGCCCCGCTGCTTTCAAGCACCGTGTTGGAAGGGTGATGCAGAGGGAAGCTGCTTACATCTTAGCAACCAGAAAATGGAGAGAAACAGGAAAGGTGCTGGGGGCAAGATACAGTTCCTGGGTGGGGGAGATGGCTCAGTAGAATAAGCCCTTGCCTGGCAAGCATAAGGGCCTGAGTTCAATCCCTGGTTCCACCAAAAAAGGAAGAAGAAGAAGAAGAAGAAGAGGAAGAAGAGGAGAAGGAGAAGGAGGAGGAGCAGGAGGAGGAGGAGGAGAAGAAGAAGGAGAAGGAGAAGAAGAAAAAGACACATTCCCGAGTCATGCCATATGATCCGTTCCCTTCAGGGAGGTCCATAGCCTCTATTTCCATCACTTCCCAGTACTGCCACTGAATTATGATCTCATCAGTGGATTGATAAAGGAGAGCCCTCCCAATGCGCTCATTTTGCAAAAACCTCACCTCTGAACGCGTGAGTCTTTAAGAGGGGTATTATGATTTGTGTCTAGTTGTCCCCCCAAAGCCTCAAGCAGTCTTAGGGCAGCTTCTGGAGTTTGTGATTGATTATTGTGGGTGTGGATGCTGCACCTGCCTGTAATTTGCATTTCAGTGTAAGGAGGAAAGAGAAGCTAGCTGCTTGAGGTGCTGCTACTCCGTTCCTTTTGTGTTCTTGCTCTTTGTAGCCACCATGAAAGGTTGCTCTCTGCTGTGTGCTAGGCTGCCTTGGGGCCAGCTGAGTAGGGACTGAACCCTCTAGTAACTGTGAGCTAAATAAACCTTTCCTTCCTTCATTTTGGGTGTTGGGTATTTGTCCCAGCAACGCGAGAAGAGTAACTAAGACAAGGGGTGTTTGAGGTGTCAGCCCTCGGGATATATAATACGTAGCACCAGGCGGTACTAATGACTTTGCTTTAAACAATTAGCTGTCTCTGAAAATCTGGTGGGGCAGTGAGCTTCCTGCTGTTGTTGGACGCTGGTCTATAACTGTCATCTAGTATTTCTGTTTGTTACAAGTTGATGGCACTGGGCATCATCCTAGAGGAGGAGGCATGGTCCTTGAGGTGAGGTGGTGGGGAGAGGGTTACTCAGGCCAGAAAAGACTATGTGACACAAGCTCAAATGTTTTGGTTCTCTGTGCTTTATAGGTCACCTGGAAGCTGGAAGAAATAGCTTAATTGTCATCAGTTTAGGATGAGGAATTAGACAGTCTCAGATTACTCTTAGCTATGTCCCATTCAGCCCTGCTGTTTGGTCATATCCTTGACTGTCCAGAGCCTCAATTTTCTTTTTTTAAATTTTATGTATTTGGTACAGGGTCTCACCATGCAGCTCAGACTCGAAGTGATCCTCCTGTTTTCAGCCTCCCCAGCACTGGGATTACAGGCGTGCGCCACCACGTCTGGACTTGGTCACCAGCTCACTATGCCCCAGGGGGAGGGCTGATGCAGCATGTGGGACTGGGGATCAAACCCTGGTCCCTGCACTTGCCAAAGCAGGCACTTAATCTGCTAAGCTACCTTGCTGGCCTGAGCATCGATGTTCTAATCCATCAAGTGGGGATATAGGAACTATCTCTTGAGTTTATTGTGAGGATTAAATGATATAGTGCATATCAAAATATCAGCATAATGACTGGTATACCATACACACTTAATCAGTGTTAGCAATTTTTATTCTTTTTTTTTTTTCCCCCTGGCTCAGCCAGCCCTGGGGATGTGGCTGGTATGGCATGTGGTGATGGGGATCGAACCGCGGTCCCTGTGCTTGCCTAGGCTTGCCTAAGCAAGTGCTTTAGACCGCTGAGGTATCTCACTAGCCCAGCAATTTTTATTCTTACCATGGCTGCTATTACACAGGAATCAGGAGCTCAGTTAGTGTCCAGCAGGGGCTCTCTACATCCAAAATGGGAGTTAGTCTTGCCTTATCTGAGACAGGGAGTGGCCTGCAGTGCAGAGAATGTTGGCTTCGGGGCTTCGGCTCAGTGGCCAGAGGCCCTGGTTCGTACAGACAGCAGCCTGGTGTCTGCCTGGACTAACAGTGAGGAAAGACATCCTTCCCCAGGGAATGACGGAACCAGGAAAAACCATGGCTGGACAAGAGCGCTGGGGTTTAGTCCTGGACAGTGAGCACATCTGATCATCTGTGGCAACTAGTCATTGTCACAGCAGGCTGAGAACCCAGAGGTTTTATGCCTTTCTCAGCTTTTTGTTTTTAAAGACAGAATCTTAAGCTACGGATATAGCTTAGCAACGTGCCTGGCAAGTGCAAGGTACTGAGTTTGATTTCCAGTTTAAAAAAAAAAAAAAAAGACAGTGTCTCACTATGTGGTTCAGGCTGGCCTCGAATTTACTGTGCAGTCCTGGCCGGCCTCAAATACATAGTGGTGCTCGCAGCTGTGTTTTAATCCCCAAAAAATAGGTTCAGGGTCAGCATTCCTGGGTGGGCAGTGCTAACAGGTATCAGGCCGGCCAGCGTCCGAGATGGGGCTCACGCTTTCTCCCGTCTGCCATTCCCACCTCGGGTAGTCTCGTGTCTCCCATGCTGAGTGTAGCCGACCTCTGTAACCCTGGGGTTCCGAAGCTGATGGAATGCCACTTCCAAAGTGTCCCAAAAGACACTGAAGCTTCTCTCCCTCCCCGTCTCTCTGTCCTCAGTGTGGGAGAAGCCAGCTGCCGTGTCCTGAGGACACCAGACAGCCCTCCAGCGAGGCCCACAGAGCCAGGGGCCGAGCCCTGGTGCCAATCCCAGCTCCCTGCGGGGGCTCCATCTTGCCAGCCGGCCCTCCAGCCCCAGGCTGGCCTTCACGTGGCTGTGGCCACTAGAGCTCTTCTCTGCAGCGTTGTGAGCCCCACTCGGCTCGGGCACTTACAGATTCCTGATTCCTGACTCCAGGGGCTTTGGGAGATGATAGATGCGTCCAGTTTTCAGCTACTTCATTTTGGAGTGTTCTTTTTTAAACACAAAATATATAACTCCTGGAAGTAGCCTAGAGAAAAAACAAAAAGAGATAATGCTTAACCAGGCTTTGAATTAGCGTTGTCGGATTCCTTTGCTGTGTCTTCTCAAAAGCCTTTCACGTGCTGCTGTGTTGTGAATATCAAGAGTAAAGTAGCATGGAGGTCTTCTAAAATCTACTGGCGCACGGGCTTCCTGCTCCTTGCCCCTCCCCCACCCACCCTCCACCCTCTACTTTTTACAGAACATCACTGGGAACATCATTCATAGGATGCATATTTAGGTCAGTGCTGCACATGTTGGGGGAGTGGGCTTGTTGGGACAGGAAAGATGCTACCTTACCTCTGCAGGTCTCAGTTTCCCCATCTGTGAAAAGATGGAATAACACTGAGACTTCCGTGAGATGATTTCAACTCAGGCTGGAGGTGTCGCTTGCTCCCTCCCACCTGGTCACTCCTCGGCCTATTAGGTGCAGCTGAGAGAAAACTCCCAAGTCAGAGTAATCAGGGTATCCACAAGTTATAGCTATGGTAATGCTTTATGCTAATGACCGATGGGAGCGCATAATTGGAGAAGGCAGGAGGGTGGAGCGCTGCGAAGAAATTTCCGTTCTTAGAGAAAATACTGCATTCAAGGAGCTTAAGAATGATTAATGGGGGTTGTGGAATTACAAAAAGCAACTAGTAGAAACTGTTTGGAACAGCAGTTGCTCAGGGGAAGTAACCTTGAGGAGGCTGGGGAAATTTTAGTGGACAGAACCCAGGGAAGGAAGGGACAGCGTCTATGCGGAGACGTGTGACTAAGAACAAGGGTTTGCTGTGGCCCAGAAGGTGACCCCAGGGAGCTGTGACTCGCAGTGGGAACATGGATGAAATGGGGGTGGGGGCTGAGAGTGATCAGAAGCCACAGAGTAGTGTCCTCCTCCCCTCTGCCTCCTTGTATAGGGCTTGTGCCCCCTAACTGCTTCCCACCCTAGGAAGGACTGGGGGTGCTGGAGCTCAGTTGAACAAGATCCAGCAAAGAGACCCAGCCAACAGCAAACACCATTTCCAGATCTGCGCTGCTGATCCTGCGGGGGTTGTTTAAAGGGAAGTGCTTGGGTTGAAGACAAAACGGTAGACAAGCCTTCTGTTTTCTTGAAGCAGGGAAAGCCAGAATATCCTTTGTCCCTTACTCTGAGGGGCAGAATTGGGGCAGAAACTGGAGCCAGGCCCTTTCCAGGACGCTCTCGGTCTCTTGCAGGTTAGCTGAACTGTGACTCCCAGAGACAAACGCTGAGGATATGGCCTTACCTCTTCCTGCATGGCCTCGCTCGGGTGTCGTTCCAGACACTACCACTGGGCATTTATGATCTGTCAGTGTTGGGTGGCTGATGACAGAGTTGTCCCCTAGGGAGCCTTGTCCTGAATCAATGCCGCGGGGTGACTGAGGCCATGTTCCTGCCCTCCACCTTCTTCAGTGCTGCTCCTGTGCCCAGTCGCCCCACCTGGGTCAGGATCTCTCTTCAGACAGCTGGGACAGTGAGCTGACAGCACATGGCACCTCTGGACTTCCTGGTTCCTCGAATGATGAATGAGAGGGTCGTGTACTTCCTGCCCCCAACCTTGCTCCCAGGGTAATACAGAAAGTCACCGGTTCTAGGTGCCCCAGAGCCTGAACTAGGAGACCAGTGTATATTAGGGAGGGAATGGCTGAAGCCTGACAGAAACCTGGATTTCTGGAATGTACGACCTCCCGCCAGGGGAGCTAGTTCTGTTCTTCAGGCTGAGCTTTGCTTTTAAGAAATTCAAGCCTGGAGCGAGTTCCTTCCAATCCAGAGGGCCTTTACGAGGATCCTGTCCCTTTGTTTTCCAGGCATTAAGGAATAACCTTTATAGTCTTGTGCTCAAATGAAATTGAACCCAGAAGCCCAATAGCTTAAACAGCTCAAGATAGAGCCCTGATTTCTCCTCCTCCCTGCCTCCACCTTCTCCTCCCCTGCCGGTGCTACAGTGCCTGAGAGGAGCCCGTGAGACTTCACAGAGACCAGTAAAAGCCAGTGACTCAGGAAGGAGGCGGGAAGATGGTGTCGCCAGGTCCAGTCTTGGTTTTGTGAGATGGAAATAGCCCAGCAGGTAGGTGGTGTGTTGGGTGTCCCAGAGTGTGCCCGTACCACATACACACGGATGAGCAATGCGAACGCAGAGCCCCCGAGCCCCACACTTAAAATATGCATAAGGTAGCCATGCCCAGCGGTGCACGCCTGTCATCTCAGCTACTCAGGAGGCTGAGGCAGGAGGATTTCGAGTTAGAGGACAGCCTGGTGATGAAATGAGATTATGTCTCAAATATTTACAAAATGCATAAGATGGGGTTGGGATGCAGGTCTGCTATCCTGAACAGTGGCGTGGTGACATTTAAGGAAACAGCACAAGTGGGAAGGTCCCTGTCACGTATCTTTGCCCTTGTCTCTGGAGCAGGTCACAAACCTAGGGAGGGCCTTCTGACCTTCCCCTAAAGGAGGCCGTGGAACTCCCATGGGAAAGGCGCCTTTGTGTGCCTGGAGGGGGGACTGTCCTCACCTCTGGAGGCACAGGGGCACAGAGAAGAACCTGAGCATGCAGGCTGTACTCCGTCCCTTTAGTTTATGGGATTCAGACTCTGCTTTAAAAATAATCTCCTGGGGGCTGGGGAGATGGCTCAGTGAAATAATCGCTTCCCTGGCAAGCGTAAGGGCCTGAGTTCAATCCTTGGTTCCAGGAAAAAAAAAAAAAAAAAAAAAATCTCCAGTGTGACTGCCTACTTCTTCATCCAACTCAGCATAAAAAATACTCAGGCTTGCCGACATTCGTGGGCCTTCATTTCCTCGTGAGGCCTCCCATGTCACAGGGAACGTAGGCTAGACAGACGTGCATTCGTTTCCCTTGTTCATCTGTCTTGTTATGGAGGCATGAGCCATGGATTTAGGGTAGTTTTCTTCCCTTGCAATTGTAGATTTTGTTAAATACACACACACACCCACCCACACACCCCCCTAATGCTGGGCATACCATCCTATTTGCCAGTGGGAAGCAGAAGGGAGTGACAGTGTTATGCTAATGAGCCGTGTGGCAGCCAGGCAAGGGCCCAAGGCTTGCGGGCCACACTCTCAGGCTCTTCCCACGAACGAAGCGTCTCTGGATTGGAGGCCACGGGCTGGGTCAGCCACACAGCATGTGCAGGTGGCCGGAAGGGAAGGCAAAGGGAGCCGGGTGCCCAGAGCTGCTGAGCGGGGAGGGATTCGCCCGGAGTTCTCCTCAGGAGGGCACAGCAGCCTGGCTCCTGTGGGGTAGGTTGCTACGTTTCCACCAAGTGAGGTTTTTAATTGCTTGATTTACTTATCTCGTCTCGGATTTGCTGATATACTCCACTGCCTTTTAATTGCTTGAAAAGTTGAGCAGTTTTTCATGTTTTAAGGAGTGCTGAATTGTATAATTAAAACACTAACAGTGTAAATCAACAGTGCAGAAGAAAGACAGCAGAGAATTAAGCAAGTGTGTTGGCATAATAATAAAATCCAATTGGCATGAAGAGGGCCCATTACTGAAAAGATGCTGAATACTAACAGCAAGTCTGGGGGTGATGGAGGTGCTCCCTGAACCCTGACCTCAGTCCCTCCCCTTTGGGAGATGGGAGCCAAAGAGATGGCGGCTTGTGATGTCAGTGTGGGTTGGCTGTGGGCACACTGGCAAAGCCTTTGATCTGGAAAAGGCCTGGAATTACTGTGTGTCACCAGGGTGGATCAGGGCTCTGCTTCTTGGGAGGATGCCTTCGCAAGCTGGTAGGTCCTGAGATTTTGCAATTTGAGGAGTTCTGTTGACTGTTTTCTGACTCATAGAGGAGGAGAAAAGGGGAGGTTCTCTCTCTAGGGTCCCTATACAGGGGTAGCTGCCTTTCATCTGAGGGCCACCCAGCTTCCCTTCCCCTTCCTAGCCCCCACACCACAAGCAGGGGGTGGTGGCAGCTGGAGTCACTCTCATCAATAAAATTGCCTTGAGACCCGTCCTGGGCTTTGCCCACCTGTATCGACAAGTCTGAGGCTGCAGACCTATTAGCTGGTATTTATAACACAGCGTTCCTCACGCTTGTGATGGATGGCCCGAGTGTGGAAATCAATATGGCCCCTGTCACATTTACATATTTATATTATTAATAAGCAATAAGTCACCCAGACGACTCCACTCTGTGGGCCTCTGGTATGCACTGTGCAGACAGCTGACCTCGGCCTCTGTTCCTTGTATCAGCCCCAGCGGTGGATGTGGAACAGCTCAGCCGACAGGGACATGGGGCAGAGTGCAGAGCTGTGTGGGGACCGAGCCTGGACACTGTACTGGCACTGTTTGTCCTCAGTCAGACACCGTGACTCCGTCATATGCTCGGGCATGGAGGGGACCCCCTGTGTTCTCCGCAGACAGCAGGCACCAGCCGGTGGGCAGCTTTTCCCTTATGCCTCCCAGGGCTCTGCCTTCTCCATTCTCAGCACCCTCACCACCAGGTCCTGGCCAACTTGCGCCTTATGGCTGTCCAGCCTCCCGCTGGCCTCCTGGCCACCCACTTCCTCTGCCATGATACACCAGCTTCCTGCCATCCTGCCAGGTGCCCTCAGGATCAGCCCAGCAATCTCCAGCCGCTCTTACCTACTACTGATACCATTTGCGTTTGCTCATCTGACCATGTGTTCTGTCTGCAGCCTGCGTAGACACTTGCCTGGCCTGTCTCCCTCCCCGGCATCCCTAAACACACACATAAACACACAGTGCACACACATGTATGCACACATGTATGCACACATGTATGCACACACATGCATGCACACACAAACACATATACATGCACACATGCACCCACATAGATGTACAGAGGAACACACAGTGCATGCACAAATGAACACACATGCACAAACACACATGCAAACATGAGCACATATGTATGCACACACAAACATACATGTATGCACACACAAACACACATCCATGTACACACATGCACACATGTATATGCACACACGAACACACATACATACACATGCATGTACACACTCGGGCATACACACAGCACCATACATACTAGGTGTGACTGAAAACTCTGGCACGCCATTTACAGCGCTAAAAGGCACACAGCCACCAATAATCCACGTCAAGATACCCTAGCCCTCGCTTCCAGCACACTTATCCCACCATTCTTGCCACTTTCTGAAGTAATTCTGGAAGTCTTCAGTTTTGCTGCTGTGGCAGCCTCCATGTACTGATTTGATTCAAACGAATTTTTAGGGTCATGTTGATTTTGGGAAAGATGCAGGAGTCCCACGGCACCGGGTCCAGTGAGGAGGTGGTGGAGGAGACATCAGCGCGTGTTTGTGAGCCGCGCTGTCTGTCATATGGCCCTCGGCAGCAGCATCCACTGCGTCTTCAGCCACACCCGGGAAGAACGGCCACCATCAGGAAGTCAAGTAAGCTGACCTAGTGGGGCACATCGGCACTTCTGGCATTTGAGAGGCGGAGGAAGGAAGGCTGCTGTGAGTTCCAGACCAGCCCGAGCTACATAGGGAGACACTGTCTCAAAAACAAAACAAGAGGCTGGGGAGAAAGCTCAGCGGCACAAGTGCCAGCCTGGAAAGTGCAAAGTCCTGAGTTTGATCCCAGGTACCTCAAGCACAAAACAAAACAACACGGCAACAGAAAGAAGTCAAATATTAAGAAATGCTGGTGAGGTTGTATGTGTGTGGAAACTTCTACACCGTTGGCGGGGCTGTAAGCTAGTACGGCCAACATGGAAATCAGTTTGGAGATTCTTACAAAAGTCGAAACTAGAAATTCCATTTGACCCAGCCAGACTGAGGTATTTTCCTGAAAGAATTAAAGAAGAGTTAAAGATGCCATGTTACAGTTACACATGAATAATTATGGTTTTTTTTTCAGAACCGGAGATTGAACTCAGGCCCTTCAGCTTGCCAGGGAAGCGCTTATTCTACTGAGCCATCTCCCCGGCCCCATAATTATGTTTAAAGCAGCATAATTCATTATAGTGACATCTTGGAAGCAGCCTACAGGTCCATTCAAAGATGAACAGACAAATAAAAGGTGGTACTCATATGTAATGGAGTATTACTCTGCCGCAAAGAAGATGTTTGAGTCACATGTAGAAGAGTGGATGCACCTTGAGACCATAATGTTAACTGAAATAAGTGAGACATACAGATTTGAATATTGCACGGTTTCTTTTACATACGAGAAACTCAGAGTAAAAATGAAGAGCAGCATACAAGAGACAACAGGAAGTGGGAAGATGGATCTTTCTCTAACGGGAAGGGGGTCAAGACCTAACGTGAGGAGGGAAGGGGGTGAAAAAAGGAATTCAGATGTGTTTCACACACTTACTTTTCCACACAAGGAATGTGAACATGCACTACTGCAAGCAGGTACTAAGAAAAATGAAAATGTACATGCAGGCTCCTGCTGGATCCAGCAAGGTGATTCAGAACTTTTTGTCCCAGCTCCTCCCTGCTAAATACAGTTATGGTGAATGATATGATTTGATCATTTCCCGGTGTACATGTGTCAAAATATTGCAGAGCACCCCATGAGTAATGTGCATATTTGTGTTCATGACAAACAAAATCAACCTAATGAAATGCATACATGCATACAGTGATAGACCCCAGCAACGATGCCAGAGAGAACCAGAGGAGGAGCCTGGAAAGAAGTGGGAGGAGGGAAAGGGATTTCGCTCAGGGCCCAGGCCTCCTGCAGGGGCAGCAGAGCAGCAGGGCCTCTCAGATACCCCCAACATACGCGGGTGACCCAACTCTGAATCCTGAGCCCCAGGCTGGCACAGGGGCAGCTCCGGTCATTCACATTGCCTTGCACCTACCTGAGGTCTCGGGATGTCTTGTCAGGACCGAGGATGTCAGAAAGGAGCCAGAGAACATGGCCTCCTCCCATGTTTATGAGACCCCACTGCCACCAGGAGATGCCGAGGACTGGGCTACCCCAGCAAGGGGGCCTCAGCACAACTAGGACACGGCACAGGAAGCCTGCTTGTGTGCCCACAGCCCAAGATTCCCAGCCTACACCCAGATTCAGTAGGCTGGCAGGGCCCATAGGCGGGTGCCACTGAGAGAGGCACTTTTACAACACAGGGACCACAGGGGACACTACGGAAAAGGACTCCACCCCAAGGTGCAAAGAGCCCACCTGGCTCTCAGCAAGCGTGTGGCCGAAGCAGCTGTGTTGCGTTCAGAGAGAATGTGACTTCTGTCCCGCATCTCTCTCTCTCTCTGCAGGCTTTCAGTAGACTGAAGGAAACTGGGAATGTGGTATTTCTCACAGAAAGTCTTTTTCACTGTCTTCTCTCCTCGCCCCTCAGTTCTGGGAGCTGAATCCGTGGCTTCACACCTAGGGCAATGCTCCGCCACTGAGCCGCTTCCCCAGCTCCAAGCTCCTGCCCTCGCTCTGCACGCAGTGCTCCTTGTTATGTTGATGATTTTAATTGCAGACAGTACTTGAGCGAAGGGGCCAGGGAGATGGCTCAGTGGAATAAGGGCTTCCCTGGCAAGCAGAAGGGCCTGAGTTCAATCCCCGGTTCTGCCAAAAAAAAGAGAGAAAGGTTGACATAGTCATCAAATTTTCATTGATAGCTGCTTCCGAAATGCGGCAAAGATGTTGAAATATTGTTTAAAAGCAGATAGATATGAAAAATAAAGCAAGGACACTTAATACAAATTTCATTAGAATTTTGAGAAGAGAATTGAAGGAATTGATAGAGACAGATTCAGAGATATAAGAATGAGGACTGTCCTAAACTGATAAAATTTGCAGACTTGGAAACTTTGTCCCTTTGCATAGTTTCCTAAGAATCAGGTCTTATCAGAGAAAGATGGGAAAATATATCAGTCATACAAACAGTTCTACTTATTACCGCTGCAGTGGCCAAGGATGTAAAAAATCTTGTTGTTCTTGTTGTTGTTCCACAGAGGAAAATTATAACTTGGGAAGCACGGAAAACCAAGTATAGCAACTATTGCTACAAATAAAATAAAATAAAGTGAAATGAAATAAAATAAAGCCTTTAGGTTGGATCGAAAAGAAAACACCAGCCAAGATGAGTTTATTGTCTCTCAAACACAAGCGTGCACACACACAAGTGCACAGAATAATTGGAGAAAGCATCATCTACTTTCTTTTCTCCTGAGGTCAAAACGGACTTACCCACCTCCTTGTTAGGGCTGGTGGGTTGCTCATGAATTATGCCCTTTTGACCAACATGGTGCAAAAACTGCACACGGGGAGGTGCCGCAGGCATGCTGCCCTCACAGGAAGGAAGAGTGGCCAAAGAATCTTATCAGAACCACAAACAAATTCTGTGCCTGCTTTCCTATGATTATTAATACTAGATGAGATGTTTTAAGATAGTGCCTCACAGGCTGGCCAAATGGCTCAGTGGATTAAAGCGCCTGCAAGCAGGCACAGGGGCCAGGGTTCGATCCCCCGGCCTGCTGTGCAGGCCCTTCCCCTGGGGCTTGCTGAGGGCAATTGAGATTGGGGGTGGTGGTGCACACCTGTAATCCCAGCTCTTGGGAGGCTATAAACAGGTGGATCACTATGAGTTTGATCTAGTAGTAAGACCCTGAACACCCTGCCCTAAAATTAAAAAAAAAAAAAAAAAGATAGTTCTTCACATTCAAGCTATGTTGAACTAAATTACTTCCTTGGAGGTGTGATGGTCACATCTCTAATCCCAGCCCTCTGGGAGGTTGAGGCAGGAAGATGGCATTTAGCAATTTAGCAAGATTTTTCTCAAAATGAAAAAGAGAGCGGTTGGAGGTGTAGCTCAGGGCAGGGGCCTGGGTTCTGTCTTTATCATCACCAGAAAACAAACAAAGCGAAACGAAGCAAGGAATCATTTACTTTCTTTCTAAATTGCTATATATCACATTTTCCCCCAGAAGGATTAAAAAATATAAGAAAAACTAAAAGTTAGAAAAAGAACCAAAGGTTAAATGAAAGAATACATCGGCCTGGAGGTAGAAATAAAAATAGTGGGAAAATGAAAGATGTGAAAGGATACATAGGCCATGCTACCAATCTACATGTATAAGAAACATGTGACAGCCGGGGTGTGTGTAGTCTCTGTGTGACAGGCTTATTCGGGGAGCAGAGCAGCGAGCAAATGCTTGCACGCCTACGCCTTCAGGTTAGGGAAGGGGAGGGGAGGGAAGCATAGAGAAATACACAGGTAGACAAGCCTAAGTAGAGGCACATAAGCACAAGTATAGCTAAATGAATGGGCAGAGTACAAGCCCACCAGTTGCTGCCTCCAGAGCCCTTCAAGGGGGCGCAGATGCCAGGCGGGATGTCAGAGGGTAGCCTCTGAACAATGGGAGGGGACATACAGAGACCCAGTACCTAAGCTGGCCCAGGGAGCTCTGCTGGGCTGGCCTGTGGTCCCCACGGTTCCCAGAGAGTGGCCCTCCCAAGCCCCAGCAAGGAGCAGCAAGTAGCCTCAGGAGCCGGAGTCCAGTCAGGGGAGGAGGCCTGATCCTGACATGTTCCACCGCGAGTTCCAGGGACCTCACAAGGGCCAAGCTCGGGGACAGTGTGCTCGAGGCTGCCCACTAGTCAGCAACCTCAGCAGTGGGTTCTGCCTGCGGCTCTGTCTACCGTAACCGGAAATGGACTCCTTGTTTGGAACACTTCAGCCCCGCCCCACTATCTGTGCTCTTGGGCATGCAGCCCTCCCACTTACCTGGCCTGTGATGCTCCACTGCCTGGCCAGGGTCACCCTGCCGCTGTGGCCTAGGCCCCTCACCGCACCTGCAGTGTCCTCAGTCCAGGTCCAGGTCCAGCTGGGGGCAGATTCTGCACAAGGGATTCTCTTGCTGCCATCCTGGGGGGCATACAGAAAATAGCAAGAGATGATCAGGCCCTCCGGAAATGTGGGGATCCCTCCTCCAGGGGACCTGCCTGTACGACCTGAGCAACACACGGGGCCCATGACATCTGGTCACCACCTTTCATCCCCCAAAATCGCAGTGGAGAGGGTCCAGGTATAGCCCGAGGAGGAGGAGAAAGTGGGGGGGGAGAAAAGGTGTCAGAAAGAAACCAAGGGGCAGGACCACCAGGATGGGGTGCCCCTGGTCCTGGGCTTGTGGAACCAGTCTAAGGGAGTGTGTTAGTTGATACATTGTGTCAACTTGGCTGAATCAGCTCTGGCAGCGTGGGGGCCTCTCCCTGTAGGTGGGCAGGGCCAAGGAATTGAGAAAGGCCTGCCGCCCTGCCTGGTTTCCTGCTGCCCCGCTCCCGTGGAGAAGTCTCAGTCTTGGAGGAGCTTGACCTTCGCAGCGGAGCCACTGTGGAGGAGCTCCAATCTTCACTGTGGAGCCGCTGGTCTTCGCAGTCAGCGCAGAGGGAAGAGAGAGGCTTGATGGACGCCCCTGCAGCTGCTGCTCCTCCTCTGCTCTTCATTGTTTTTTGCCGCATGAACTGCTGTTGTTTGCCTCGGAGCCAGCGGAATATGGACTGAACCCTCCAGGAACTGTGAGCTAAATGAACCTTTCCTTCTTTCATTTTGAGTGTGGGATATTTGTCCCAGCAAGGAGTAAAAAGTAACTAAGACAGAATTTGGTACCGGGAGTGGGGTCGTTGCTGTGGCTATACCTGACAATGTGGATTACAAGCTTTTGGGACTGGCTTATGGGAAGAGATAGGAAAGGTTTGGAGAAATCCTCTACTTGGGAAGACCTGGAACAGCTTTGGCTGTTTTGTTTGGGAGATTCTGGTCAGAGCTCAGACCAGAAGACTGACAGAAAGCCTGCCTGTAAAGACCAGGCTGGGGAGGTTTCTGCTGGAAAGGACTGCATTGGTTGTTGGACTCCCAATCATTTGTGCTTTGACCTGGCAGAAAAGCTGTCTGCATTTTGCTCGTGTCCAGAGACTTTGCCTGAGACTGAGTTTAAGCATGGCGGACTGATCAATCTGGCAAAAGATATTTCAAAGCAGCCAAATATTGGGGCAGTGTCATGGTTGTTGGGGGCTTTTAGCCAGATTTCTGTTAAGAATGAAGAGCAAAGAGCCCAAAAGGATGATTTAAAATGTGAGTTTGGCCAGAAAGGAAGCGCCAGGAAGGCTGTGGACTGTGAAGACAGAGCTGAGAGGATCTCCATTGCTGAGAAGGAACAGGAGAGTAGAAAAGACGTGCTGAGGGCATCACAGGAGGTGGCAGGCTCTTGCCCTTTGCAGCCTCAGCATCAGAAGGGTAAAAAAAAA
>NW_004524609.1:13870524-13875492 GCF_000260255.1 Octodon degus | reverse complement strand
AAAAAAGAATCAGAAGGGTGAAGAATTTTGCTTTGAGGAGAAAGCTGCAGAGCCCCATGTTCCAGAATGGAGGCAGCGGCCACATCAGATTGCAGAATGGCGCTGGCATAGAGAATTTGTTTCTCAGAATCAGGGTCAGAGTGCTCAGCGATCCACGCACTCGACCCCTACAGCCAAGAGAGAGGAAACCCTGGCTACTGCTCCAGCTGGCAGCCGCCCTTGGCATCATCCACGTGGCTTTGGTTGTAGGTGAATGAGGAATGCAGGTGTTCTGAGGTTCAGAAGGCTCCCACCCAGATTTCAGAAGAAGGCCTGGGAGGCCAGGCAGTGTGCCCCTGAGAGGGCAGTGTGCGAAGCTGTGAATGAGAAGCCTATCCAGTGGAAACCTCAGAAGTTTGAAAAAGCCAGAAATGTGGATGGTCTAAGAAAAGCTGCAAAAAGGGAGCAAAGCAGGCCTGAGAGAAAAGCCATAGGAGCTACCCGCAGAAGTGCCTTAGGGGAGGAGCCACGTAAGGCTTTTGGAGCTCACTACTCATTACAGGGTGCTTTGGATGGTCCACAGGGAAGTACAGGACTTAACGTTTGCCCTTCTGGACCTTGGACTTGTTTTGGTCCCAGGTGTTCGTATCCTGCTGTGTATCCCTTTTGGAATGGCAGTGCTTATCTTGTGCCTGTGAATGTCAGAAGTGTTTAACTTTCCATTTGTAGAGGGGCTCACAGCTAAGAGTTTGCCTTAGATCTTGGAAGCTTGGGACTTGGACTTTTCAGTGTTGCTGAAACTGGTAGGACTTTGGCAACTCTTAGAGATGGACTAAAATGTCTTTTGCGTAAAGGGTTGTGCATGAGTCTTTGGAGGGCCAGAAGTAGCATGTCATGGTTCTAATGTAATGCAATGTTCAATTTGTAAAATGTTTAAGCATGTCTGTGTACCTGGAAATTGGCTTAAAAAAAGTGTATGTCTAGTTGACAAGGGGTGGATTGTGTTAGTTGATACATTGTGTCAATTTGGCTGAATCAGCTCCAGCAGCGTGGGGGCTAGCCCTACAGTTGGGCAGGGCCCAGGAATTGAGAAAGGCAGGAAGCCGCCCTGCCTGGTTTCCTGCAGCCCCGCCCCGCTTGTGTGGAGAAGTCTCAGTCTAGAGAGGAGCTTGACCTTAGCGGGTCACTGTGAAGCGCTGGTCTTCGCAGTCAGCGCAGAAGGAAGAGAGAGGCTTGATGGACCCCGCTGCAGCTGCTTCTCCTCCTCTACTCTTTTTTTTTTTTTTTTTAATTTTTATTTATTTATGTGTGTGTGTGTGTGTGTGTGTGTGTGGCCAGCTCTGCCCACCAGGGGGCGGGGCTGGCTGGCATGTGGTGTTGTGGGATTGAACTGCGGTCCCTGTGGTTTGCTGAGCTTGTTCTAAGTAGGTGCTTTAGACCACTGAGCCATCTCAGCAGCCCCACCACTGAGCCATCTCACGAGCCCCCTCCTCTGCTCTTTATTGTTTTCTGCCACATGAACTGCTGTTGTTTGCCTTGGAGTCAGCGGAATATGGACTGAACCCTCCAGTAACTGTGAGCTAAATAAACCTTTCCTTCCTTCATTCTGAGTGTTGGGTATTTGTCCCAGCAAGGAGTAAAAAGTAACTAAGACAGGGAGACCTAGCCACCTTGGGGTGCAGTCCTGGGCTACAGGATGGATACACTTCCTCCTGAGGACTTGACACACACCTCCCATGAGATGACCCTGGTGTCACCTCTGACCATCTCTGGCCACCAAGCCAGCCGCAGCTTCCATCTCAGGCTGCCTGAGGCTCACACTCCCATGTCCCCTGCCCCAGCCCTGGCCCGCTCCCCACAACAGAAGCAAGCCCTGCATGGACACCATCAGGCCCTCTCTTCAGGCTTCCAGGGCCCAGGAAGGGAGGCAGAGGGCGAAGGCCCAGCTGTGCCAGCAGGCTGCTGCCTTCCCCCTGGAGCTGGGGCTCGTAGGCCTGGCAAGAAGAAAGCGCGCATGCCCACAACCCTGCCACTGCCACGGTCCTGACTGTGGGGTGAAGGTGAGCTGCTCCCAGCTCCTAAGCACCTTCCTGTGACTCCCAAGGGACTCTGGGGCAGCCCGCAGAGGAGCTCCTGGAGTCAAGAGGGCACCAAGACATCAGAAGGGAAGACAGATTTTGGAGGAGAAATCAGAGATGGTGACATATGGGGCTGTCCCTTGTCTGGCGCCTTCTCACCCCCATCTCTGCCTTTGGCCCCCAATATTCCCACCACCTCTGCCTGGGCACAGAAGGTGCTGAGCCTCCTACTCTGTCTGACCCTCTACCTTCCCCCACAAACACTAGAGACTGGCCAGTGGCACACCCAGTCCCCAGTTCTAGCACACCTCCCTGCTTCCCGCTCAGCCCTCCTGCCCCTGCCGCTCTCCCCTCCAAGCCTCCTGCCTAAGGGAAGCCCTGCCCCCAGCGTCCGTCTGTCTGCAGCTGCCCTCCTCCTCTGTCCTCCCCCCCTTCACTGGTCGCTTACCCCACAGCGCTGGTAACACCAGCACACACTCAGCCTCCACGACTGCCTTTTCCACTGTCACACGCCTGACTCCTCTGTCCACATCTGGCACTTTTAGATGTCCCCAGGGCTCCGGAGTGGGCTTTTGCTCATATCACCCGGATGGGTGTTTCCCAAAAGGACTGGCAGCCACCAGACCATCCACACTTAGTGTCTCCTGCCCTACCCCCATCTGTAACTATCCCTTGGCCCTGCAAACCATTCCTCAGCCCACAGTGGGGATGCTGATGGGCAATGACACCAGCCCTGCTGCCCAAAGTCCCCCTTCCTGTCCTGCCTGTCACAGACCCTTCACTCGCCAACATCTTAATAGAGCCAGTACATTGTCGCCGTCCAGGCCTTCCTCTGACTTGGAAGCTGTGGACACCACATGGCCTTGCATGTCCATCCTCTGCTGGTCTCCATCTAGTCACCTCCCACGGAGCTGACACCCCCTCTAGGGAACAGAAGAGAGCTGTTCAGTCACCTTTCCCTGGCCTCACCACAGACCTGGCTGTGCCTAACTGTGTCCCAGTGAGCCTGGACCTGGCTCGACACCCACCTCTCTTTCCTGCTGCCCGGTTTCCCTGGCCTGTTTGCCTCAGTGGCCCTTATATTTCGCTATTGTGTACATAAAAATGTGGCCATTGCCCAGCTGCCTGGGCTCACACATCTTCTGTGCTCTTTGACTGCACCCCTGGGGAAGAATTGCCACGTACGGGGGTGACACGTGGGGCGGACTTTATGCAGATCACCTCTGTCCAGGGGAGGGGTCGGGAAGCAGCCGGCTTCACAGTCTGTGGAAATCAACTGCAGGGGATTCAACCCACCCGGCCCTCGCTGGAGCAGACTTTCTGCACTTGCCTGGTAGGCTTAGTTGGAATACTGCTGTGCCTCTCTTTCTTTAATGGTTATATTACAATAAAATCGCCATCAAATCACCTGCATGTAATTACAGCACAGAATCTGATGTCTGATGCGTGCATATTCCAGTAAAGCCGCGAACACAATGAAGAAAACGTACCTGTCGCTCAAAACTCTCCTCACCCCACATCACGCGCCCTCCCTTCCACACGTCCCTTCCCTGCCCCACCACCTCCCTGGGCAGAAACTGAGCTACCTTCTGTCACCTAGATGGGTCGTCATTCGCTAGAAATGCACACAGCTGAGTGTACATAAGCAGCCCAAGATTGTTTGGCTTTTTTCACCAAGCATAATTATTTTTGAGGTCAATCCATAGTCTATTTCGAGGTTTTGCTGAGTAGAAATCCATTGTGTAGGTCCCTACAGTCTGTTCATTCATTCAGCTGTTGGTTGTTGTGTACCTTGTAGTTTTCAGCTATTGGCAACAGCTGGTGTGAATGTTCTAGAAATCTTTGCCTGCACACACGCGGGATTGGAAGGGCTGGGTCACGGTAGGTGTGTGCGCCACAGCTGAATAAACCAGCAAGCATGCCTGTACTGTGCCGGGGCAGGAGAGTTGTGGGTCCTCTGCTTCCTCACCAGGACTTCGTGTGGTTAGACTGTAAGGTTAGCTCTTTGCAGGGATGGAGCGCTGGCCTCTTGTGGTTTAAATTTTCACTTTGCTGCTGTCTGCTTATGATAACTTTTTAAAAAAATGTATGTGGTACAGGGTCTCACTATGCAGCTTGGACTTCAGATATCCTCCTGTTTTCAGCCTCCCTAGCACTGGGATTACAGGCGTGCGCCACCATGGACTCGGTTGCCAGCTCAGTGCACCCGGGGGCAGGGCCAGCGTGGCATGTGATGCCCAGGATTGAACCCCAGTCCCTGCGCTTGCCTAAAGGTGCTTAGTCTGCTGAGCTATCTTGCCAGTTCTTATGCTTATGATAACTTTTCATGTGCTTATTTGATACCTAGTGTCTTCCTTGGTGAAATCTCTTTTCAAGTCATTCTGCCGGTACTTTCAATTTTTAAAAATTTTCTAATTGTTGGGTTGCAAGGTTTTTTTTTTTTTTTTTTTTTTTTTTTTCTGTATGAACTAGGGATTGAACTCAGGCCCTTGTGCTTGCAAGGGAAGCACTTATTCCACTGAGCCATCCCACCAGCCAAGTGTCAAAAACGGTTAACCTGAGTCCCTACAACTCAATGTAACAGAATGGCTTTACTTCATATACTTCATTTTTATAATTTTCTGCTGGGTGGTTAAGTCCAAGATAGGGGCTGGTGAGATGCCTCAGTGGTCTAAAGCACCTACTTTGAACAAGCTTAGCAAAGCACAGGGACTGCGGTTGGTTCAATCCCCCAGCACCACATGCCAGCCCCCCCCCAGTTGGCTGAGCTGGCCACACACACACACACACACACACACACACACACACACACACACAAATAAATAAAAAAATTTTTAAAAAAGACCAAGATAAAACAAGATATGCAGCAAGATTTGTAGATCTTGGATCTGATAAGGTCAGTGAAATCCCC